>NC_045541.1:57200307-57558677 GCF_009769535.1 Thamnophis elegans | reverse complement strand
TTAACCCCAAAATCTTTGTTGTTAAATGAGACTTTTGTAAAATGAGTTTTGCTCCATTTTATGACCTTTCTTTTCACAGTTGTTAAGTAAATCTCTGCATCTGATAAGTTAATAACGCAGTTGTTAAGTGAATCTGATTTCCCCATTGATTTTACTTGTCAGGAGGTCACAAAAGGTGATCACATAACCTTGGGACATGGCAACGGTCATAAATATGAACCAGTTCCCAAGCATCTGAATTTTAATCACATGATCATGGGGATGTCATAAGTTATATTTTTCAATGCCATTGTAACTTTGAATAGTCATTAAATGAACTTTCTAAGTCAAGGACTACCTGTAGTCCAATAGCGAAGATTTTAATAACTCAGATAACTCTCCAGTGAGTTACATCAAAATATGTGGTATATTGTTCCACTTTGATTTGCTGGTGAGGTGTGACAACTACAGAACAATCCTTTCATTTCAGGGCACGATTTATTATCTGCTGAGATCCTGAACCTTGATCAATTCAGCCCTTGGACATTAATGACACAGGGACTCACAAATATTTGTGGTATTAAATGTGAGCAGAACTGAGAAATAATGGGACATATTTATATAATTAAGTCATTACAAGCTGTTGAAAGAAACACAAATAGCCTCCTGGATGTGAATCAATGATTCATTAGATAAAAGTTATCTATTTGGTAGCATTGTGTCAGTGCTATCCATTTAGATTAATGAGCAAAATTAGGGCAAATATATCCTGCCAATATACACGCCTGGAAATTATTATTTATGATGCATGTAACATTCATTTGATTTGGAGTTCACAAGGAAATGTGAGCCAGTGATGTAAGAACAGTCCCAAATGAAGAATGTTGTTGCATACCAATAAAGGTTGAGTTAGTGCTGATGTTTGGGGCTTTGGCAGATGCACATAAGAACATATGAACCAGTGATGCAAACCACAGCAATAGCTCCTTGTTTAGAAGTGGGATGCCATGCCATTTCACAATTTTGCTTCAATGGAACTTTTGGCTTAAGGATTTAATTAACTTTCCTTTAAAAAGCAGCAAAGACCTACAAATTATTTTTGCTATGTGGAGAAATACCTCTAAGATGTATGTGTAGCAAGATTGTTTGGACTAAATCTTGGACAATTTCCTCCTCATCTTAACATTGAACTGGACTGTGCTAGGTCCTTGGTAATATTTTTCTTGGGCCAAGAAATTGTGGAAATCAGCAATAGATTTACTCACAAATCCCTACCCTACCAAAGCTCAGAAAATTCTTAATTGAAACTGTTTTGGTTGTTCTATTTCCAGGTAAGTAATAATTCATTTTCACATGCCTCATAAAAACAGGATGTGATACATTTCACATGACATTGCCACTTTTGATTTCCTTATAGAAATTTGCACCCCCCAAAAGTATCTTACTGCAATTAAATTTCAGGGTTTTGGTCTGCAAGTTCATTTGCAGTCATGCCTGCTTCAATGTTATAAACAATGTATTGATGAGACACTGACAACAGTAAGTACTGAGTACTCCATCCAATCAGATGGAGAATATTACAGGAAATGAAATGCTTTTGTTTCAAGAAAGAAAATATTGACCTTCACAACAGTAATGAATGAAATACAGTGAGACCTGGGTCCTGAATGGCTCAGACCACGAACAATTTGGGTGCCGACCGAAAAATCTTCTAAGTGTTTCACTCGGGTCACAAACACATCCTCGGGGGCTGAATAAACACAGCCGCGGCAATTTCCCCTTCCGCGCCATTTTTTGTGTGTGCACACATGCACAGTCAGTCTTGCTTCTGGTCACAATCAAATTGGGTGCTGACCGAAGCCCTGGAATGGATTACAGTCAGCACCTGGGGTCCCACTATACTACTGGATCTTTCAATTTTGCTAAGAAATGATGCCTTTCAAAAATACAGTTCAAAAGAAACAGCTAGTGCCTGAAACAAATCATAAATATGAGCTTCATTTATGTATACCTGCTATCATGTTATGGGTATCAAATATCAGGACATAAGTATGAATGGGCAGATTTGCGTGATAATCTCACCATGCATATGTTGTCATTGGGGGAATGTCATGCTTTGTTTCAAATACTGTAGTGTACTATGGAAAACATTTGGCCATACCACCTTTCAGGTTTCTGGTGTGTTTCCTCTGGAAAATTACATGACTTGCATTGCCCTTGCTTTCAACCTTACTTGATCCTGCAAAGAGCTGAGGAAAGAGAAAAGTATTATTAAAAGTGATGAAAATGCAGCAAGGTTCATTTCCTGGAGATGATGTCATGGAGGGAAAATAGAGGGACATTGACTCCTTTCCTTAGAGCATCTCTTTTAGTCCAATATAAAAATGAATGCATAGTCTTCATCTGAAATGTTTATTGTATTCCTCCACTTTTCCGTGCTTTGGTTTGTGAGGGACTGCATATAATGGCAAAAGGAAACCTGCTATGTATTCTCTCTTGCTCTCTTCACATTTTTATTCATGGAATTTAAATAATACATCAATACATCAAGATAATAAATGCATTGATTCCCTGATCTGCTATTTGGAGCTCTGAATCTCTAATGTGCTTTAAGAACATTCATGCCCACTTATTTGAGAGTAAGACCCTTTAAAATCAGTGGGAAAGACTTCAGAATGAATGTTATATGAGAAGACATGCCTAGAATTACAGACCTTAGAGTGTAGTTCTGTGGCCTTTGAGACCAGCATCCTAAGGGCCAAAAAATGGTTAAATATCCCTTTATGAATTATCTTTCTTCTTTTAAAAAAATCCTACATTTCTTTACATTCAAAATATTCTAGTAAAATTTAAGCTTTTATAATGCTTCAGTTAATTTTTAGAATAATTTTACAACCAGGTCAGATGTGTGGATGAATTGCTTTCAGAAGGATTACACTGGTTATGATCAGTTATTTTCTTGAATCATTTGTTGTTGTGTTCACTGTGTATATAGTGAAGACACAACACACAAAAGGTAGGGATGTAAACAACTTCCTTATTTCTTGTAAGAATCTTAACAAACACATGAGGGCTGAAATATGTGGACTTTAGAGTTGTGCATCCTGGATCTACTTCCTGTAACTGAGGTCCTTCCTTCTCTTCTGCTCTGCACATACACCATCAGGGATCTTTCTAAGGAAGATACGGAGAGAGCTATACTAAAGGGAAATCACCAGCCATCCCAAAAATAACAGCTTCCTTTCCAACTACTTTGAAGAAGTCAAGAAAATGTAGATGGATGAGTTGCAGGGAGAACCAACATACACAAACTTGTCCTTTCCATAAGTAGGATAGGGTTTCTACTGTTCAATTCCTTTATTTTGGATAGGTAGCCTATTTTTAGACTAAGTACTTGCCTCCCAATACATCTTCTGTCCATAATTATTTTTTCAACAAAGTTATATGTATGGATCTGGGTATATTAAGGATCCCCTTTCCCCATTAGTTTCTGCCTATTCTACCTGAATAACTATCTGCTGAGAGTTCCAAACCTTCTTAGTTCACAGTATCCTTGGTGTCTTAGTAATTTTTTCATGGTGTGCTGAGAAGCTCCCAAATGGTAACAGTTTTGTTTGTTATATAGCAAAATATCCTTGAGCACTGAAGTGCACATATAGTTTATTACATAGTGATATAGTATGTATGTATGTATGTATGTATGTATGTTTTTTTATTTGTGCTAATAAATAAATAAAGGGAGACTAGTATAGATCTATTTCAAGCTATTTAGCTCTCATCAGCTAGCCATACCCTTACTGGGATTTGAACCTGGGCTATATTACATCCTAGGCAAACTTCTTAGCCATTAGGCCACAGGCTCTTATCCTGTTATCAGCGAAGCCAGGGTGAAAGGTATCTATTAGATTTTTTACAACCCCTGGTAAGTCCCAATTATGGGAGGAAGCTAACTGCTTCCATCATCTGTCTATCGGCTCGTCACAAGAGTCCATCACGACCGAAACCCAACATTTTTACTGTTGCCTTTGTTATATTTGTGTTTTTTTATTTGTGCTGATAAATAAATAAAGGGAGACTAGTATAGATCTATTTCAAACTATTTAGCTCTCATCAGCTAGCCATACCCTTACTGGGATTTGAACCTGGGCTATATTACCCTGTATTCACCCTGGCTATATATAAAGTTACTGGTTCGAATCCCAGTAAGGGTATGGCTAGCTAATGAGAGCTAAGTAGCTTCAAATAGATGTATACTAGTCTCCCTTTATTTATTTATCAGCACAAATAAAACATTATATATATATATATGTATATGTGTGTGTGTGTGTGTGTGTATATATGTATGTATGTATATATATATGTATACATACACACACACACATACATACATACATACATACATATATATAGTATATGTGTGTGTGTGTGTGTGTGTGTGTGTACGTATATATACATACACATACACACAGATATATACATGCATATATAGATTCCTAAAGGCCTTCCAAGACCATCAGAGTGGGAGCTATATTTGATGCAAGGGACAGGCTGTTCTAGAGGATGTCAGCTCCCCTACAAATGCCTACTTTGGAGCTCCCTCCCATGGGCTTCTTGGTAGAAGGGCAGTGCTAATTCAGAATTTGTAGATATAATCTCTTTAGATTAGTCAGTCTCACAAATATCCAAGTCCTTAACCATATAGGGCTTTATAGGGAATGACCATCATCTTAAATTCTACTCAGAAGCAAACTGGTTGTAACTGTTAGGTAAGTTCCCCCTTGGGAGAGTGAGTACTTTCAGCGAAGCGTGTGGAGAGTTGTGTTGGAGAACACACAAACCAGCATACAGAGACACTCCAGTTTAAATAGGCTTTTACTTTCGTGGAAATAGAGGTATCAGGGTCCATCAAGCAGTCCAAGTCATACACGGATAATTCAGTCAGTCATCAATGTCTTTCAGTTAAGGGATAATCCAGATAACATAGTCCAGTATCATACAATCAGTCCGGTACACAAAGTTTGCTAACAGTTGCAAAACTTACAATAGCTCACGTCACTTCCAGATCAGCCCAGCATCTAACAAACAGAGAGAGAGCTAATAGGCATTCTGGCTCCCTCTTATGGCCGATTGAGGAAAAACAGCAACCAATCACATTTTATAGTATGATTTAAAGAAACAGCTACAACATTGTTATATGATTTATATATTGCCAACCCAACCATTAGAATTATATTTCTAACAGTAATCAATATAGGTTTTAGTAGTTCCAAGCTTTTTACCATCAAGGTGAAGAAAAGAAGTGGAAAAAGAAGTATTTTAATCTCCCTATAGGAAAAAGGTTGAAGGAGAAAGTCCAGAATATCAATCTTCCAGCAAGACAAAGCAGAGCCAAGACTGGGGGTCCTTTGCTTGTTATCTGTATTTCTAATACAAGCAATGGTCAATAAATAAAAGTTTCAAAGACTTGATGCTTCCAGAATTCTATCTTCAACAAGGATTGGACTTTTATGGTCATCTATGCTGGGTATATGAAAACCTAGAAAGCTTTCTCCTTGGACAAAATGAAATATTTCCCCAATAATGTCTTTGACACAGAAGGCATTCTACTGGGTTGTTCACAATGCCTGACTAGATCATCTGCATCAGTGCCCACAACAGGTGGAAGAACAGAATAGAAAAGAGATAGACCCATAATCGTGATTGAATCTCTGTCTTTTTTATTTGTATGTAATGTCAACACATGTATAAAAGGGATGTTGGGTTTGCATTATGACACTGCATTTTCCATTTTGCTTTTATCAGTACTCCCTATGCATGCCATGAACATGGATGTCCCTCTATCTCTGTTTCTCCCTCAAGGAAAGTGGTCACTATTTATAAAGAAAGAGTGTCTTTATTATAAAGAATTTGACACCTCCCTTTTAACTAAGTTAAATCTGATTTTGATGAGTCCACATGTTAATCTCTGATCCTGGTTTAATTGGGTCAATCAGTTGCTCCTTCAGCCTCTTGATCTCATGCTTTTTTCTTTATTTATTCCACAGACCTATAAGCTCCCTTTTGTTTCCTAAAGTATATATTTTTTGAATAAATTTGGTAATCAGTAAAGAATATTTAGAAGGGGCTCAATAGCTAAGGTCTGAACTTGTCGATCAGAAAGGTCGGCAGTTCGAATCCCTAATGCCGCGTAATGAAGTGAGCTCTTGTTACTTGTCCCAGTTTCTGCCAACCTAGCAGTTAAAAGCATGTAAAAATGCAAGTAGAAAAACAGGAACCACTTTGGTGGGAAGGTAACAGTGTTCCGTATGCCTTTGGCATTTAGTCATGTCAGCCACATGACCATGGAGATGTCTTCGGACAGTGCTGGCTCTTTGGCTTTGAAACAGAGATGAGCACTATCCCCTATAGTCAGGAACAACTAGCACATATGTGCAAGGGAAACCTTCACCTTTAAAAAATATTTGGCCATCTGGATCCTTTAGATATTTTTTGAATGAAGCTGAATGATTCTGTTTCTTTTTGGTTTGATGTTCTTTTTCATTTCAGATATACTTTGGGTAGGGTGGAAAAATTCCACTTATTAAATATTTAGCTGGAAAGAGAGTTCATGTTTGTTTATTTTCTCAGAGCTTAAAAGGAAGAAAGCTCTTCTTAACATCTTTTCCAAAAAGCTATTGAACATACCTCCATTTTTCTGGTTTCAGAGAGATGGGTTAACAAAAGTCAATTCCGCACATGAGATTGAAAAAAACTCCAAAGAGCTGTCAAATTCAGATTTCTTAGATGTGGGCCAGGATTCCTCAGACGTTTGCTTTGTAGGAGAGAAGTTACATGTAGCAAAAGTACAATATCTGGCATGTCAGCCCCTGACAGGTGAATTTCTACTTGTCAAGCCACACCTGACATTTATTTCCCTTTGGTGTCAGGAATGGGATGATTGCAAAGAATCTTCTAGAGTGCCATTGTTCTTTTCCTAAGGTGGATGAAATCAGACTTTTTTTTTTAAAAAAAAATAGAAACTTGTTATTTTACATGTTGAATAGAAAATATCAAGAAAGCTATATTTGAGGACATGCGATGAGATTTATTTGTAACTAAATTTTTGTTCATTTATGTTAATGCTATGGAATCATTTAAAATGATTTCCCCCTTAAAAAAATTCAGTTCACATTGTAATTTATTTAGTTTTAGCTTAGTATGTTGTATGATCCTAGCATTGTGGAGTATGAATGATGATTTACAGCAAAGGATTCAAAAATAGGAATTCCCATCTTGGAGTCTTTTAAATTTGTTCTTTGTATGGTTTAAATTTGTGTGTGTGTGGAAGGGGGTTGTACAGACCATTTTTTTACACAGTAATGCCTGAATTTGTGAAACTGGTCCAAGGGGAAAAAGGAAGTCCTAGTGTCAAGTTTGTTTTCTAATTCATCTGCCTTTAATCAAATCTTCTACTGGCTCTCCTACCATAAGAGAGCTCTAAAATTCTGCATGTCTGGAGTCCATCTAGTCTCTCATGGATTCCAGGTAATTGTGTTATGAATGGTTAAACTATAAAGTAGGATATCATTTACATACTGATAATAGCTAAGCTCACATTGATGGATAATTTCTTTCAGCAGTTTCAACAGGGCCTCCAATCCTCAACCCCAACAGGCCTTCTCAAGTGAAAGGGTGATCAATATTACAGAATGCTTCTGAAATATGTAGCAGAACAAAAAGGGACACAACCCCCCTTTCCTTTCAGTTCCATTTCAGGTCATTCACAGCAGCAACCAATGAAATCTGCATCCCATACTCAGTCTTGAAAATGGTCCAGAAAGGATCCAGATAATTTGTTTTAATTAGAGCCCTTTGTAGTTCATGTTGTACCCATTTCCCTGAAAGTAAGACCCATCCTGAAAATAAGACCTAGCATGTTTTATGTGTGTGCCTAATAGAATCCCTACTCCCAAAAATAAGCCCAATTTAAGAGCCTGCACAGCCAGACACCTGCCCATTCCATCTGGTTGCTTGTGGTGCCACGGCCACGATGTGAAGCAGGGGGGGGTGGTTGAGCTGCCCCATGCACCCTGCACCAGCTTACCTCAGAGCCCCTGGAGCCAGGCCATCCACGCCCCGACACCTGCCTCATGCATCAGTACCAGCATCCATTTGCAGTAGGAGCCTACATGGTCACTGGCCCATTTTTCTGTTTGAGCTCAGCCACAACAGAGCAGAAGGCTGAGCAGTGTGCTGGTGCCATGGGGCATTGATTGCCTGGCTGTGAGGGCCCTGAGGTAAATCAGTGCAGGGTGCAAGAGGCAGCTTTACCCCTCCATCTCATGGCGCCAGGACTGGCATTCCACGTGGCCTCCTGCCCCACCACAAGGAAGCAGAAGAAGTGGGCCTCCCATATATGGGAAAAAATAAGACAGGCCTCAAAAATAAGTGCTTATTTTGTGGCCCAAAAGAAAATAAGACCCAGTCTTATTTTTGGGGAAATACAGGCATTTATGTAGTTAGTTTAATTGTTTATTCTATAATTTTCAGGAGGTTAGAGACTCCTATTCCAATATCATGACATTGCACTTAAGAATGCCCAGTGGCATGAGGTCATGGTTTGGTCCAAACTCAGCCTCATTAAAAATCAGTGATGTTTAAAATAAGATTGCATCTGAGTACGATCCATTTTCTGCACAGCTAGACAAAGTCAAGGAGGTTTAATCCAAAAATAAATGTTCAAGCAGCATGAAAAATATAAATATATATTCAGCAACAAAATGACAGCTTACCTTGTGGTTGTTCTATAAAAGAAAGTACAGTTCTGCAGGGGATGCTGCCTTTTGTTGTTATTTAGGGATTACAGTTAAAAAAATTGTGGGATTGTTAGCAATATTAGTACTGTTTTGTTTTTTATATCCATATCCAGTGAAAGCTAGGTAGATTTATGAAATCTAAAACATTAAAATTATTTAAAGGTTTTAACAAACAGTAACCATATTGAAAACAGCTTTCAAAGTCTATAACAATATAATTCAAGACTTATTTTGGATAATAGAGACTTTAAAAAAAAATTTAAAGGTCAAAACTCCAAATTGCAAGAAATTATTGATATGTTATATGTTGAAATATACTATTTTGTTATACTGATGTAAAAACAGGGAAAGACCCTGATCCATATAGCCTTGGGAAACAAGGTTGTAAAGCATATAAGGAGTTTTTTATTCCTGTATTGTTGGCGCTATATACTGAAATAGATGATTTTTTTATTTCATGATGCTTATATCACAATAATACTGAAGCCTGGTACAGGTTTTCTTTTATGTATAACCTATTGCTTGATTTATTCATTAAATGTGGATGATTTTTTTTACTGAAACTGTAAAATATATTACTTCCAGTAATTCATACTACTCAACCTAACTTCATAAAATAGCATGAAGCTTTAGATGATATCAGATTGATAACTGATGTATTAGAAATTCAAAAAGAGAAATTGAATTACCAGTTGTGGCTTTGCAGGATGCAGAAAATGCCTTTGGTATGGTACTGATTAATATATCAGAATATCACTTGATAAAATAAGGATCCCTCGCGTTTTTACCAGCAAAAATGATTATAAAGGGATTTTTTTTCCACTTAAGATATTGTGTGGAACTTGTCAAGGTTGCCCTTTATTTTTTCATATTTAATATTTGTCTATCACCATGGATATATAATATAAATTTATATTATAAGTTGATGATATTTTGGGTCATTGACAATTCTCAGAGCTCTAGCAAAAAGAACTCTAATAATTCAATAGTTTAGTGAATTATTTAAATCACACTATTCAATATATTGGAGTAAATATAATATCTTGCTTCAGTAAGTTATCACTTAACAGTTTGGTAAACTGGTTAATAGACACTATTAATATACTGATATAAGTATAATAACTTCAGATGGATTTAGAATATTAAAAAAATCATGTCTGATAACACGCTGATTTGCTTTACAACTATTACAATTAACATTGTGGCAATTTAAATTGACTTCTATGGCACAGGACTAGTTTTCTCTCAAGATACAGGGGTGATACTTTTTGCAAACCATGTCTGGCTTTCTTACAAATTTAAATTTTACAATTTAAAAGTGTTAAGCTTGTGTTTTAAAAAACAGATCTAGAATTCTTTTAGTGTGCTACAATGTATGGAGTTTCTGTTAATACCTGAGCATTAACAGGCAGATCCCTCTGCAGAAAATTGCAACCAGTTTCTTCTATAACTCAAGCCAAAATAGTCATACTTCTGTGACTCTGTGTCCACACTTTATTTGCGTGTGTTTGTCTTTGTGTGTGTGTGTGTGTGTGTGTGCACGCGCGTGCATGCATGTGTGTACAATGAGCTTGTCCGCTGGAAAGCTGACAGTTGGGTTTGAGACCTAAGTAACACGTGACAGGGTGAGCTCCTGTTACATGCCCCAACTCCTGTCTCTCTAGCAGTTAGAAAGCATGAAAATGCAAGTAAATAAATAGGTACCACTTTAGTGGGATGGTAGCAGCATTTCGTGCATCTTTGCTGGTCACATGACTATGGAAATGTCTTTGGACAATGTTGGCTCCTTTGGTTAAGAAACACAGATGAGTACCACTCTCTAGAGTAAGATCCAACTGGATAGGAGAACCTTTACACACACACACACACACACACACACACACAGACACACACACAGTATATGTATACATACACACACACATATACACTATAGACATACAGAGTATATACATACCTTCATTACTTTTATAAATATTTCAAGGTGGCAAATATATTTTATACACCTTCATGCTATTTTTCTCACAACAGCCTTGTGAAATGACTTTGGTTGAGAGACAGTGACTGGCCCAAGGTCACTTAGTTGGCATTCATGCCTAAGGTGGGACTAAAACCCAGTCTCTTGCTTTCTAGTCTGGTGCCTTAACCCATTAGACCAAAATAGCTCACTTACTTATTTACTTAACACTTACTTAAAGTTACGAGCCCTCGATTGTAACATCACCAACCTCATCATCAGTGGAATTATTGTCAATTATGCCTTAGCAAGGATTGTGATTGGAAATGAGAGAAAATATTGCTTAACAACTAGTAGATCTAAATATACATGTTATATGAGCCACGATGGCAAAGTGGTTAGAACGCAGTACTGCAGGCTACTTCTGCTGACTGCTGGCTGCCTGCAATTTGGCAAATCGAATCTCACCAGACTCAAGGTTGACTCAGCCTTCCATCCTTCTGAGGTGGGTAAAATGAGGACCCATATTGTTGGGGACAAAACTGCTTAGAGAGAGCTGTAAAGCACTGTGAAGTGGTATATAAGTGTAAGTACTATTGCTATTTGACACTAAATTAGGATGAGAAAAAGAGAATGACATTTTTAACCCTTAAAAGTAATTAATAAGGCAACCTCCTGCCACTGTCATGTGGACATGGGGATATACTCTAAAAAGCATTTCTCTGAAGGCATATTTCATTGCTTTCTCTCCCGGCCACAGAACTCAATTTCAAAGCCTTTGATTTCCATTGTGTTAGACGAACCTAATATACAATTCTACATATTGGAATGCACTTGCTTAAATGAAAAGTGATAACCTCAAATGACACCATGCAAAGTTGGAGCCTAGGAAAAGACAGATCGAATATTGCAAACTGACTCGACTAGGCACAAAGCAAATTGGGAGTGCTATTGAATGAAATTGTAGGCATATCTATTGCCCTTGAAGGCATGCAAGTAGTAATAGCTCATCCTACATTTGTCTGAAACAGAGCAAAGGTAATGGATGTGGCTATATTTTTTGATATCTGTGGATTCCCCAAAGGATTCGTGTCATTTCTGGTTGGGAATAATTTTGACAGATAGAAGCAAAGACTGCAAGGTTTTCTGGTATTTGAGTAACAATCAACATCTGTTCTGGGCTACTGACCTGGCAAAGATAGTATATCCAGAAATGATTATAAAACAAGTCTGATATCTGTGAAGAATTGGATAGGAGTAAGGATGAATAAACAGTCATTTTAGCACGCAGAATACAAACACACACTCCTAGATAGAACAGATCCTGTGAGTTCTGTCTGCTGAACTTTGCTATTAAGTGAGCAGGGAACAGCATATTCACCTTCTAACCAGAGAGAAAAGGTAGTGGAATGAAATATTTTTAGATTCTTCCTTATGCTTGGAGTTTTTGGGAAATGGAATGGCGCATAACATAGATGACTGGCGGATGGATGGACTGACTGGCTGAACAAAAATCTGAGAGTTGGAAATGTATTTGTTTGTTCATTTAAAACATTTATGTATCTGCCGGTCTTTCAACTAGTTAGGGCAGCTCCCAAATATATGCAGTGAAACTCCTGTAACCTGAAACTAAATGAGCAACTCTCTTCTCTCCCCTCTCCCCCTTCTAACCACTAGTTAATTATCTCAGGATATAACAGAACTACAGAGTTGGAAGGGACCTTGGAAGTCAGAAGAAAGTCAAACCCCCTGCTCAAGTAGGAGACCCTATATCTGGGTAACCAATGAACATATTAAAATCTTGCTTTCCCACCCTCAGTATACACACTAAATTCTTTTACATAGCCAAAGCAACCAAGCCTTGTGTATCATTTATCTTATTTTTCTCAACCACTGTGTGATTCTGAGCTCTGAATCAGTCAATAGGCTGTATAATACTGTTTTATTTCCTTTGTGACTGTATGTGTATGTATGACTAAAAAATATATATCTCTTATTACTGTATTTTTTCTTTTCATATTTCAGAAACCTGAAATCAATATGGAAGGTTATTATCATACCAAGATATAAAATGAATCTATTTACCAGGATGGTGGAAAGAGGCATAACTGGGCTTTCCAGCATTTTCTGCACATGGGCTATTATAATAATTTAACCTCAGATTGTTCTACAATTTGGGAATTTGAATTCCTTCATTGCAATTGAAACACTGATTCAATATTATGAATTGATGCATTTGATTTGGCTAACCACTCACCTGGAAACAGGCCTCTGCACACACGCAAAGGTCAGTCAAGCTGTTGGTATCTGCCTAAAACAGAAAGTGATTCTTTTCCAAGAACAATTCTCACAGTCCTTTTAATAAAGTTTATTATTGACTTCCAGTTGGGCGGTGTCTGTGGGGAGTTGTTTTTTTTAACAGCTCCGGACCTTTGGCTGCGTTAAGCTGTCTAAACAGCATCCATCAACTGTTTGACAGTTTGATTACCTCTCCTTCGGGCATAGGAGGAGAGGTGAGAAGCTGTGTTTGGGTAGTGCTCCATTCAACCCCCCCCCCAGAACATAAATCTGGGGGTGGAAGGTGTCAGCCACCCTATAACTCAGTGAACTCTCCATGCCAAGGATTTTTTATGCCTTTTTGCAGAATGAAGGCATACGTCCACCCTCAGCTCAAGGATTGATTTATAACTGATTCCAACATGGGCAGACAGATACTGGATAACTTCTAATTGGTGAAGAAGACGAAGATATGTCCCAGAGCTTTAACAGATCACAACCTGGTTTGGATGGAGTTGGAACTTGGGATAAAAATGTTAATGAATGTAAAAAATTGTTGAGAGAATATTTTGTCTTTAATATGAATAAGGGCACATCTATGGAAATGGTTTGGGATGCAAGTAAAGCATACATGCGAGGAGGCTTAATAAATTTAAATAGGTTACTGTTGTGGCTCGGCAGGAGCCGTCGGGGCTGCCGCCAGACTCCGACAGCGAGAGGTCTTATGAGTCGGCCTTGGAGGAAGTGGAGGACCCTGGATAGGGTGTCGACTCCGAGCAGGGCGGGGAGAGACTGGTTGGCCACCAGGTGGCGGCAGAGCATTGGATCAAAGGGAATGTTCAGAAAAACATTTGGGAGTTGTTTCGGGATGCACGCAGGTGAAGGGCTACTCAACGTAAAGAACAACTGCATAATTTTAGGAGATGATTGTGCTTAGCTGATGCTGATTAAGATCCCCTCCTTATAAAAGGGACTGTTTGTGCCATGCCCTGGTTGCAGGAGTCAATGTTCTCATTCACATTCACGAATTAACAGAAACTAACTTGGAGAAGTGGTTTGCTGTGAGAAGCCTGTTTGCAGTGCTGCGTCGGAGTGTAAGACTTTTTGCCAGAGTGATTATCTCTTTGTTTGTTTTGGGCTTGCAGCCAACAAGAGTCTGAACTGATTAAAACATTCTTTCATATCTCTGTTTTGGCTTTCGTTCCTGACGAAGAAGGGGGGGGGGGGTCAGAACAGGTTACATAGACATAAACAGGGAGAAAAAAGAAATGAACTAGAGGAAGAGATTAGGAAGAGAGAACATGAGTTAATATTAAACCCAGGAGATAAGAAGATTAAATGAGCCGAGGTGGCGCAGTGGTTAGGGTGCAGTACTGCAGGCCACTTCAGCTGACTGCTATCTGCAGTTCAGCGGTTCAAATCTCAACGGCTCAAGGTTGACTCAGCCTTCCATCCTTCCGAGGTGGGTGAAATGAGGACCCAGACTGTGGGGGCAATATTCTGACTCTGTAAACCGCTTAGAGAGGGCTGAAAGCCCTATGAAGCAGTATATAAGTCTAACTGCTATTGCTATTGCTACTGCTAAGTCCAATTTGAACTATTGGTTGCCACTTTTAAAACTCTTTGTGTCATGGGATCATCTATCCGAGGAACCTCCTCACCCTAATATGATTGGCCCACCCCACTTGCTCTGGTCAAATTGGCATACTGTGGACTCCATCAGTCAACTTTGGCTGGTGGGATGCAGGAGAAGAGCCATTTCTGCCTTGATTATCATCCCCTGGAACATTGTGGCACTGGAAGTGAGATTTGCACCTACTCTCTTGCCCTTCCAAAAGAGCCTTAAAACCTGGCTCAACTAATTATCTTGTGGTGCTGATGGAGGCATTCCATGCTGGAGGACTTAGTGGACTAAGAAGTTTCCAGCTCCTTTCTACTTGTGTACTGGTTCCTAATTTACCCAATTACTGTTAATAAAAAAATGTTTTATACATTTTTATATGTTGTTTTGTAAAGTAAACCATCCAGAGTCATTCAATGGTGAGATGTGCAGCATATGAATTAAGTAAATAAATAAATGACTTTCAAAGAAATCCCTGCTTTGATCTAAATGTTATTCTTAAAGGTAGCTTCCATCAAAGTTCGCTGAATTGGAGCATCCCTTCAGATTTGCTTACAACTCTCAAATGTATCCTTTCACATAGTTAGGATTAGGCTATATCAAAAGTACCATTTCCTTAAGAGCTGTGTTCCTGTTACTGAGAATAATAGGCTTAGCTAGCTCAGAAAAACACTGGCAGTTAATTGAAGCATGTAGTAGGATGCAAGATACAATGGAAAAATTGGATTTCTTAAAAATGATGTTTAACAGTTCCCATGTTGGATAGGCTTTGCTTGTAAGGAAGTATTACCTACAAAGAGCTTTTGAATTATTACCAGTCAAATAAACACAGCAGGCAATTAGAAATGCAGCCAAAACTGGAGTTAGGGAAAATGCCACCATCAATTTATATATACCTATGGTACATACAAAAAAGGACCCAGGTGAAGAAAGAAAAAAATGTTCCATAATAGGAATTGATCTTGTTTGTCATTTAATTTAACAAAGAAAAGTTTGTTCTCCCATATAGACATTGGCAATGCCTGAAGGTCTATTGCTTCAGACTTGTACTTAAATCTTCATATTTGTATATAAATCTAAGAATATAGTCCAATACATGTTTCTCAATCTTGGCAACTTGAGAGGTGGATCCAGCTTGCTGGCTGCAGAATTCTGGGAGTAGAAGTCCACACATCTTCAAGCTGCCAAAGTTGGTCCAATGTTTGAAAGCAAATGTCTTAGGAAGATTTCAAAATATAAATAAAAGTCTACAGCAAATGGCTTAAACCAGAGAAACTGACACCCAGTCCTATTATAGTTTGCAGATATCTTATTTTCATCCTTTTACAAATGTCCAACTTCTCACATTGACCTTTTGTAGTAATAGTGCCATCAACATACATTATGGGTTCTTTATTCCAGGCAGGTTTAGTACCACTTATTCTACTAGGAAAATCTGTAGCTCTCAGATTGCATGGGATTCCCTTAATTTTTCCATCTCCTTCAAAGTCCTTCAAAGTTGTCTCAGGCTTGTCTCAATTTTGTGATATTTTTCTTTTTTATCAAAGTAGAATTGTTGATAATGTGGTTGAACTAATGTGGTTGAATAAATGAACAAATGTGAATTCAAATCCAGTAAGAGGTATAATGAATGATATTGATGAAAAGTGGATTTAGTCAGATATTGTTCTCTATTCTCTAACCTCCTGTTTCCTGTTTCTTTTTGTACTGTTTACTATTTTCCTGCAGTTTGCATAATGTTCCTGTCAGGTGTGACTTCATTTAATAATCAGGAAAGAAACTACTCAACTCCATTTGTTTGAAATTAAGTGTACTTTTACTAATTAGAAATGAAAAGTAGCGAAGCTAAGCTGAATCTGTTTAACTAGGTGCGAAAGCAAAGAATATCATGTATGATTCAATCCCCTCCCCTTGGCACCCCAGTCCATAGTCCAATTATAATGCACCCAACTGTCAGGTGGGAGATGTCTTCAAAAAACATCACCAGGATGGAATGCTGGACAGTTAACCTTGGTGGGAAACTCCCTTCCTCCACATGCGCAATAAGATGGTCAGGTCAGCGTCTAGAATCTTCCTCCAGCACATAACGATTCCCTACCCAAATACCATGCCACCCCTCCCCGTTTCAATGGCAGCTGAAGCAGCAGCAAAGCGGAGGCTGACATCTGGCCCTCCTCCAGAAAAGGGCGGTCAGACCAGCAGAAACAAAAAGAACACAAAAAAACCGACAGACAACATTACACGAAAGAGAGAAAGGGGAAGGGAGAAAAACAAAAAAAAAAGAAAATTAGGAGATTGTCCAAGAATCAGGGCTTGTCAGGATAGATAGAGTAGAACCTGTGGAGCAGACGAGGCGCACGAACATGGGACCCGTCAACCCATTCAGCGTGAGATGGGGAAAATGCTTCCAAGCTACCAGGTACTGCACACGGTTCTGACGCTTACGAGAGTCCAAAATCTCACGGATCTCGAAATGTTGCTCTCCCTCTATCAAAAGCGGGGCAGGTGGAGGAGAAAGGGGTGTTCTCAAAGAAGAAATGAGGTAAGGTTTCAGGAGATTAACATGAAAAACAGGGTAAACCCGGTTGAGATGCTTAGGTAACTGGAGATGGACGGAGACAGAGTTGATGATCTTGACAATTGGAAACGGGCCACATACTTGGGGCCCAACTTCTTTGACTTCTGCGTCGTTTGAAGAAACTTAGTGGATAAATAAACTTGATCACCAACTTTGTACTCATGGGGTTTAGTCCGTTTCTTATCAGCTTGTTTCTTATGAGCGCGATGCGCAGCATCCAGAGTCTGGAGAGCCAAAGGCCAGATGTCCTGAAGGCGATCACTCCATTCAGAGAGCAAAGACACTTGCGGTTGCTCACGAGAAATCTCAGGAATGGGCACAAAATCTTGGCCGTATACCACGCAAAAAGGGGTAAAGCTGTGCACGGAATTGTTGTAAGCCACCTCAGCGTGAGGCAACAATTCCACCCAATCATCCTGTTGGTAGTTGATGAAACAACGTAAATATTGCTCCACCACAGAATTAGTCCTATTGCAGGCCCCATTAGTTTGAGGGTGGTGGGAGGAGTTTAACCCCTGGGCGGAGCCAATCCACTTCAGAAACTCTTTCCAGAATAGGGAGATGAACTGAAAACCCCTGTCCGAGATGATGCGGTCGGGCACCCTAGCTAAGCGATATATATCTGAGATGAACATCTTAGCGAGAGATTTAGCTGAAGGGATCTTGAAGCAAGGGATGAAATGAACTTGCTTGGAGAATAAGTCAGTAACAACCCAGATTACTGTGTTTCCTTGACTCTCTGGAAATTCAACAATGAAATCCATGGAGATTTCCTTCCACGGGGCTACAGGGTGAGCCACCACCTGGAGCAACCCTTGGGGCTTACCCAGAGGGCATTTAGCAGCAGCACAAAAGGGACAACTAGCAACATAAGCCTCAATGTCCTTTTTCAGTGAGGGCCACCAAAATTGCCTCTTGACGAGGTGCAGGATCTTGACAAATCCAAAGTGCCCAGCCATCCGGGAGTCATGAGCCTGTTGAAGTACAATGGTTCTAATGGACACAGGGATGTATAACTTTGCCCCTATCCAAGCCAATCCATCTTTCATAGTGCATTCATCCCTGTGTTGTTGGAACCAGTCGTCCTTAGTAAGGGCCTTTTTTAGGTTAGAAAGAAAGTGATTTCCAATTAAAAGTTGTCTGACTTCTAGTGTCAGCCTCTGCTTTGCTGCTGCTTCGGCTGCCATGAAACGGGGAGGGAGGGCATGGTATTTGGGAGGGGTTACTAATTGTGCTGGTGGAAGATTCTGGAGCTCAGCTGCTTGTTGGACTACGCATGCGTAGGAGGTTCCCGCCAAGACTAACGGCACCGACATTCCATCTTGGTGATGCCTTTTGAAGTTATCTCACACCTGACACTTGGGAGATTTATGATTGGACTGTAACTGTGATGCCAAGGGGTGGGGAATGGGTTATTCTATATATCAATCGCTTTCGCACCTAAATAATCAGTCTTCGCTTCACTATGCCTTTATCATTTATAATTAGTAAAAGTACACTTGATTTCTACTTACGGAGTCTCGTGTTCTTCTTTCCTAATTACCCAATGAAGAGGTATTGACATCTAGTAACAACCGGAGCAGCCAGGCTCTTTGTGGGAATGACAGGCTGCACAACACTGAGCTTTGATCAGTTGTACTGAGGGAGCCTGGACAAAGCATCAGCCATAGAGTTTTTCCCTCCTGGAATGTATTTCAAGGTAAAATTGAATCTATTGAAAGCTGAGCCCAGCGCATCTGCTTAGGAGAAAGTTTTCTGGGGGTTCTCAATGCCTCCAAGTTCTTATGGTCAGTCCACACCTCAAAAGGGTGCTTGGTGCCCTCCAGAAAATGGTGCCATGCTGATAAAGCCCAGCAAACAGCAAAAGCCTCTTTCTCCCAAATGGCCCAACGCCTCTCCATGTCGGTCAGTTTGTGAGAGGTGTATGCGCAGGGTTGTAATTTACCTTGGCTATTAGCTTGAAGTAGTACAGCATCCACTGTCACATCACTGGCGTCAGCCTGGACCACAAAAGGAGCGTCCATGTCTGGGTGTTTGAGGACCGGTTCCTCCGCGAAGAGGCATTTCAACTTCTCGAAAGCAGCTTGCCAGTCCATAGTCCAGTCCAATGGTTTGCTAGGTTTAGGCTTGGCCCCTCCTTTCGACTTAAGGAGGTTAGTTATAGGGAGAGCTATCTTAGCGAAGGAGGGAATAAATTGATGATAGAAGTTAGCAAAACCCCAAAATCTCTGTAATTGCTTACGTGTACGTGGGGCCTCCCACTCGGTAACAGCCTTGACCTTAGCGGGGTCCATTTCAATCCCCTTGTGGGAGATTCGATAGCCCAGGTAATCAACCTTCTCCTGATGAAATTCATACTTGGACAATTTGGCGTACAGTTCCGCCACCCTGAGTTTTTTCAGAACTGTGCGAACAAGCTTCACATGTTCTTCACGTGTTTCCATGTAAATAAGGATATCATCTAAATATAGTTTGAGAGTTGATGGCCAGAACTTGATTGTCTTCAAAGAAATACCTTTCCAGATGTTAAAGGCAAGAAGGGACTATACCTTTTTAACTAAAGAGCTTAGAAATCATCAGATTCAATATAAATGGGAGGCCCCAGCCGGCATTACGGTCACATTTGAGAATCAAAGACTTCGTCTCAATTCTGTTTCGGAGGCTCGAGATTTCTATTACAAGACTTTGAAGGCGGGACTTCCTGATTCACTTGGAAAAGAGGAGAGACAAGCCGAAGGAGAAGGCAAGCAACAGACCACATGGCTGCAAGATGGAGGGGGTAGCTCCCCCTCCCTCGGAGAAGCAGAAAAGCGGAGTTTGAGGATTTAGACATTCTAAAATATTCACTAAAGTTGTGGATTGAATGGGGGTTTGCGACCTCTCTCCGGCAGAAAAAGCGGAATTTATTGGTGGGGTGATATTGAATGTATATATGTAAAATGCATGCAGAATGATTTACGCTGTTTAAATCTTGTTAGAAGGGAAAGTTTGAAGAGATTATTTTAAAATAGAAGGTAAACTGATTCTTGCTGAAACTATTATTTGAATATGTGGAATGATCTATGCTATTTAATTTTATTAGAAGGGAAAGCTTGGTGAAATTATTTTGAGCTAGATTTTAAACTAATGTTTGCATAAATTTGATAGTGGCAAATATTTGAGAAGCAAGGGATGAGGGTAAAATGCATGCGGAATGATTTACGTATATTGGTGGGGTGATACTGAATGTATATACTGAATGATTTACGTTGTTTAAATCCTATTAGAAGGGAAAGCTGGTCGGGATCATTTCAAGATAGAATGCAAACTGATTTTTGTGTAAAGTAATACTTGATCCACGCTGCTTAAATTTTACTAAGAAGGGAAAGTTTGGTCAGATTATTTTGAATTATTGTTTGAAATTAAGGTTAAGAAAGGGAAAGTTTGATTATTCTTCTGTAAAGTAATATTTGAATATGTGGAATGATCCACGCTGCTAAAATTTTAATAGAAGGGATTATGTTTGAGTTAGATTGTATATTGATGTCTATACAAATTTGGATAAATGTTTATCTGAATACAAGGTTAAGGAAGAGGAATGGGAGAGTCTACAGGAGGTCGGGGTAAATAACAAAGAAGCAAGAGACGAGAATAAAATATAGATAGAATGACTTATACTATTTAAGCATAGATAAAGATGGGGGGCTGAGCTTAACACAAAGAGTTTCTTTTTTTTTCTTTTTCTTTTTTCTTTTTCCTTTGTTCTTTTCTTTTTTTTTCTTTTTTTTGGGGGGGGGTTTCCTTTAATATATTACTTTTATTTTTAATCCATACGAACATAAGATACTTTAGATAGAAGGCAGTGCCAGGTGTGGGCCCTGGGAAGTCGGGAGGAGTAGGGATGGGGATTTATGGGGGGTGGGTGGGTGGGTGTTAACATAGTCGCAATAAGAACAAGAATGCACTTATATACGGTTGTTCTTTTTTTCCCCTTTTTTTCTCTTTTCTTTCTTTATATTTTTTTTCTTGGTTTATTTTACTTTTTATCAGATTATAATAAACAACACTTGAATAAAGGAATACACCAAGGAGGGAGGTAGAGGGAAAGAGGAGGGAGGAGTAAGGAAGGAGTAAGGGGAATGCAAGGAGGGCGTGTTGGGAGTAAGGGGAGAAGGAAGGTTTGAGGGGAAAGGGAAGTAGGAGGGGAGCGTTAGAGGGAGGAAAGGAAAGTTGGAGGGGGTAGATGGGGTGTATGGAGGATGGAAGTGTCAGGTGGGGTTGTGAATGATGAGTTGTGTTTTCTTTTTTATTTTTTTTTATTTTTTTTATATATATATATTTTCTTTTATAGCAAATACCCTGTATATAAGTGATTGTAAAATGGAATGTGAAAATGAATAAAATAGATTTTTTTTTAAAAAAAGGATATCATCTAAATAGACCATTATGCCTTTGTAAAGATGGTCATGTAAAACCTCATTAATCAACTGCATGAAGACTGCTGGCGCCCCCTGGAGGCCAAAAGGCATTACTCGAAATTGGAAACAACCAAGGGGGCAGTTGAAAGCAGTTTTCCATTCGTCCCCCTCTTTAATTCTGACCCTATAGTATGCTTCCCTCAGGTCCAATGTAGTGAAAATCCGGCCCTTCCCTAGTTGGGCCAGCATGTCTTTCATCAGTGGTAAGGGGTACAGGTTCTGAGCAGAGATGCAGTTCAGGTTTTTGAAGTTCACACATAAGCTGAAGGAGCCATCTTTCTTTTCTCTGAACAATACTGGAGCTGCTACCTTGGGCCTTGCTGGTTCAATGAAGCCCCTCTCCAAGTTTTATCAATGAATTTCCTCATTTCCTCCATTTCTCTAGGGGCCATTGAATATATTTGGGGCTTTGGAAGCTTTACTCCAGGTAAAATATCAATGGTGCAATCTGTGGGCCTGTGAGGGGATAGTTTATCAGAAGATTTTTCACTAAAAACATCCTTGAGGTCCCAATATTCCCTTGGTATTCTTTCCTCCCCCTCAATCTTCTCCTGCCCCCTGGCTGCCAATGAGAGGGTAGTAGTATCAGAGGCTGGAGCTTCAACTTTACCCTCTGGGGGATTCAGCTTATTGTCAGGTGCGACTTCATTTAATAATCAGGAAAGAAACCACTCAACTCCATTTGTTTGAAATTAAGTGTACTTTTACTAATTAGAAATGAAAAGTAGCGAAGCGAAGCTGAATCTGTTTAACTAGGTGCGAAAGCGAAGAATATCATGTATGATTCAATCCCCTCCCCTTGGCACCCCAGTCCATAGTCCAATTATAATGCACCCAACTGTCAGGTGGAAGATGTCTTCAAAAAACATCACCAGGATGGAATGCTGGACAGTTAACCTTGGCAAGAAACTTCCTTCCTCCACATGCGTAATAAGATGGTCAGGTCAGCGTCTAGAATCTTCCTCCAGCACATAACGATTCCCTACCCAAATACCATGCCCCCCCTCCCCATTTCAATGGCAGCCTAAACAGCAGCAAAGCAGAGGCTGACAGTTCCCTCTCTCAAAAGGAAATAATGTGATGGACATACCTGAATGTATGTATGTGAAACCAACTTCTAAATTTAAAAAATGATAAATTAAAAAATGAGGGTAATCTATAAATTAATGCAAATGAAATGGAGGCAGTTTTACTCTACCTTGTCCTCTGTACTCTCTCTGACTCCCCCCTCACAGCCAGCAGCTCCTCCCACCAGCCTCAGGAAAATTCAAATGAAGTGAATAATAATGTAGTAAATAATACAGTAATAATCTTAATACAAATTGAAGGGGTTCAAAAGAAATAGAAAGTTTTGATGATAGTAATACCCAAGTTTGTCCTATGAAATTAATCTTTATGAAGATTCATTTCATGAATATTCCAGTCACTATTGGAGGTGGGAGCGAATTGTTAACCTTTGATCTATAAACAACAAAAAGAAAAGTTAACTTTTTTTCTCTTTTTCAGCAATCTAATCAAATAAATCAGATATCTAATCAAGCACAACAGTAAATGCAGTGTGGAAACTTTTATCATTTTCTATAACCTCCCCAGTGCCCTGGATAACATACACCAGACTTTTCAAGTGTAACCACTTTAAATATCCAATAAAGATCTAATATTGCTGAGACCAGTTCCTACAACCCCTTATGATATAATCTCCTATAAAATATATAACTGAGTTCATTATTTTGAATATTCTGGGATATACAATATCACTCACCATCCATGCATAAGCATAAATAGCATTGAGAGTAGTGATTGTGTCTTGGGTTATATTACATCAATCAGTTTTGTGATTCTACAGTTATTGAGCTTCTTTATTATCTTATAATTTATAAGCTCTTAAATCCATTAGTTTCATTTTCAGAAATAAGTTCCCTTGATTTATTTCAGATGGAGGAGTTATAAAGGACTGCAGAGAGTAGCAATAATAAGAAAAAATACTGAGTGAACTATCTGCAGGCCTGTTGAAAAAACTCAACTTCATAGATTATGTTCAAATGGCTGGTGGACCAACAGCAAGGAAGGCGCCATTACCAATCACTCCAAACAGTAGACACAACAGTAGACACATTGTTACCCATAATGACCAAATTGAGATCACTATCATTCTTCACATCATTATATAATAAGGTGACCAGATTTTCAGATTGGAAAAGAGGGACACCCTTGACCGGGGGGGGGGGGGGGGGGGGCTTGATTAAAAAAAAATTTTTTTGTCAAAAGGTCACCCCAGGACACTGAAACCAGCATAAATACGAATCTGTTGCCAAACAAAATTTTGATCACGTGACCATGAGGATGCTGCAACAGTCGCTAAGTGTGAAAAATGGTCGCAACGGTCGCTAAGTGTGAAAAATGGTCTCAACGGTCGCTAAGTGTGAAAAATGGTCATCAGTCACTTTTTTCAATGCCATTGTAACTTTGGTCACTAAATGTTTTCCCCCTCCTCGAGACTCCTCACTTCTTCCTTCATTCCTCTTGCTTATCTACCTTCACCTTATCTGTCTTCTGCTCTTTCCCTCTCTTCCTTCCTTCCTCCCTCCTTCCATCCTCTTCTTTCCTCACTCACTCCCTTCCTCCTTTTTTCTCTTCCTTCCTCCTTCCATTCTTTATACGATATAAAATTCAATGAGGGTGAAACACACCAAATCTGGCAAAGCTGCCTTGCACCAACCTGGCCTGCCCATAGAATAGCAGCCACTTTGAGACACATAAACCTGGTCTGAACATATTGCATCACAAAGATTTGCAAAGATCACATTTGCAAAAAGGAACATTTCTTGTAGTAAATACATTTTATAAACAATTTAAAAGTAAAAATCTCCCCAAAATAATAAAAAAGGTATTCTATAAACAAAAGAAATCCTTAAAAACCATTGTTAAGTATTACACCAGCAATAATTTATACTGTCACCATTTCAAACTATCATCAGAAATACGAATCCGTTGCCAAACATCAACATTTTGATCGCGTAACCATGAGGATGCCACAACGGTCGCTAAGTGTGAAAATGGTCGCTAAGTGTGAAAAATGGTCATCAGTCACTTTTTTCAATGCCATTGTATCTTCCTGATTATTAAAAGTGCAAATTCACTCAGTGTCAATCATGACTCCTGAGTCCATTTCAAAGTATTGTGCATAGAAATTTTTAAAATGGCTTGTTTCAATTTATTTTGGATAGAATCTTTTTTAAATAGTCTAAGACAATTTAAAAAAAGAATCAACACAGAATACCACTATTTTAAAAAATCATATGCACAATAAATAAAATATTATTTTAAAATACATTGAGCCTATACTCCTTACAGTAAATGACTCATCTGGAAACAAGCCAATAGCATTTTTTGTGCTTTCAAATTTACAGATGTTCCAAAATCAGCTTAAAGTCCAAATATTTAAAGACCACCCCCCTCAAAGCTATCTTACCAGAGCTTTAAATATCTTCTGGGGAGGCCCTGTAATCCCATTCATGACAAAGGTAGGGCTTTCTCAGGAGGAAGGTTTCAGCTGGTGCCCATCCTTTGGAAACCTCCTCCAGAGCAGGGAGCCCTAACCTGCTGTCCATTCAGGAAGGCTGTACAAATTATTCTGTCTTCTAGAGCCATTGGGATTTAATATGGTTTTATCACTGGATTTTCTTTTTATTGTTTTTGTGGAATTGTTACAATGATTTTATAATAATATAATTTTATTTGGCATTTTTGTTGCTGTAAACTGCTGAAAGCCCCTGATAGAATACAAATTATTTAATAATAAATTTAAAAAGCTGGATGCAAGATATGAAAACATTGCAAACTATTGTTCAAGATAATTTGAGAAAAGGGAATCATTCACCAAGAGTGCTAATAACTACTGCTAAGTTATATAGCAAATCAGATACTAAGGCCTAATGCCACAGAGGGGAGAGAAATTCATAAGTTTTCAAGATTTCCTGCACTGCTTCAAACATATACACTTAATACCAATGAATCCACAGCTATTATTTGATACAAGAAGATGGGTATGGAGAACGGAAAGAAATTTAAATTAATAAAAAAGATGCCACTGAAATCATCTGTTTTAAATTATAATCCCTCTTCCTGACAGTGGATCAATAAAAAAAAGATTATGCCCAATTCAAACTGGAAAAATACATTTAGCTCAAAAAAATAAGATCATCATGGTGATGAAAGAACATGGCAAGTATCCCTAGGAATTATTTGTCTCCAGGCAAATAAGGAAATACCTGTTGCTCTGGTCTTTAATGCAATTCTTGCTTAAGGCAGAGCCCTCCCCCGAAAAAATGCTTCTGCCGGGCTGCGAGAGCCACGTGGAAGTTGTCTGCACGGCTGAAAAACGGACTGTTTGCTGGGCTGGGAGGAGGAGACAGCCCCCTGCCTTCTCCCCCTTTGGCTTTGCGGAGTTCACAGCCAGCACGGGCGGCAAGTCTGGATGGAGCCACGTGGAAGTTCTCTGCGCGACCGGCAGCCGCTTTTTACTCCCGAGTAAAATTTTTACTCGGGAGTAAATTTTACTCCCGAGTAAAATTTTTACTCGGGAGTAAGTAAAATTTACATTATTTACAAAACATGATTTATTTTACTCACCACCAGTAAGCGCAGCTGCAACCCCAACAAGAAAGACAAAATAAAATGGAGACTCGCGCATGCGTCCTCAGCTAAGGAGTCCAGCCAATCAGTGAGCTGGTTGGCCAGCTCACTGATTGGCTGGAGTCCAGCCAATCAAATCAGTGAGCGGCAGGCTGGGCTGGCTTAAATTTGTAGGTAGCATAGAACAGAACGATGAGCCAGCCCAGCAGCTGATGGGCGGGAGCTGCGAGCGCCAAAAAAAGCGTGCCTTTTAAAAAAGCGGGCGGGACGCGGGAAAATGCATCAAAAAGCGGGGGTGTCCCGCCAAAAGCGGGATGTCTGGTCACCTTATTATATAACAAAAATAGGTACTGCTTTAGACTATATGACTCAAACAAGTTGACCAGAGAAGGGTGCAATAGAGAATACTGTAAATAAATATAGAATGCCTAGTTTGTATTAGGCTTTATATCTGTTTAATATATTTAATATAATCTTTAATAACATAAGTGAAAAAAAAGATTTATGGACCAATGTTTTCGTACATGGTAACTGCAGCAAGATTATTATATGCACAAAGATGAAAAGCCCTGGAAATGCCTACAATAGGGAAGATGACAGTATTAGTTGAGATCGCAGAACTGACTTGTTTAATTAGAGAAAGGACAGTAATTATGTACTTGTGATTTATGAGTTTGGCAATTAGAAAGTGTACATTATGAGGAAAAGGAAATTAAGATGCAATCTTAGAGAGAAGAAATAAAATTTAAATGCATTTATAACTGCAGTAAAGACAATCAGAAGCAATTTCTTTACATTTTGTCTTTTTTTTCTGGTTCTCTTTTTTGTTCCTCTCTGATTTCTTTATTCTTTTCTCACCACTTTTACTTTTCTTTATTTTCTTTTTTCTTTAAATATTTTTTCTATTCTGTAAAAAAGTTTTAATATTTTTTTAAAAGATTCATTAGAAGTCTTAGATACATAACAGTTAATACTTGCACTTTTTCTATGATCTGTCAGAGAACCAACATCATTTTATTCTGAATACAGAAAGACACAAAGATGAATTGGACTCCATGGGGATCTTAGACTGATCCCTCTTTTAACTCCACCCTACAAGTTCTGCCAGTCCTTCTACAACCTTGGTAACTTCAAGATATGTGGACCTCAACTCCCATGGCTGTCTGATGAATTCTGGAACATGAAGTCTACACATCTTAAAGTTGCCACGGTTGAGAAACATTGCTGTCTTACTTACTTCTGAAGTCTGATCTACGTATACTGTATTAATAAATGTAAACAATGAGACATTAAGACCTTAGTGGCCTCCAGTCCAAGCCTCTGTTTAGCTAAAAACGAGAAACATAATTAGCCAGGTAGAAGGCACACAACTTGGTCATCTTATCACCTCACATTTGCATTTGGTCATAAAACCATGTGTTAGAATACAGCAACTCCAATAGCTTGCTTGTACTAGATGCTTATCTATGCCTTCAGTAAACTTAAAATAGAGACAACAATAATCCAATTTTACAGACTTTTTAAAAGAATCCTTGAAGATAACATACTAAATAGAAATCCATACAGCTTTATTAAGAACATCTTTCTTCTGTCTACAGGGGGGCAACCAAAATCTGGAACACCCACTTAAGTCTTTTCAGAAATTAAATTTCATTTATTGGGTTACTATTCGAGGTTTGATGTATTTATATAATATATGCTGCAAGTTCTCTAAGCTTGCAGGGGTTGGCAATTGTCAAAATCCTTTCTTTGGGGAAAGAAAAGTTCAGAGACATTCACTTCACTTCAATTTCTTGCGGAAAATAATTCTCTAAGAATTTAGATGGTGATTTTGAAATATTATTTTAGAAGAATTCACTGCCAATTCGCAATGTTATAGCTCCTGAGGAAAGCATAATGAAGTAGGTTGCTGTTTTTGTTGTTTCAATTTCTTCCCCAAATAAATGCCCTTTAAAGTTGATCTTAGTGACTGGGACATAAGAATCTGAAGTCCAGTTTACCTGAAGGATACTATGCTGGGAGACACTGTTCTAGAGGAGCTCTAGAAGAAGATTGAGAGATTCCTATACAACTTCTATATGAACCTAAAGAGAGAGAAGGCTGTGCTTATACATCACATCATTTACAATCACTTGTTCCATCTAATCTACATCAGATTATCTTGTATAGTATAGCAATATAAAAATTCAACTAGGGTCTGTTTTAAACCACATCTAGTGCCTTGCCCATGGAGATCTGATAATATAAAACTGTGTTGCTCAGCCCATAATGGGGCATCAAATTCATCTCTGTAAGAGATCTTCATATCCTTTGCATTTAGATAGTATATTATCAGCTAACGAAGTGATAATAGTTTATTAACATTATCTTTTATGAAAAAATGAAATGAAAAATATTCTATTCATCTTTATTGTAAGCTGAGTGATTCTTTTAGTTGCCAAAATTATTTGAATCAAAAGAATAATATGATATTATGATTTTGAGAGTAAGAAAGATTAGTTTGATGGAGATATGCAGTTTTTTAAGTAAAAGGGACTAAAGCATTTTTTTTAAGTTCAGAATATTCAGACGATGTTCAGAAGCAGCTCAGGCAGATATATCCCTAATTCAATGCACTATAGGAAGGAGGAAGTGCAGCACAATCAGACTAGCAAACTAATCTGAATTAAAATAAGGTATGCTAAATTTCACGTACGGGTTCTAGCATACTGGTGCGAACTGGCTGAAACTCACCCCTGCTTTGTGGGCATGGCTTAGCTTTGTGGGCATGGCTTTGTGGGTATGGCAGCAGAAGGATATTGCAAAATCTCCATTCCCTCCCGATAAGCTGGGACTTGGGAGGCAGAGAATAGATGGGGGTGGGGGCAGTCAGAGGTGGTATTTACCAGTGGTAAAGTAGTTAGTGCTTTAGTAAAATAGTAAAGTAGTTAGTAGTTCTCTGAACTACTCAAAATTTCTACTACCAGTTCTCCAGAACTGGTCAGAACCTACTGAATACCACCTCTGTTCCCACAGCTCTATTGGAACTCTAATTTCTGCAGAATATCACGCTGTATATGAGAAATAAGGATTAGTATGGCAACCCAGATCTCTCTTTATTTAAAGATCTTTTCTTGGGGATAAAAAAGAATTATGTCATGAGAAATGGGGAGGGGGTAGAAAGTTACATGGAATCAATAATAACCAAAAGTCACAATTATCTGAGGGCCTTTATTGATTGGCAAGAAGATTGATTTTAGCATATGTTCTAATTTTCAATTAAAAATGTGTAGGAAAATTCACCAAACTATACTTAAAGATAAATGAATGACCTTATGAGCAATACTTCTTATTTTGTAAAATTGTTTTAAATATTTGTTTTCAGGTGTGGCATACAACTATAGGCAGAATTCCAGAGGCATATATAAACCATAAACACACTAGGGTATAACCCATTTTATTTTCAGTCTATTTCCTAATGATCTCCAGCATAGCATTTGGCTTTTTCACAATAGCTGCATACTGAGCTGACATCTTCATTGTCCACTATGACCCAAGCATATTTTCTTTTCTGGTTAATTACAGACTGCTCAGACCCCATTAGTGTACATGTGCATTTTGCCCCAATGCACATCACTTTACACTTAAATCAAACTGAACTCACCATTTAGTTGACTATTCTCCTAATTTACAGAGATAGAGAGGCAAACATTTCCATGATATTCTCTTTTGCTAAAAAAAAAAAAAAAAAAAACTTCCAAAAGCTGGCAGAAAATAGTTCTGAGTGAAAGGATAAATTCTAAAATTTAGCTCAGTGAGATCCAAAGTTCAATCATAGGTGACTTGATCAAGATAGGAATTACTTTTTAAAAATTATCTTATTTACTGCCCACAAACCAGAAAGCCTTCAAAGGTCTTTGGCAATAATATAAGAAAGAAGGAAAATCAGTTTTATTTCTTGGGAACAGCTCTCTAATCTGCTGCTTGGCTTCAGCAATACAAAATGGGAAAGCAGCCCAGTGAGCTTCCGGCTTGCTAACAGTTTATCTAAGTTAGCCAGGAAGGCCATTCTACTCAGCTAGCAGCAGGGCACTTTTGGTATGCAAAACACCCACTTTCTTTCCTACCCAAATAGTTTGAGCAGCAATAAATTCATCTGACCCTGCCGGTAACAAATGAAACAGCTCCCATTAGGTCTGGAAGGCTTATCTTCTTCAGCAGGTGTCTCATGAAATAGAATGAGACCACTCATTTATATTCAGGTTTCTGCTGGTAACTTTGACAGGTAGGGCAAATAAGAATCATGGGGACTTCACAGATATTTGAGACAATGATACATAATATGTCATAGTGGCCAAAGACAACTCTGGGATGTTACCATTCCACTTTAAGGATCAGCTTTCCCATGAGGGAAGCCATAATAATTGTTTCAGTTTGATGGTTTTTATATTTGAAAATGTATTTATGCAAATACAAAGATGTGATTTTACACACAGAGGAGGAGGAGGAGGAGGAGGAGGAGGAGGAGGAGGAAGAAGATAGTTGAATAGAACAATTGAGAAAAACAGAACTCCACCCGATAGAATAGTGAATACATGAATACAATCTAGGGATGACAAAGATAAGCCTGTTAAGAATAAACATTTCAGAAAGGAGAAATAAGAATAGTATGCATCCATTTGTTCAATAATAGATTCAGTTACAATGGTGATGGGTGCTCTGTTGGAGATAGATCTTTATGGAGAAAATCTATTTATGTGATTACTAAGAATTCTCACTGACTTGAGAGCACATAATCATTTAACAATCAATATGTTTACTCCATGCTTTCCTTCCTATCTACCAACTTTTTTCATAACTTCAACAACTGAAGCCATATCATTAAGACAAAATTGTTGCAGGTGCAATAAATCATTGGCTGGCTTTTTACAGTATGGCAGAGGTATTGTCTCATCACCAATGTTAAAGAAATAGCTGTCAGTCCAAACATTTGTACATAAAACTAGGTGAGGCTATAATTTTTCCTTTGCCTTCCCTTCAGTAAGCACAAAAATATTAGTTTATAGCGTAAAAAAAATTTCAGTACAATTGAAAACAAAGAATTGAATTCAATGATGTACTTTTGGGTTTTATTTTTGTAAGCTACCAGGAGTCTTTGTGCATTAGTGGCTATATAATTCTTTTAAATGAATAAATGAATAAGTTTAACACAGGATGGGGGGCATGCTTCCTTATTTAAGTATCCTCTATCCTCCGCCATCAGAATAACCATCTTTGCCTTGACCAAAGGCTTTCATTGGAAACCATGGACTGAGTAACATCTCTCAATTCTTAATCACATTCCATGGCATCTTCTGACACTTATTGGGAAAATTGTGACAATACTGTATGATATTGTGAAGTAATAACAGCGTATAACCTTTTTCGTTTAGCTTAAACCTACAAATCCTTATATCGAATAAATGAAATGCTGGACTTCATGCAAGCTACATTTTATTCTCTAACTTTTGATCTATGGCTGAGGTTTATGCAGTTGTGGTGAAGCCAAGCTGAAATGGAACATGAAATTAAAATGTGCTGAAATACAAATCAATTGGTGAATTGCAGTAAATAAAAATCCTCAGCCCTCCTACAGGTGAAGCTTCACATAATTTCCTATGCCAAGAAGCAAAGAATAGCATCTCAAAAACATAAGTAGGGCAGCCAAGTTATTGGAAAATCATTAGCTTATTATTTGATTGTTTAACCTCCTTGGTTTCCAGCATGACTGCTTCTGGGTGATGATGTATCAGCTCCAATCCACTGCAAGTAAATATTAACTTAACACTTGGATATGCACATATTTATTCAAAGACCCCACACACCACCGAGAGAACTAATAGTGTAGAAAGATAAAACGAAAACAAAACGAAAACAAAAACTGGAGCGGTATCAAAAGGCATATTTACAAAGATAATGATACAGAAGAGCTTAAGCCTCCAAAAATATTCTACTGCTAGTACCAAACATGAGATGGCAAAACTGCCCCCTTGAGCCAAATACTCCAAAGCAGTAAACCAATCCTCCACAATTCTGTTCTCCTGGGTTCATCTGTTCCTTTGAAAGGGTCATTAGTACAATCCTAGTTGAGCTATGCCTCAAAGACTAATGAATTTTAAGACCTTGTCCCCTTAAATTGTGGAGCATCCCAATTCCCCACACTTCTTCTTTATTACAGTTTGCATTGCCTTGTAAAAACCCTTTTAGAAGCTACAAATTGGAACCATGCTTAAAAAACTTAGCACTCTAGAATGAACCATTATAATAGTCACTCTCAGGTGGCATTAAGGACTGAAGCTGATGGGGTAGCAGCCAGCAGTTCCAAAGCTTGAAAAGGCTGTTATGTAAAAACATCTCAGCTACCTCCTAAAACCACCATTAATCTGAAAGTGTTAGGAGGAAAAAGCTCAAAGCTTAAACATTTGAAGGTCAAAACAGGCTCGCGAGAGGTGTAAGTGCAGGGCTGTAATTTACCTTGGGCATTTGCTTGAAGGAGTACTGCCCCCACCGCCACATCTGGCATCAGCCTGGACAACAAAAGGCGCGTCCATGTCTGGGTGTTTCAGGACCGGTCCCTCTGCAAACAGGCGTTTCAACTTTTCGAAAGCAGCCTGACACTCCATAGTCCATTTCAACGGTTTGCTAGGTTTGGGCTTTGCTCCTCCTTTCAATTTAAGGAGGTTAGTGATAGGGAGAGCTATCTTAGCGAACGAGGGAGTAAATTGACGATAGAAGTTAGCATCCCCACCAACTGTGGCCTGCTTTTCTGGTTTTTCACTTTTGGTGTCACCATTCACATTAAGACTTTGATAAAAACGCCGTTGGTCTGATCGAAATTGCTAATTTTGTTTATATTGGATGATTCGTGCCTCATATCTTTCAATTTTTCTAGCTGCTGTTTTACAATCTCTACAGCTTCATTGATGTTTCTTGTATCCAATCTATCTTCTGATTGGCTGATCTATAATTTTGCTGTTTTTAAGCCGTTGCTCATGCATGTTCTTTAAGTTCTTCATGCATCTGCCCTTAATTTTTTGACTTTTTGTTCTAATCAGATTTTCCACTTTGGCTTCGATGCTTTTTCCTTTGTGTGACTAGGTGCTTTGATTTTAATGCCTAGTTCATCAGTGACTATTACAGCTGCACTGTACATTAACTGATTCGTTTCCAAGATGGATCCCGATTCAATTGTCGAAAGCACTGCATTAACCATTTTCATGATAGGGGTCAAATTTTTCTTAGGCACAGTTTTTAATGATGGTAAACGTTGCCTTTCCTCATTAGACAGAAAATGTTCCATGATCTTGTCCTTCAATTCGTTGTTTTTTTTTTGACTTAGTTCATCAGTTGGTTCAATGATAACTGGTTCTGGTGGTAGTGTTGTTATTTCCTCCCCGACAGCTTCTTCTGGGAGTTCTACTACAATGTCTTTAGTTGTGTCTTGAGTATCAGTTATTTCCGCTTGTGATGTTGTTTTTTTAGTTTTGCAAATTGCCTGAATTTCCTCAAGTTCAACTTCACTAAACACTTTATTCCATATAATAAATCGGCTTTGATCTGCTAGTTGTTGTTCACTAACATTTGAATCTGGATATTGTTATTTCCATAATTCATACATTCGCTTTAAATAGCCTCTCTTTTTTTGGCTCTGAGTTGTAATAACAGGCCATTATGGCACGATTTTCATCTGCACTATATTTTTGTCGTTTTGTTGGCTGGTCCACTTGTAGCCCACTTGTCGATGGATGCCCAGGGACCTCAACATCCGCTGCGGCCCTTGTTAACCCGCGCAACGACCGATGCGGTATAGAATTTTTATTCGTTTCTTTCACCATGTTGTATGGGTTGGCGGGTTTTTATGGGGCCAGGTTGCCAACCTGACCCCAACCCTCCTCCTTTCTCATCCGGGCTTGGGACTGGCAATGGCAGAGTTGTTGTTGTTGTTGTTGTTGTTGTTATACAATTGTATCACAGCGGCCAGTTGTTTCGCCAATTTGGCATTGATTACTAGTCAGGCCCCACCCATGGGCCTAGGACGTCGTAACATGTTGTTGTTGTTGTTGTTGTTGTTACCTCTACATGGAGGGCTTCTTCCAAAGCAGGACTCATATGAATTAATGGCTTTTATTCAAGTTAACAAAACTAATCAGTTAAATTTTAATCCCCAAAGTTATTTTCTCCCTCATATACATCTCTAGCAAGTCATTGACTTCAATATGCTCAAGGGAAAGGGGTTATATTTTTATTAAGATCTATTGGGGATAAATGCAAATGTCATTGCCACTCTTGCTTTTCTCATGGCCTTAAAGTAGCTATGACCTTAAAGCATCACACAGCATAATTCAACCTGTGTAGCATAGATGAAAAAGTGCAGCCTATGCAGCCACTGACACCTGCTCCCATTTTGTACTAATTCCTCATTCCATCCCCTAAAGATGCTAAAAAAATTAAAAGCCAAAGTTTCAGGCCAGTACACTTTTTTAGGTTAATCTCATTGCAGCAGAAAGTGAATATTTCTTTAATTTAATCTATGTCTCATTCAAGTTGGGACTTAAAAATGATCTGAGTCCATCATCTTCTCCTGAAGACATAAGATAAATTGGTAGGCATAAAATATTAATGTTTGGAGATTAGAGTGGGTTAGTCACCAGGATATAATAATATATATTTTATAAACAATACCTGACAAAAATAAATGTGGGAACTTGAAATCAAACATGATGTCCATCTTTGGGCAATAGTTGCAGGAGGTTGAAGATGGAACTCCTACTCCATTCCTTGAATTTCCATCCTTTATCCACATGAGGGGAATTGTGAACCTTCTCTGACCTATTATCAACTACATGGGATCCCCATACAGATAGAGAAAGGTCTTTTCTTCTGCCTGGACTCAAATGGTAGAGGATGCTATGGTCAATCACCTGTGGAAATAATGGTTGGGTTGGTCTAAATCCTTTAGCCAGGCACACTAAGCAAATTGCTTCTTTAATCCTACTGTAGTGAAAGCTTTTCAAACAGACAACATTTATACATTTGCTGTAACATTCATGGTATGCAGTAACTTAGCCTGCAGATTGCTTGCTACCAAGCATACTATTGGGCAGTTGCAATCAGATTGAATAATGCATATGAAAATGCCCAGTTCATAAACTCATTGAGTAGTTGTCACGTTCCGGCGTTCACGTTGCATACAAACAGAGATTCAGTTTGTTTGGTGAAAAACTTTTATCTCTATAGCACCAAATGACAATGATACAAAGGTAATGAAATCCAAGTCAGTTCTAACCAAGTTAACACCATCACCCATATATATATGTATATATGTATATATGTATGTATGTATGTATGTATGTATGTATGTATGTATATATATGTATATGTATATGTATATGTATATGTATATGTATGTATGTATGTGTGTATATATATATATATATATATATATATATATATATATATATATATATATATATATATATATATATATATATATATATATATATATAAAGTCACAACCCCCTGGTATGCCCAAATATGGGAGGAAGGTCACACTTCCATTCTCTGTCCTTCGGCTCCTCACAAGAGACCATCCAGACAGAAACCCAATATTTTTTACTGTTGCCTTTTTGTTACATTTGTTATATTTGTGCTGATAAATAAATATATATATATACACCATTATCCCACCCAGCTCCACCCACAACTCCACCCAGATGATACCCACCCACCATCACCAATCACCATGACCCATACCCTCAGCCACACCCCCACTCATGTCATCATAGCCTCTTTCCTGGTTAGCCACATCCGAGCAATACAGTTACATCAGAGTTGGCAGGTGCACCCGAGTAGAAGAGCCACATGCAGCTACAGGCTCAATCGACATCAGAGCGGCAACATCAACGTGGCAGCATTAGTGGTGTGTAAGCATGGCCGAGCGGGTATGGTGATGGACAGGTTCCCCCTGGATCGCAGCCTGAGGGGTGACATGAGTCTCAGACATGCTCTAAAGCTCCAATTAGAAAATTAGTATGCAAAACCTGAAAGGGTTTTCCAAAGATTAAATGCTATTACTTCATGATGGATGTGGAATTCTCTGGGAACATGACATTCTACTGAAATAGCTAGACCTGAATAAACAGAAAGTTATCTCTATCAAGAAGCAATTTTATGAGGATATTTCCTTTCTTAGTTTCATCATTCTCACATTAAATCCTTTACCCATAGGTTTCTGAAGTACAATTTGATTTCACTGTAAACTGAACATTATTACCATTAAAATGAAAAAAAAAGACTGTTCCATATTCTTTGTGGGGGCAGAACTGGGAATGAGCAGGATAAGGTTGATCTTTTTACACACACATCTTTCTGTAACTAATATTTCTATCTGGTAATAACATTATTCAGTTGGATGACAGTCATGACTTATCAAATCGGTATTAGCTCTTGCACTGAAATAGACATCAGTCCTCTTATTGGTAAAGCATAACTATCCTAGGAATGCAACTGTGACTGTAATCTTCCATTACTCTCTAATAAGTCATTTCTATAATATAAAGTTTGTAGGACTACACAATTCTCAGTCATCAAGGTCATGGTTGTCCCAAAGGTGCTTTTTCAAGATGTAACTGGACTTTTGGAGTCCAGTTGCCTCTTCTCGGATGAGAAGCAAAAAGTCTTCAAAGAAAAAAAGCACCTTTGGGACAAGATTTCTGGATGGTTAAATAAATCAGAGGGGGCTTGCAAACAGGCTGACAGGCAGGTAAGGAGAAGCACATGAAGATGGTGGGGCCAAGGTTGGTGGTTACCAGAAGGCAAGGGTGCAAGCAGCTTACTGGAGCAAGTTGTGACCTTTTCTGCAGTTTCCCATTGATTTTGCTTGTGAGAAGCTGGCAGAGAAGGTCACAAATAATGATCAAATGATGACTGTAGATGTTGCAACCACCATAAGTGCAAGCCAGTTTCAAAGTACCCAGATTGCAGTCATGTAATCAGGGGGGTGATTGTGGTGGCTGGAACTTTGAGGGCCAGCCATACCTTTCCTTTTTCAGTGCCATAATAGCCTTGAATGGTTACCAAATGTATGATCAGTAAGCAAGACTACCTGTGAAGTACTTGAAGAAATGATTTGGAGAAAATATGCTGAAGAGGGGTAACTGGGAATGAAAATTTTGGCAATCCAAGCTCTGAAGATTTAAATAAAGAAGACCAAAGGTTTACCTACCATAGGACCACCAGCCAATCACCTGGAATGCAGAAGTGCAGAGAATGCAACATGCTTCACACAGATTCTGCTCATAGGGCAGATCCAAGACATGTTGCTGTATCAAATAGAACGGTAAAGTCCTCTGAAATCTGCTACCGGTTCAGGGAGTGCCCGTGTCTGAGGCACACCTGCGCCATGCTAAAAAAGGAACATTTTGAAGCCTTCCGAGTCTGCAGAGGTAAGTAGAACAGCGAGGGGGGGAATCCACTGTGCCATGTGATATAGATTAGCTAGAAAGCAGGAAATCCAATGATTCTAGCTAATACAAATCATGTGTCACAACCGATCATTGGAAATAGCAGTTTGCCTGAACCGGTAGCATTTTTTTACTACTGCCTTGGATGAACCGGTAGCATTTTTTACTACTGGTTTGGGCAAACTGGTAGCATTTCACCCCTGGGTAAATTATGTCCTTGTCCTAGTCAGGATATAAAACACTCATGTCATTTTATTACCTGACAAAGATGTCTGAAAACTTATAGTGTCCCTACAGCAGAACAATTATATTATAAATATAAATAATTATATTGCATGCAATAATTTAGGGCATGACAAATTTTTCAGCTTTTAATTTCTAAATATTAGGGGTGCTCAAAAGTTGTGACATACCTTGGGGATTGTTTATTTTAATATAATTTAGATGTGTTTGTTAAGTAACTACATAAATATCATAACTTTTTGTTTGTTTCATTTATGACACCCTGGTCAGGGTCTCTGCACTTCTACCATCAGACAGAAAGCATCAAAGTATAGCCAGCTGAACAAACAGGTTTAAAGATAGTTTCTATCCTCGGACTGTGAGACTTTAAAATACAATCACAATCACTCCATGCACATGCTAGGTTTTTTTCCCTTTTTCGTTTCTGTTATAATTTTGCACCAGTGAGGTTAAAACCAATTTCGTTGTATTTAAGTACAATGACAATAAAGATTATACTTACTTATACTTATACTTATACTTATACTTATACTTATACTTATACTTATACTTATAGCATTCCTGTGTCAGCTGCCTATTAATTCTAAATCTTCCTTTTAAATATCTTAACTATCCAGGCTCTATGTTTGCAAATATAAACAAAATTATAAAATGAGAAAATAATGGATGTTTTTTGGTTACCCGAAAACAAAGCAAAACAAACAAAACCCTCCTGTTTTGTTTTTCCAAAGTAGCTTTTGGAGGGGGCGGGGGAGGAAATGTTTTGCATGAAGGATTTCGCTCTCTAATCCGCTCATTCTTTTTCTTTCTTCATCCTTTCTAAAGTTGCATATGTTTTGCCATAGCAAAATTCATCTTCAATTTAATGTGCATCTTCAATTTAATGCGTTGGTGGATTTGTCAGCTTTATCTGTGTGGGAAACACTCAGTTATATTTACACACCATTCCTATAATGTTACACAAAATATGTATGAGAAGAAGCAGAATCAATAGCTCACTGGCGAAGCAAAGACAAGAAGAGGTAGTACACTTTAATGTTGGCCTTATGTTGATAATGATTCCCTCATGATGGAAATCAATGAATTCAGTACATACATACACTTGTGTAAAATTGAAGAGGTGAGTAGCTTAGTTATTCAAGGGCATATATTGATCTGAGGGCCTCCAACAAAGATGTGTACTAATCAGCACCAAAGCACATCTTTGCTCAGCCTTTTACTCCTAACAAATTCTGAAAACAGATGGCTATCTTCACCCTAACCCCTCCCCGCAAACCCCATTTAAAATTGTATTAGTAAAGAGACCTAACTTACAATTTCAAATACTATTCACCTCACAGTTTGAAACCTTCAGCTCTTCCCACAAATAGATGTGAGGAAGATACTGTTTTGATCCAAAGGCCAAGGTTTATTCTAAGTTACACAACAAATAAGAAAACCTGCACTTTTATAAGTTTTACCTATATTTTGAAGGGTCTATATGATGTCATTTTTAAAAAGTAGTCCTTGACTACTTTTTAAAGGTAGTCCTTGACTTACAACAGTTCATTTAGTGACCATTCAAAGTTACAACGGCAATAGAAAATGTGACTTATGACCATCTTTCAGCATTACAACCTTATCTTCCCCATGATCATGTGATCAAAATTCAGATGCTTGACAACTGGTTCATATTTAGGGCTGTTGTTGTGTCCCAAGGTCATGTGATCTCCTTCGATGACCTTCTGACGAGCAAAGTCAATGGGGAAGCCAGATTCACTTACTCCAGGGTGTCCAAACTTGGGAACTTTAAGACTTGTGAACTTCGATTCCAAGAATTCCTCACCCAGCCTGCCTGGGGAATACATTACTAACTTGTCAACTGCAGTGATTCACTTAACAACTATGACAAGAAAGGTCATACATTGTAGTAAAATTCACCTAACAAATGTCTCACTTAATATAAATATTTGGTTCAATTGTGGTCATACGTTGAGGACTACCTGTATTTCACACTATCCAGTAAATTGAAGATTTCTTATTATAAAGTGCTTCTGTTAATTTGCAATATTAAAAGTTAAGGAGAATAATCAGTTCTCTATTTCCCAAATAAATATTTACCGAACACTACAAAAGGAATTTAAAAAAAATAAACCTGAAAAAGAGGTTATGTTTAATAAATTCACTAAAGAAAGAAACATTTTTATATCTGGAGAAGAACTAGACGTAGTAGACCATTACATGGTCAACAGATCTCAATGGAAGATGATATAATAAAGAAAATTGTACATTGTGTTAAATGTGATTGGCAGGCATTCAGCAAGCTTTTCAAGAACAACCTCCTCCTATGCCTGAAGAGAAAAGTTTTCAATCAATGTGTGCTACCTGCTGTAACATATACCAGTGAAACATGGGCATTAACCTCACACTTGACACAAAAGCTATGAGTGGTGCAATGGAAAGATGCATGCTCAGCATTACAAGATAGAAAGACCTGCACATGGATTAGAGAACAAACAAGTGTACAAACAAACAAACAAAAAGTGAAGAGAATACAAGAATTGAAATGGAAATGGGCTGATCACATAGCAAAAAGAAAGGATGGCAGGTGGACCAAGACAGTCATAGAATGGATCCCACCTAATAAAAAGTGTCCACAAAAGAGATCTAAAAAAAGTGAATTGACGATATCAGCAAGTATTGTGAGCTCAATTGGCAAAAGAAAGCTCAGGACCATATTGGATGTAAACATGTGGCCTTCATCCTGCAGTGATAATGGCTAAAATGATGGTGACGATGAATTATTGCATTCCCTCTGCCAACTGAATAGGCAAGTGATTCTTATATTCCTGACAGTTGCAAATTAATACAGTGAAAGAGGACTTGGTAATTAGCCTTCTAATGCATACATTCATTGAGCTGAAGAAAATCCTTCCCATTGGATTTTGAAAGGGATTTCTTTAGACAATGGGTGAAAAATCTTTCAGAGTTGTAAATTTATCTGGATTTTAAATATATTATTTAGGCCACACGTCCCAATAGAGGTGGCGGCAAGAGAAAATTTTATGATCAGCCCAGGCAAAAAGTTAATTTGATTTCATAAAAACAACTATAATTAAATTTATGCATACACAAACATAGTTTTTGGCATCTTCCTCATCAATTCAATGGAAACTTTTAGACAGGCTTTTGAAGGTTTACTCATTGTTGCCCCATACAGCTCTGACTGGGTCATGGAAGGCAAATGGGAGAGGTAGTAGAGGCCTTGCTACTTGTGTCCACATTTTCTTTGGTGGCTGTTAAGGCAGAAAGGAAGGAATCCCTCTCCATTTTAGTTCAAAAAATTCAAATAAATTGTAGTAAGTTAGCACCCACCCCTCTTAGAATAATATTTTTTTTCAAAAAAATATTAAAAATGCAAAATATTATATTTTCCCTAAAGGAGAATCATGTTTCTAAAGACAGAAACTCAGAGCCTCAGCTCTCTGCCCCAAGTAGAAACTAAGGGGCCAACTTTTATAAATGCAGATTTGGTAATTCATTCAAGATAGTATCTTCTGAACAAAGGAAGGATTATCCCTAAGCCACAATAGGGATTACCCAACAAGCCTCTTCATTGTGTCAGCACACTTCAACCAAACTTAACTCAGACAACCTACAACCTACAAAGTTATTCTTCAACAGCCAATAGAATACATGCTCTTGCACAGGAACAGGAAGCTCAAGGGCAAGGCCCAAGAGAAGTTATAAATAACCTTCATTCTCAACTCCATAATACACAGAATCACACGTGCTTGGTGGCTCTGCTTTATCAATAAATGAAAGCATGCACAGTAGTGAAAAAATGCTTATGCACATGTGCAGAAGCAAAAAGCAAGATGGCGGCACCTATGGCGCTGCTGATACAACCAGTTTGGGGGCGTGGGTGGCCAAGTTACTACCTACTCAGCTGAACCGGTCCGAAATGGTAGGAACCCACCTCTGGCCATGCCCATGCCTGGTTTAGCGAAGGGAAAAAAAGTCACGATGTGTCACACAATGATGCCATGATGATGCAAGTTTGATGCCCCTACTTTAGAGTAATCTTCTACATAGTTCAGAGAAATTTAAAAGTAGGACTCTGAGTTCAACCTGGGGACTGTTGCCCATGTAATTCACAAGTTTTAAATTTTAACATCTTGAGTTTAAAATGTCTAAGAATAAATTATTTGCCCTCTGTCTGAAAAGTTGGATATGCTGCCAAGGTATGAGTACATTGTTTGGATATGCACCCAATTTTTGCATACCAGGTTTTCTCCTTTATTTAAAGCTTGTATAATCAGAAAAACCCAAAGGAAATTGAAACTTTTAGAAATATGTACATATCAAGATGGATACAAGGCTTGAGACTTATTTGGTTCAGCAATATCAAAGAAGAAATGTAGATCAAGGCAAAAGGCAAGAAGAGAATAGCAATCAGTTGTTAAATCAGTTAATCTCTATTGATAGGAAAGCCTTTTTTTCAATTCTGAAGACGTGATGTGCCGGTGCCTGGAGGCTGTTAGGATCTGGATGGGGGTAAACAAACTCATACTCAATCCCGACAAGACTGAGTGGCTATGGATGTTCCCCCTGAAGGATAGTTCAGACAGTCCATCCTTGATCCTGGGGGGGGGTGAAAACTTACACCCCTCAGAGAGGACTCGCAATCTGGGGGTCCTCCTGGATTCACAGCTGACACTGGAACACCATCTGTCAGCTGTGACCAGGGGGGCCTTTGCCCAGGTTCGCCTGGTGCATCAATTGCGGCCCTACTTGGATCGGGAGGCACTCCAGACCATCACTCACACCCTAGTCACCTCAAGGCTGGATTACTGCAACGCGCTCTACATGGGGCTACCCTTGAAAAGCGTTCAGAGACTGCAACTAGTCCAGAATGCAGCCGCGCGAGTGATACATGTTATACCTATCCTCTGCGAGCTGCACTGGCTACCTATTGGTCTCTGGACGCAATTCAAGGTGTTGGTTATTACCTTTAAAGCCCTGCATGGCTTAAGACCAGCATACCTGCGAGACCGCCTACTGCCACACTCCTCCCAACGGCCAGTAAGATCCCACAGGGTGGGCCTCCTTCAGATGCCGTCAGCCAGACAATGTCAGCTGGCGGCTCCCAGGAGGAGAGCCTTCTCTTTGTCTGCTCCGACCCTTTGGAATGAATTACCCCCAGAAATCTGGACCTCACCCACTCTCATGGCCTTCAGAAAAGCTGTCAAGACCTGGCTATACCGGCAGGCCTGGGGCTGTTGACCCCATTGTTGACGTCCAGCCCCGACTGAAACGAATGTATCTGTGTTGTTTTTAACTTGTCTAATTTTATTTTTATTTTCTCTATTGTTTTCCTCCCCTCGCTGTAAGCCACCCGGAGTCCTCCAGGATTGGGCGGCCTATAAATAAAATTAAGCTTGAAACTTGAAACTTGTACCTGCCCCGAAAATCAGGTGGCAGAGGATTATTACAAGTGAAGCAAATAGTTGAAGAAGAAAAACATGCACTGGTTGATTAAGATTTAAGATTTAATTTATTTGTATGCCGCCCTTCTCCGGGAGGGACTCAGGGCGGCGAACAACTCAAAAGGGGAAAGGGGATACAAACACAATACATATAATTAAAATACACAAGAGTCATACAGCCATACAAGTCGAGAGGGGAGGGGAACTCATCAACCCTAGGCCTGCCGGCACAGCCAGGTTTTGACGGCTTTCTGGAAGGCCTGGAGCGGGGTGAGGGTCCGAATCTCCGCGGGGAGTTCATTCCAAAGGGCCGGAGCTGCAACAGAGAAGGCCCTCCCCTGGGTAGTAGCCAGATGGCATTGGCTGGTAGACGGAACCTGGAGGAGGCCGACCCTGTGCGATCTAACGGGTCTATGGGAGGTAATTGGCAGAAGGCGGTCTCTCAAGTACCCAGGTCCAATACCATGAAGGGCTTTATAAGTTACGACTAGCACTTTGAAGCGTATCCGGAGACCGATCGGTAACCAGTGCAGCTCGCGGAGGATAGGTGTAACGTGGGTGTACTGAGGTGCACCCACAATCGCTCGCGCAGCTGCATTCTGGACGAGTTGTAGTCTCCGAATACTCTTCAAAGGCTGCCCCATGTAGAGCGCATTGCAGTAGTCCAGTCTTGAGGTCACAAGGGCATGAGTGACTGTCGTGAGTGCCTCCCGGTTCAGGTAGTGGCGCAACTGGTGCACCAGGCGAACCTGGGCAAATGCCCCCCTGGTCACAGCCGACAGGTGATGTTCTAAGGTCAGCTGTGGGTCCAGGAGGACTCCCAAGTTGTGCGCCCTGTCTGAGGGGCGTAAATTTTCACCCCCCAGCCTGAGTGATGGAATACTAGCCAAATTCTTGGGAGGGAAACACAACAGCCACTCGGTCTTGTCTGGATTGAGTACAAGCTTGTTAACTCCCATCCAGACCCTGACAGCCTCCAGGCACTGGCACATCATGTCAACTGCTTCACTGAGTTGGCACGGGGCGGACAGATACAACTGAGTATCGTCCGCATATTGATGGTATTTTATCTCGTGCCGTCGAATGATCTCACCCAGTGGCTTCATGTAGATATTGAACAGAAGGGGGGATAGGACCGAACCCTGAGGAACCCCATATTTCAGGGGCCTAGGGGTCGACCACTCTCCCCCAACTAACACCGACTGTGACCTGTCCGAGAAGTAGGAGGAGAACCACCGAAAAACAGTGCCGCCCCACCTCTCGTAACCGTCGCAGAAGGATACCATGGTCGATGGTATCAAAGGCCGCTGAGAGGTCAAGGAGCACTAGGATGGAGGAATAACCTCCATCCCTGGCTCTCCAGAGATCATCGGTCAGTGCGACCAAAGCGGTTTGCGTGCTGTAGCCAGGCCTGAATCCCGACTGAAAGGCGTCCAGATAATCGGTTTCCTCCAAGGACCGTCGGAGTTGAGAGGCTACCACTTTCTCAACAACCTTCCCAATGAAAGGGAGGTTGGAGACTGGCCGGTAGTTGTTCAAACTAGCTGGGTCCAACGATGGCTTCTTCAGGAGGGGTCTCACCACTGCTATCTTCAGTGCCGGTGGGAAGAAGCCCTCCCGAAGAGAAGCACTCACCATCGCCTGGACCCAGCTGCGCGTCACCTCCTTGCTGTTCGCGACCAGCCAGGAGGGACACGGGTCCAGTACACAAGTGGCAGTACTCACCGCTCCGATGGCCTTGTCCACTTCATCAGGAGCAACAGGTTGAAAGTCAGTCCAGAGATGTTGTTCAAGACCTTCCCCCGGTACCCCGGCTGGCTCTGCGCAATTGGAGTCCAGGTACATCCGAAGCCGAGCAACTTTGTCCGCGAGGAACTGGACATATTCCTCTGCTCTACCTTGTAAGGGGTTATCTGCAACCCTCGTATTTAGGAGGGAGCGGGTCACCCTAAACAAGGCGGCAGGGCGTGACTCAGCATACGCTATCAGAGCGGCAATGTGATTGTTCTTAGCTGTCCGTATTGCCGATAGATATGCTCCGATGCAGGTTTTCAAGAGTGCTCGGTCTGACTCGGATTTACTGGTCCTCCAGTGGCATTCTAGGTGTCTCTTTTGGTGCTTCATCTCCCGGAGGTCCTCGTAAACCAAGGGGCCCTCCTGGATCCACTGCCGCGGATCGGCCGTAAAGGCGCAATCCGGTGGAGAGCCTCAGACGCTACCGAATTCCAAGTAGCAACTAAGGTCTCCACCGGACTGTGGGCGAGAGTATCAGGCATAACGCCAAGCGCCGTCTGGAAACCCTGAGGATCCATAAGACGCCTGGGGTGGAACCACCTAATCGGTTCCTCCTCCCTACAGCGGGGGATTGGTCTCCGAAAGTCAAGCCTCAGTAGGAAGTGGTCTGACCATGACAGGGGCAAGATCTCACTACCCCTCAAACCAAGATCACAACTCCACTGCTCCGAGAGAAATACAAGGTCGAGTGTGTGACCCGCTGAGTGAGTCGGACCCTGGATTACTTTGGTCAAGCCCATGGCTGTCATGGAAGCCATGAACTCCTGCGCTCCATCAGAGTGTTCACCGAGCGAAGGCAAGTTGAAGTCCCCCAGTATCATAAGTCTGGGGAACTCAACTGCTAGCTCGGCTACTGACTCAAGGAGCAAGGGGAGGGCTGTTGTCACGCTGTTGGGAGGCAGGTACGTCAACAACAAGCCCACTTGACCCGCAAGGTCCATCTTCACCAGCAAGGACTCACACCCGACAAGCTCTGGAGCAGGGATCCTACGAGGAACTAAAGACTGTCGGATAACAATGGCCACTCCTCCGCCCCTTCCCTGGGATTGCGGTTGATGAAGCACCTGAAAACCCTCTTGGCACATTTCTGTGAGGGGGACTCCTCCCTCCGGCCCAGCCAGGTTTCAGTAATACATGCCAGATCTGCCCCCTCGTCTATAATTAGGTCCTGGACGAGGGGAGCTTTATGAACTACAGATCTGGCATTTAGCAACAGCAACCTGAGACCAGGGTCCTGACTACTCATGCCATCTGGCCTTGGAGTGGAACTCACAGGGCCGGAAGGGGGGATCCCTCTAATATAGGGAACCCTCCTTCCCCGGTAATGGCTTGCCCTGAAGTTCCTGCCATATCTGCCCCTCCCCATTATGACCCCTATGTTCCGGCCCATTCCCGCATCTGTGGTCCCTTCACCCTCTCCCCCAGCTGCCGGATTCATCGGCAGGCCCTTCGACGCACACAACCAAGGGCCGGAACCAGGCCCGGGGCCCCCTAGCACTTCTGCCGAAGCACTCAGTGCAGGAGGTCCCGGCTAAACTCCCGGCCCACCAGACAAACCCATACATACAGCCAATCACTCCCCCACAATACAAGTTAAAAACAGAAACAGCAATATAATAATAAAAGTGGGACATTCAATCAGTTACAGTCATACCATGCACTCCCCATACACATAAAATATAAAACTTGAATAAAATTTACCAATATATAAAAATTAAGATTATGATTATGAGCCTGCACATATTATATATTATATAAAAGAAAGTCAAGAACATCTATTAATCGAAGTAAAGAACAAAAATCTACTGAAGGCCCAACAGATGAAACAAGAATACAGAAAAGATGTGATAAAATCAAGAATGGAGAGTTGGCAGAAGAAAGCACTGCATGGCCAATTTCTGGAAAAAATAAAAGATAAAGTGGACAGTGAACAAACTTGGTTATGGTTAACAATGGGTACATTAAAGAAAGAAACAGAGTCACTAATCCTGGCTGCGCAAGAACAAGCTATCCGCACAAATGCCATCAAGGCCAAAATCGAAAAATCCTCTGATGATGCCAAATGCAGACTTTGCAAAGAAGCTGATGAAACTGTTGATCACATACTCAGCTGCTGTAAAAGAAATCGCGCAGACTGATTATAAATTGCGGCACAATTCAGTAGCACAAATGATCCATTGGAATTTGTGCAAAAATTATAATATTAAAACAGCAACAAACTGGTGGGAACATCAGCCTGAAAAAGTCACTGAAAATCAGATGGTCAAGATTTTGTGGGATTTCCATATACAAACGGACAAAATACTGATGCATAATACACCAGACATCACACTGGTTGAGAAAAATGAGGTAACAATCATAGACATCGCAATACCAGGTGATAGCATGGTCGCCGAGAAGGAACATGAAAAAATCGCAAAAAACCAGACTTAAAAATCGAAATTCAACAACTATGACACAAACCAGCAGTGGTAATTCCAGTGGTAATTGGCACACTAGGTGCTATTCCAAAAGCACTGGAATTACATTTAAAACAGTTAAAAATTGACAAAATCACCATCAGTCAAATGCAAAAAGCCGCACTGCTTGGATCTGCACGCATATTACGAAAATACGTTACGACGTCCTAGGCCCCTGGGTGGGGCCTAACTAGTAACCAATGCCAAATCCGGCAAAACAACTGGCCGCTGTGATATGATTGTATAATTGGAAAGGAATAACTTGCTTCCTGTAGAAGAGAAAGGATGCTGCAAAAATTCAAGAGGAACAAAGGACCAACTGCTGATTGACAAACTAATCCTAAACAATTTAAAGAAAAGACGAACCAATCTGCGTGACCCGTCAAAACCGCGCCCGACTAAACTGCGCCCGACTAAACTGCGTCGCTGACGTCATCAACAGGGTGACAACAGTCAGTGCGGAGAAAGAAGGGTGCTTTAAATAGCGCGTTGAAAGAAAGCCGATTCAACTTAAGGTAAGGGTTAGGTTTAGGGTTAGGTTTAGGGTTAGATTTAGGGTCAGGTTAAGGGTTAGGGTTAGGTTTAGGGTTAGGTTAAGGGTTAGGATTAGGGTTAGGGTTATGTTAAGGGTTAGGTTTAGGTTTAGGTTTAGGTTTAGGGTTAGGGTTAGGGTTAGGGTTAGGGTTAGGGGTTAAGTTTAGGTTTAGAGTTTACAGCGTGCTTCTGTCTCCGCGCTGTTGTCGCCCTGTTGATGATGTCAGCGACGCGGTTTAGTCGGGAGCGGTTTTGTCGTTCGCACTTTTGTCGGTGAACCCCAATCTGTTCATGGCTTGGATAGACTATAAGAAAGCATTTGATTCAGTTCCCCATAGCTGGATCAAGAAATGCCTGAAAATCTTTGGCATCAGCAGCAACATACAAAACATTCATGGAAACTTCAATGAACCTCTGGAAAGCGAAGCTTATAGCTAATGAAGAAATACTGGATGAAGTTGAAATTAGACGAGGCATTTTCCAGGGTGATTCACTTTCACCCCTACTTTTTATACAATCATTCTGAAGAAGATGAACTATGGATACGAACTTGCAAAGAAAGGACTGAAAATTTGGCACTTGGTATACATGGATGATTTGAAGCTGTTTGGTAAAACAAAAGCTGAACTAAATTTACTAATTGAAAGCACAAAAGAATTTAGTGAAGACATTGGTATGCAGTTTGGAATTGACAAATGTGCAACAATGGCAACCAAAGCAGGCAAGGTCATAAAAGATGGAATAGAACTTGAGAATGAAGAAATAATAAAGGCAGTAAAACCAGAAGAAGGCAACAAGTACTTGGGGAGTTTAGAGGCCTCTGACTTAATGCATAATAAAGTCAAGGAATTAACTTCAGCCAAGTACATTTGACGAATTCACAAGATATTAAAGTCCAAATTGAGTGGAGGAAACATCATAAAAGCCATAAATATCTGGGCTATACCTATGATTTGATACTCTGCAGGAATAATTGACTGGACTCAGATGGAGTTGGACAATTTGGATAGAAAAACAAGGAAGCTTATGACAATGAATCATGCTTTGCACCCTAAAAGTGATGTTGACCGATTATATCTATCAAGAGCAGAAGGTGGTCGAGGACTCCTACAAGTAAAGCAGACTGTGGAAGAAGAAAAACACAGCTTGAATGATTACATCCAGAAAAGTGAAGAACCACTGATTAAGGAAGTAAATAAAGGAGGCCTTTTAAAGATAACTAAGTCAAAAGCTAAGAGGAAAGAATTAATTGAGAAGCGAGCTGAAAATTGGAAAAACAAAGCTATGCATAGCCAATACTTGAAAAGTGTTGAAGGCAAAGCTGATCAAAAGCTAACTTGGAACTGATTAAGATCAGGAGCACTGAAAAAATAAATAGAAGGCAGTTGAAGAATAAGCCTTAGCCACAAACTGCATGAAGGCAAAAATTCAACATGTTACCACCAACAGCAAATGTTGCCTCAGTAATGAGAAAGACGAGACAGTCAACCACTTGATCAGTGGGTGCAGCAAAATTTCACAAACTGACTACTTACAACGCCATGACCGGCGTTGCTAAGATCATTCACTGGAAATTGTGCCAAAAGTTTGGATTTGAGTACAGCAAAAACCATTTAGCAGGTTTTAGAGAATGAGAAAGTCAAGATCTTGTGGGACTTCAGAATTCAGACTGACAGGCACTTGGCCCACAACACACCTGACATAACAATAGTTGAAAAGAAAAAAGTATGGTTCATTGACATTGCAATACCTTGGAGATGCACGAATTGAAAATAAACAGCAAGAAAAAATCACAAAATACTGCGACTTGCAAATTGAAGTTGAGCGACTGTGGAAAAAGAAATTGTTTGTTGTCCCGATTGTAATTGGATCCCTTGGAGCAATACCTAAAGGGCTACCTCACTATTTGATAATTCTAAATTTACCTGACTTGAACATTCTGACTACAAAAAACCACCCTACTTGGAACAGTTTATATCCTCCGACATTACCTTAACAGTTCCTAGGTACTTGGTTAGGTCTCGAGCTGTTAAGTTACCAACCAGGCCCAAAGGCTGTGAATCTCACCAAAGGTTAACCACATAATAATAATATCTGAGGGAAAACAGTTTGTATCCAGTAGAACAGAAAGGAAATTATAAAAAAATCAAAAGGAACAAAAGACCAGTTCCTTAGGTTGATTCTTGAGCCCTGATGGCACAGTTGTTATAATGCATTATTGCAGCTAACTCTGCTGATAGTCTGGAGTTTGATCCTGTCAGGCTCAAGATTGACTCAGCCTTCCATCCTTCCAAGGTCAGTAAAATGAAGACCCAGATTGTTGGGGAAAATATGCTGACTTTGTAAACCACTCAGAGAGTGTTGTAAAACACTCCGAAGTGGTATATAAGTCTAAGTGCTTTTGCTATTGTTATTCATCCGATATATATGACTTATGGATCCCTTGAGGTTCCAGACGGAGCTTGGGGCTATTCCTGATACTCTCGCCCACAGTCCGGTGCAGACCCTGGTTGCTGCCTGGAACTCGGCAGCGACAGGGTCTCTTGACCGGATTGCGCCACTACGGCCGCTCCGAGGCTGTGGATCCAGGAGGCCCCCTTGGTTCACCGAGGAACTCCGGGAGAGGAAGCGCCGGAAGAGATGCCTAGAGCACTTGTGGAGATCCAACAAATCCGAATCGAGCCGAGCACTTTTAACATCGTGCATCAAGGATTACATCAGGGCAATTAGGACGGCAAAAAGATCTTATATTGCCACCTTGATTGCCTCCGCCGAGTCGCGCCCAGCCGCCCTGTTTAGGATAACCCATTCCCTCCTAAATAGGAGGGATATGGGGGACCCCTTGCAGGGTAGGGCTGAAGAGTACGTCCAGTTCTTGGCGGACAAAGTTGCTCGGTTTCGGTCGGAGTTGGACTCCGATCCTGCAGATCCAGCCGAGGCACAAGGGGATAATCTGGCAGACCATCGCTGGGTTGAGTTTCAGGATGTTTCCCCTGGGGACGTGGACAAGGCCATGAGAGCTGTGAGTGCCTCCACATGTGTACTGAACCCGTGCCCCTCCTGGCTGGTTGTCAACAGCAGGGAGGTGACACGGGGCTGGATCCAGGCGGTTGTTACCGCCTCCCTTCGGGAGGGGGTCTTTCCCCCCGCACTTAAGCGGCAGCGGTGAAACCCCTCCTGAAGAAACCATCTTTGGATCCAGCCGTTCTTAACAATTACCGTCCAGTCTCCAACCTCCCCTTTGTGGGGAAGGTTGTTGAGAAGGTGGTGGCCTTTCAGCTCCAGCGGTCCTTGGAGGAAACCAGCTATCTTGACCCATTCCAGTCCGGCTTCAGACCTGGCTACAGCACAGAAACCGCTTTGGTCGCATTGACCGATGACCTCTGGAGAGCCAGGGATCGAGGCCATGCCTCCATCCTGGTTCTCCTTGACCTCTCAGTGGCTTTCGATACCATCGACCATGGTATCCTTCTGCGACGACTGCGAGAGGTGGGGGTGGGAGGCACTGTTTTACAGTGGTTCTCCTCTTACCTCTCGGACAGGTCGCAGTCGGTGTTAGTTGGGGGGCAGAGATCGACCCCTAGGCCCCTAACATATGGGGTGCCGCAGGGTTCGGTCCTGTCTCCCCTACTTTTCAACATCTACATGAAACCGCTGGGCGAGATCATTCGGCGGCACGGGATAAAATACCACCAGTATGCGGACGATACCCAGCTGTATCTGTCCGCCCCGTGCCAACTCAATGAAGCGGTGGACGTGATGAACCAGGGACTTGAAGCTGTTAGGGACTGGATGAGGGCTAACAAACTCGTGCTCAACCCGGATAAGACCGAGTGGCTGTTGTGTTTCCCTCCCGCCAATTTGGCAAATATTCCATCTCTCAGGCTGGGGGGTCAAACATTATACCCCTCAGACAGGGTCCGCAACTTGGGAGTCCTCCTGGACCCACAGCTGACTTTCGAACACCATTTGTCAGCTGTGACCAGGGGGGCATTTGCCCAGGTTCACCTGGTGCACCAGTTGCGCCCCTACCTGAACCGGGAGGCTCCCACAACAGTCACTCGTGCCCTTGTGACCTCTAGGCTGGAGTACTGCAATGTGCTCTACATGGGGCTGCCCTTGAGGAGTATTCGGCGACTTCAGCTAGTCCAGAATGCAGCCGCGCGAGCGATTGTGGGTGCACCTCGCTTCACCCACGTAACACCTATCCTCCGCGAGCTGCGCTGGCTACCTGTCGATCTCCAGATACGCTTCAAGGTGCTACTTGCCACCTATAAAGCCCTTCATGGTAGTGGATCTGGGTACTTGAGAGACCGCCTACTGCCGATCACCTCCACACGACCCATTAGATCTCATCGTTTAGGCCTCCTCCGAGTTCCATCCGCTGGCCAATGCCGACTGGCCACCACGCGGAGGAGAGCCTTCTCAGTGGTAGCCCTGACCCAATGGAACGATCTCCCTGTGGAGCTTCGTACCCTCACCACCCTCCAGACCTTCCACACAGCCCTTAGAATCTGGCTATCCCGTCAGGCCTGGGGCTAAAGATTGTAACCCGCCCGAATGGTATGAATGTTGCATTTTAATCATGTACTGTCTTATATGTAAAAGTCTGTTTTCCCCCCTTCCTTTGGATTGTGAGCCGCCCTGAGTCCCCCCAGGGAAAAGGGCGGCATACAAATAAACACAAATACAAATACAAATATTTTGAATTGATATCATAGTCTGATTGCCTTTCAGATATGACTGCCTCTACCATTTCAAGAAGTTGAGAAAGATGCCTCCTTCTTTCACACATTTCACACACTTTTTTTTTTTTTTTTGGTTATTTTCGGTTCAAAAGTTTTATTTCTTTTAAAACAAACATTTCATCATTCCTCAATCAGTAAGACATCGGAATACATTTTTTTGTATGTCAAAATAGTTCTAGTTTACCACCAAATTCTTGTCTAACCTAATGTATTCCCCTCCCTCCCTCCACCCTCCACCCCAACCCCCCTCCTCCTTCCCCCCCCGACTTCCCAGAACCCGTACACGGTATGGATTTTTAACAAACACAGTCTAAAATCTATTGAGAAAAAAGAAATAAAGAAATTAATGACATCTCTACATTGATCTTAGCTTCTTCTTGCTGAATTAACTTTAAACAATTTAAATCATTTCTGATCTTAAGCATAGGCTAACTGGAATTTCTTGGTCCTATACTTATTTTGTATATAGTCAATCCATTTTTTCCAGTCTCGTTTATATCTCTCATTTGAGTGATCTTTAAGATATGCCGATATTTTAGCCATCTCGGCTAAGTTCGTAACTTTCAATGTCCATTCTTGAGTTGTAGGCAGGTCTTCCTTCTTCCAGTATTGCGCCACCAACAGTCTTGCTGCCGTTATTAGGTGCAGAATCAAGTTAGTCTCTACCACTGTAAAGTCAGTACATATACCTAGTAAGAATAACTGAGGAGTGAACTTTATCCTTCTTTTAAAGATATTTTGCATAATCCACCATATTTTTATCCAGAATGCCTTAACCTTTTGGCAGGTCCACCATATATGATAATATGTAGCATCGAGAGAACCACACCTCCAACATTTAGGCTGTACATTCGGATACATAGAAGCCAGCTTTTTAGGATCTAAATGCCATCTATAGAACATCTTATAAAAATTTTCTCTCAGGTTTTGAGCTTGTGTGAATTTCACATTTGTTACCCATATTCTTTCCCATGTATCCAGCATTATTGGTTCTTCAATATTTTGAGCCCACTTTATCATACAATCTTTAACTAATTCTGTTTCCAAATCCATCTGTATTAATACATTATATATCCTCTTTATATGCATTAAGCTTTGATCTCTTATTTGTTTAAACAAATTATCTTCAGCTTGGATAAAACCAATTTTTTGATCTATTTTCCACCTGGCCTGTAATTGCCCATACTGGAACCATGTTTGAACTACCTTCTCCTCTTTTAATACCTCTAAAGATTTTAGTTGTAGTAAACTTTCCAAAATGAGAAGCTGTCTATAGGTAGTTCTATCCTGTTTTTGTGCTATGTTCATATTTTCAATTGCATGTCTAGGAATTGCCCACATGGGTATCTTGTCATTTAATTTATATTGGTATTTTTTCCAGACCCGCAGTAAAGCATTTCTTAAAATATGACTTTTAAAATTCTTATCCAACCATATACCAGATCGTGTCCCTCCATATTCAATATTCTATCATTAGTTAAATGAGTCCAATCACTAATTACAGATAGCGCCACTGCATCGTAATATAATTTTAGGTTAGGTAATTTCAAGCCTCCTCTCTCACGTACATCTTGCATTATTTTCATCTTTACCCTCGGCTTCTTTCCTGCCCATACAAATCTGTTGATACCCTTCTGCCATTCTAAAAGATTCACATCTTTTTTAAGTATAGGTAACATTTGAAAGAGAAATAAAAATTTTGGTAAAATATTCATTTTCACTGCCGCTATCCTACCCAGCAAAGAAAAGTGCAATTTCTCCCATTTTTTCATCTCTATCTGTATACTATGCCAAAGTGGTTCATAATTATCCTTGTATAATTTCCCGTTTGAGGTTAAAATATTGACTCCAAGATATTTGACTTTTTTGACTACCTCACATCCTAGCATCCCTCCTAGTTCTTCCTTTTGTTTAGTATTCATATTTATAGCTAATATTTTGGTTTTTCCTAAATTTATTTTAAAACCAGATACTTTACCATATTGATTAATCGTATTCATTAAAACCATACTGGATTCCTGCAGTTGTTCCAATATTATGACCAAATCATCCGCAAAAGCGCGGACTCTGTGTTCTTGCTGCCTAATCTTGATCCCTTTTAGACCATCCATGCCCCGTATTTTATTCAGCAATACTTCCAAAGTTATAATAAACAATAGCAGGGACAAAGGACAGCCCTGTCTTGTACCTTTTCCAATTTGAAAAGAATCTGTTAAACTTCCATTGACTATAATTTGTGCTGTTTGCTGTTGGTATATTGCTTTAATTGACTGTAAAAAATTATCTCCTATCTGCATTTTTTGCAATATCTTCAACAGAAATTGCCAATTAACTCGATCAAAGGCCTTCTCAGCATCCAAGAATATAAACACCCAGGGATCTGGTTGTTCTTTCCCAAATATTCTAATGCATTAATAATTAATCTGACATTACTTTTCATCTGTCTCCCCTGTATAAAACCTATTTGGTCAGTGTGTATCAATTGTTGAATAACCAGCATTAATCTATTTGCTAGTATTTTAGTAAAATTTTTATAATCTACATTAAGTAATGAGATAGGTCTATAATTTTTTGGTTGGGTAGTATCTTGATCTTCTTTGGGTATCAAAGATATAAACGCTATCTTCCAAGATGGAGGCACTTTACCTTCCATTTGAATCTTATTAAATAATTCTCTAAGAGGTTCTACCATTTCTAACTGTAAATTTTTATAGTAAACCGCTGTCAAACCGTCTGTACCTGGTGCTTTCCCTAACTTTAATTGCTTAATTACGTGTAAAATTTCCCCTGAGGTTATTGGTTGATTCAATTTTTGCCTGTGTTCTTCTCTAACTGAAGGTATTTTCTCTTTATCTAAATATGTGTCTATATCTAGACCATTAATTTTATCCCCTTTATACAATTCTGTAAAAAATTCCCGAAATGCCTTTTGAATCTCTTCCTGTTGAAACACCTCCTTCCCTCTGTAAATCAGTTTAGATATATTTCGAGTTTTCCTTTTTTTCCTAATCTGATAAGCTACCCATCTGCCAGGTTTGTTTGCGTTACAAAAGGTATTGTGTTTCGCATATAATAAGTTAGTGGCTACCTGGTCAGAGATCAACATGTCAAATTGAGATTTTAATATGGTGATAGCTTCCTTAACCTTTGTATCGCCTGGATTCATTGTTAACTCCAACTCTTTTCTCTTAATTTCCTCTTCCAATTCTGTTCGTTTTATTTATATTCATCAGCACTCCTCTCATATACGCTTTGCTTGCATCCCATATGAATTCCATAGATGTACCCTTATTCATATTCAAAACGAAATATTCAGATAACAATTTTTTACAATCATTAATATACTTTTCATATCTAAATAAGTTTTCATTCAATCTCCAAGACCTTCTTGCCTGCGCTACCCTTCCCAACTCCATCCAAACTGGGTTATGATCCGAAAGGACCCTAGCCGCAATCTTTGTCTTCTTCACCCTAGAAAGCAAATCATTAGTGATTAGTATAAAATCAATCCTTGAAAGGGATTGATGTATATCAGAGAAGAAAGTGAAATCATATTCCTCTGCATTTCTTTCTCGCCAAATATCTCTCAATTCAAAGTCGTCCATCATGTCAAAAAAAGGTTTGGGTAGCTTTGCTCGCATCTTAGTATTTGGGCGAGAAGTCTTCTTATCTCTCTTACTGTCTATCACACCATTCCAATCACCCAATAGTATACAGGACCTATAGTCCCACTGTACTAATTTGGCATGAAGATTTCTATAGAATCCATCTTGCTGTTGATTAGGAGCATAAATTCCCAAAAGTAATGTCTTTTTCCCTTCTAGGATTAGGTCTAACGCGATATATCTTCCGAAGGGATCTGCTTCAATTAATTCAGCTTTCATGTCTTTTCTTAAGTATACAACTATACCATTCTTCTTTTCCATAGCAGAAGCTACAAAATGTTGACCAAGTTTTGAGTTAATCAGATATTTTTGATCAGTTGATTTGATATGAGTTTCTTGCAAAGAAATTATGTCATTCTTAAACTGTTTGAGATAGTGAAGTATTTTCTTTCTCTTCTGTGGGGAATTCAATCCATTGACATTCCATGTTAAGATCTTAGTTGTCATCTTTGGTTGGCTGAAGCATTTTTAGAGCTTCCTGCATGGTCTGTTTAACCTTAGGCCTAGCTCCTCCCACTGCTTCCAGACTTGTTATTGTAGCTCCTTGATCGATGGCCGGTGATTGTTGAGGTTGTTGCCTTTTAGCTTGTTTCTCCATTCGTCTAGTAATCATACGGCTAGGTCTTTGTTCCATAATACCTTGCGCTTCTAGAAGAGAGAGATGCTCTATCTTATCTGATAGTTGTGTAGTTTGCTGTCTGTCTTGTCCTTCTTGTGGTCTTTCTCCAGGTCCACATGATGCAGGATATCCAGGCTTCAAAATATTATGGTAAAAATCTCGGGCTTTCCATACAGAGTTGAGGCGATATCTTTGCCTATCAAATGTAAGTATAATGCCAAATGGTGCATCCCATCTATACTGTATCTGACGGTTTCTGAGTTTTTTGACTAAAAAAGCGTAGTCTCTCCTGGCTCTTAACATTTGAGGTAGTATCTCTTTCAAAACAATCAGGTCTTGACCGCCAATTTGGAGCTTAGTTTTATAAGACTCTTGTAGTACCTTGTTTCTGAGCTCTCTTGTAGTGAAGTATATAACGATGTCTCGAGGAAGCTGTTTCTGCTTTGCCACCCAGGAGTTAACGTGATAAACTTTGTCAATCTGCCAGTCGAGCTTAGTCCCTGGTCTTCCCACCCGGCGGTCAAAGGCTTCTGATAGGATCTGTTTCAGGTTCTCCTGTTTCTCCTCACGCAGCCCCCTTACTCTTAATGCCAGTTCCATTTGTCTATACTGTATCATAATAATTTCTTTTTCAGCATTTTCAACGTTTTGTTCCACCACCTCTGTTTTCAATGTCAAGTTGGTATTAGCCTCATTAAGATCCTCTAGACTATCTTCAATTCTGGAAACATGTTCTGTCAATACAGTTACAAGTCCCAGCATTTCATCTTTAATTTTAACAACCCTGGCATCGATTTTTTCATACAACTCCTGTTTAAGTCCTTTTATTTCCCCTTTTATTTCTTTTATTTCTTCTTTTCCCTCCTGTTTTATCTCCTGTTTTATCTCCTCTTTAAGATCTCTAAGTTTATCTTCCATTTTAATTGTCTGAGCATTGAGAGCCACACTTAATTCACTCAAGAAGAATTCTTTTGTTAACAAATCTCCAGCAGGGGGCGTAGGGAGCGGAGGCTGCAACCTTGTGCCAGGCACTGGGGATGTGCCCCTAGGAATAGAGGGCGACGGTTTCAGATTAATATTTGGTTTTGAGGCCATTCCAAATTTTATCTTCCAGCAGTTAATAAAACTCTGCTGGCTAACTGTGCAGCTATAAGGAAAGATGCTGATTTTCTCCCTTTATTTTGAAATTTGAGGCTTACCAAGGATTTCAGAAAATAAGCATTGTAACAAGACAGTTCAGCAGATTCATCACCATTTAAATTCCAGATAAGCAAGATTAATGAGAGAAAGGAAGTCTTGTAAAAATGAAACTAATTAAAAAGTTTCTGCTGGCTGATTGTGAAGCAGGGTGATAAGACCCTCCTTTGAAGTTTTAGAATTCTGTAGCGTTTAACAAGGAGATTAAGAAAATAATCATTGTACAGGAGAATCCAGCTGGCTCGGCGCCATTTTAAAAGCCTCTAAGTAAATAGATTTTCAGAGGAAGATCTTGTAAAAAAAAAGAGAAGCTAGGATCTTGGTAAACAATTAATGTCCACGTAAACGGATTCAGCTCGTATTAAAATCAAATAAATCAAAACTGTGAACTGAGTGGGAGAGATCTTACTTTGTACTGCACAAGGCAGTTTGAAGTTCCCAGCACGGATGCCGTTCTGCTTTGGGCTGGCCCCCCTCTCTCTGCAGACACAAAAGCTGCAAAAATCGAAGAGCATTTGCCAGCAAAACTATATCTTCTTCCCTTCTTGCCTGAAGGATAAGAAACCTGTTAAGACGTCAGATAGATGATCATCTAAACAGATACGTGACCAGGAATTCGGGGGCAGCTAATTTTAAGCTGCCACCATCAGCAAGCTCCTCCCAGGAAGTCCTCATTTCACACACTTTTGATTGGGCTGTAAAAGTGGCATTGCATACTTCATTATTATTCGATCTTCCCCTGCTACATTACGTAGCATATTGGACAACAAGGGATATCCAGTATTTTCAGTTTTGGGGCAAGTACATTAGCCATTTCCCCTGTGATGTTTGCATACTTTGGTCAAGGCTAAGATAGTATAATGTCATTATAGATCAATCCAAATGATTGTGAAATGTGCTATGTCAAATCAATAGGATGTACATAGCAGCCACAGGAGATATAAACCATATTTCTTTCCTAGCTTTTACTTTAAGAAAAAAGAGTGTTCTTTTTGGCATATATTTCTTTTTTAGAAAAATCAAGTATGTGGAAGTATATGTGGGGGGGGGGATTAGAGGAAAGCTACAAAGTTATTAGAAAAGCACCTGAATAATTTGCACATAACCTGCAACCAGAAGTACAACAATACTTAAAATCATAAAAGAAAAAGTAATATTGTTCACAGAAATTGCCTCCTTCTGAGAATTAAGTTATGCTAAAAAAAAGATAGTTCTTTGAAAGACAAAGACAATTCTTCATGTACCTCACTGCCTATTTAATATGTAACTTGGAAGCAATTAGCATAGCACTGATGATTTGCTGAAGAATAAAGGGTTCAGCAATAAGTCATGCAAACCCCCCCCCCTATTTATAGCTTCCATTGTTCTTTCCAAAGTAATGCCAATTCTGTGAGTTGTCCATTATCATGTAAGAAAAGACTTTTTACTCTTTTCTCCCCTTTTCCTCAAATATAAACCCCAGGAGTTTTCTGATTATTAAAAACTTAGACAGAGTGGGTTTTGGAGAATCTTTTGACCATATATGCCTCCTTTCATTTTGGTTTTCATGTTTGAAATTAAATAAAGATACCTGAATACCCATTGGATAAAAATAAACACTGATGTGAGGAAATGTGAGAAAAGTACAAATCTGTAATGCCATTTTTTAAATCTTATCCTGAGGTTGCATTTTCTTAAACAAAAATGCTGGAAGAAAGAGATTGGTAAGAATAAGAGACATTCAGAGGCTTAAATAAAGGCTGAAGCATAGGACTAGTATCTGAATGTTGAGAAGGCTGTTGTAAATTTTTAAGGAAAGAAATGGAGTATCACAATTATCTAAGTAGAACAGGACATTGGGGTATGTTCATCACCTCCAATCCTTTTTGTGAACTCCTATTTCTTTTCTTTAGCTTTCACTTGGTCTTAGAATCAGTGGTTCCAAGACTGGATAAAGTGGGAAAGGTAGAAGATTAGAAAGAAAGAAAAAAATGTGGTTGTTTAGGAGTCAATAGCTATGATCCATTCTCATAGAGGTGTTGTATAAATTAGAGCGCATATATGTTGATTTCATAGGCTGGGATATAAATACTGTTCTCTAATTACCAATTACCTCCACTAGACCGATTAGATCCCACAGATTAGGCCTCCTCCGAATTCCATCCGCCGGCCAGTGTCGACTGGCAACTACCCGGAGGAGAGCCTTCTCTGTGGCTGCTCCGACCCTCTGGAACGAACTCTCCATGGAGATTCGAACCCTCACCACCCTCCAGGCCTTCCACAAAACCTGGCTGTTCCGACAGGCCTGGGGCTAAAGAGCTGTTGCCCCCGTCTCGAATGGTATGACTGTTGTGAGTTTTAAATTGTATATTGTTATGTTTGTTTTTTAAATTTTTTGTCTGTATCCCCCCTTCCCCGGTTCGAGTTGTGAGCCACCCTGAGTCCCCCTTTGGGGGAAAAGGGCGGCATACAAATACAATAAACTGAACTGAACTGAACTAAACTAAGTAATTAGTCCCATTTGTGTTTATAACTCAAAGGAGAAGATCAGAGCACAGCTTGTACCATAGTTTTTATTTTTCTACTTGTTTATGATCAATATAAAAGTGGTAAGCTAGAAAAAGTGGGGTAGATAGCATTATCACCCAATGGATTAGTAACTGGCTGACAACCATACTCAATGTGTCATTCTTAATGGTACTACATCTACTTGGAGACTGTATAAAGAGTGCAGAGAAGAGCAACAAAATCGATTAGGGGCTTGGAGGCTAAAACATGAAGAACAGTTACATGGCTAGTCTAGTGAAGAGAAGGGCCAGGAATGACATGATAGTAGTGTTCCAATATTTGAGGGGTGTCACAGAGAAGAGGGAGATAACCTATTTTCCAAGCTACCTGAAGGCCAGACAAGGAACAATGGATGAAAACTGATCAAGGAGAGATTTAACCTAGAAATAAGGAGGAACTTTCTGACAGTGAGAACAATCAGCCAATGGAACAGCTTGCCCTCGGAAGTTGTGGGTGCTTCATCACTGGAGGCTTTCAAGAATAGCCTGGACAGCCACTTGTCAGAAATGGTATAGGGTCTCCTACATGAGCAGAGGGGTGGACTAGAAGACCTCCAAAGTTCTATTCTATTCTATTCCATTCTATTCTATTCTATTGGTTTTATTGGCTTTAATAAGATAACTACTTCAGTTTTATCTTTTTCCTCCCCCAAATATATGTCGCCTTCCCCCATCTTTATCATTTTTTATCAGCACTTCAATTTTCATGCCCTATGACATCTTCTTGTGATTTCCATCATTATTCCTGCCATAATTTAGCAAACTTACAGTATGTTTGTTTTCTCCAACCTCTGCATTCAGGTTTTGCAATGGTCCCCAAGTCATGTGCTAAAGATTAGGTATGTTATATGTGCATAAAATAAAATATTATGGACTTGCATGGTTAGTTGTACTCTTGTGTTTGGTCTTTAAAATATTTTTCTCCCCCTCGTCTTTTGACTGAAATGCTGTGCCTGTTCTCTACATGCTACCTACTGGGAAGTAGTTCCTTGTTCCAAAGTCTGCCAGCGTTGAGTACCTATGCAAATTTGCACAAGCATGTGAATGCAGAATGCACAGTACCAGATGAAATGCTAAGCATGATCCTTTGATCTGCTCCTTAGCTTAGATGTTAATGAGGGTGCCTGTCCTTATCTTCATCAGGAAAGATTGAGTAGAATGCCTAAGCAGCAGCCTGCTGTGTAAACACACACAAGCAGATGTCACAAAACACTTACGTTTAGGTTTTATTTGGTTTGTATGCTGCCCTATTCCCAGAAGACTCAGGGCAGCTAACAATCAGAAGGGGAAGGGGTACAAAAATAAAAATGAAAGACAACAACTTAAAATACAACAACAGTCGTAACCTCGGATAGGGCTGGAAAATTCAACAGCCCCAGGCCTGCCGGAACAGCCAGGTCTTAGTTGCTTTGCGGAAGGCCAGAAGGGTGGTAAGGGTCCGGATCTCAACGGGGAGATTGTTCCAAAGGGCCAGAGCAGCCACAGAGAAGGCCCTCCCCTGGGGAGTTGCCAGCCGACATTGGCCGGCAGATGGAATTCGGAGGAGGCCTAGTCTGTGGGATCTAATAGGTCTTTGGGAGGTGATTGGCATTAGGCGGTCTCTCAAGTAACCAGGTCCGATACCATGTAGGGCTTTAAAAGTAACAACTAGTAGATCGTATAAATCTTTCACCTTTTACTAAAAGTAACAACTAGCACCTTGAAGCGTGTCCAGAGACCAATGGGAAGCCAGTGCAGCTCACGGAGGATAGATGTAACGTGGTGTACTGAGGTGCACCCACAATCGCTCGCGTGGCTGCATTCTGGACAAGCTGAAGTCTTCGAACACTCTTCAAGGGCAGCCCCATGTAGAGCGCGTTACAGTAATCCAGTCTTGAGGTGACGAGGGCATGAGTGACTATCCGAAGGGCCTCCCAGTCCAGGTAGGGTCGCAATTGGTGCACCAGGCGAACCTGGGCAAAGGCCCCCCTGGTCACAGCCGAAAAATGATGTTCTAGAGTCAGCTGCGGATCCAGGAGGACTCCCAAATTGAAAACCCTCTCTGAGGGGCATATAATTTCACCCCCCAGGCTGAGAGATGGAATAGCTGGACCATCTTTGGGAGGGAGCATCAATAGCCACTCGGTCTTGTTGGGATTGAGCGCAAACTTGTTCATTCCCATCCAGACCCTAACAGCCTCCAGGCACTGGCACATCACTTCTACAACTTCACTGAGTTGGCACGGGGCGGACAGATACAATTGCGTATTGTCCGCATATTGATGATATTTAATCCCGTGCCGGCGTATGATCTCACCCAGTGGCTTCATGTAGATGTTAAATAGGAGGGGGGACAGGACCAAACCCTGTGGCACCCCATAATTGAGGGGCCTAGGGGTCGATCTCTGCCCTCCGACCAACACCGACTGTGACCTGTCCGAGAGATAGGAGGAGAACCACCGAAGGACGGTGCCTCCCACTCCCACCTCCCGCAACCGTCGCAGAAGGATACTATGGTCGATGGTATCGAAGGCCGCTGAGAGGTCAAGAAGCACAAGGATAGAGGAGTGGCCCCTATCCCTGGCTCACCAGAGATCATCGATCAGCGCGACCAAAGCAGTTTCCATGCTGTAACCAGGCCTGAAACTGGACTGAAAGGAATCCAGATAATCGATTTCATCCAACGACCATCGGAGTTGAAAGGCCACCACTTTCTCGACAACCTTCCCAACAAAGGGGAGGTTGGAGACTGGACGATAGTTACTCAAAATGGCTGGATCCAGAGAAGGTTTCTTCAGGAGGGGTCTCACCACCGCATCCTTTAGGAGGTGCGGGAAGGACCCTCCCGGAGAGAGGTGTTAACTATCGTCTGGATCCAGCTACGTGTCATCTCCCTGCTTGTCGAAACAAGCCAGGAGGGACACGGGTTCAGTATACAAGTGGAGGCACTCACCGCTCCCATGGCCTTGTCCACGTCCTCAGGAACGACAAGTTGAAACTCACTCCATATAAATTCGCTCAAGACCTTCCCCCGGTATCTCGGCTGGTACCGTGCAATTGGATCCAGATCTGTCCGAATCCGAGTGACTTTATCCGTTAGAAACTGAACAAATTCCTCAGCTCTACCTTGTAAAGGGTCGTCTGCATCCCTCCCTTTCAAGAGGGAACGGGCTATTCTAAACAAGGCGGCTGGGCGCAATTCAGCGGATGCAATAAGAGCGGCAAAATGTGCACATTTCACCGCCCATATTGCCACGAGATAGGTCCTGATAAAGGCTCTCATCAGTGCTCGGTCTGACTCGGAGTTACTGGCCCTCCAGTGGCACTCTAGGCATCTCTTTTGGCTCTTCATCTCCTGGAGTTCCTCGGTGAACCAAGGAGCTCTCCTGGATCCACTACCTCGGAGAGGCCGTAAAAGCGCAATCCGGTAAGGGCCCCCGCTGCCGCTGAATTCCAAGCAGCGACTAAGGACTCTACCGGATTGTGGATGTGAGTGTCAGGTATTTCTCCAAGCACTGTCTGAAATCCCATAGGGTCCATCAGGTGCCTGGGGCGGAACCACCTAATCGGTTCCTCCTCCCTACAGTGGGGGATTGGTCTCCAAAAGTCAAGCCTCAGTAGGAAGGGATCAGACCATGACAAGGGCAAGATCTTAATGCCCCTCAAATCTAGATCACATCTCTACTGCTCCGAGAGGAATACAAGGTCAAGCGTGTGCCCCGCTGAGTGAGTCGGACCCTGGATTACTTGGGTCAAGTCCATGGCTGTCATGGAAGCCATGAACTCCTGCGCCCCATCAGAGTGTCCACCGAGCGAAGGCAGGTTGAAATCCCCCAGCACTATAAGCCTGGGGAACTCTACCACCAGCTCGGCTACTGACTCGAGGAGCGAGGGGAGGGCTGTTGCAATGCTGTTGGGAGGAAGGTATGTTAGCAACAGACCCACTTGACCCTCAAGGTCCAACTTCACCAACAAGGACTCACACCCGACAAGCTCCGGAGCAGGGATCCTACGAGGAACTAATGACCCTCGGATGATGATAGCCACTCCCCCACCCCTTTTCTGTGGCCGCGGCTGATGAAGCACCTGAAATCCTTCTGGGCACATTTCAATGAGGGGGACTCCTCCCTCCGGGCCCAGCCAGGTTTCAGTAATACATGCCAGGTTTGCCCCCTCATCTAATATTAGGTCCCGGACGAGGGGAGCTTTGTGAACCACAGACCTGGCATTTAGCAACAACAGCCTGAGACCAGGGCCCTGACAACTCTTGCCATCTGGTCCTGGAGTGGAACTAGCAGGGTCGGAAGGGGGGATCGCTGTGACATAGCAAACCCTCCTTCCCCGGTAATGGCTAGCCCTGAAGTTCCCACTGTACCTGCCCCTCCCCATCATGACCATAATGTTCCGGCCCACCCCCGCACCCGTAGACCCCATTCCCCCTCCCGTAGCCTCCGCTCTCTCCAGCAGGCCATTTATATCAATCATTCTAGGACGGGAGGTAGGCATGGGCCCCCTACCACTTCTGCAATAGCACTCAGTGGAGGAGGCACCAGGCTGTAATCCCAGTCCTTCCATACATACACATCCATTCACCCAAGCAATCCCCACGTAGCAGTTAAAAAACACAAAATACAATAATAATAAGGTTAATAAAAAAGTGGGATCATTCACTCAGTTGCATACATATCACATGCACTCCCCATACAAGTTAAAAATTGCGCAGCTGTGCAAAAAACTCGTACAAAGTTTGTATAAAAAATGAAGATTGTACTAATATGAGAGAGGAAGTCTTAGTGTTCTTAATCTTCTCCTCTGAGGAGTCCAGCAAAAAGAGCAAGGTCCAAAAGTTTGAAGTGGCTGGAGGGTTAATGTCAATTGGAGGGAGGTGAGGGGCCTGCTTTCTCTTTCTGCAAAGATTGAGGCGCAGAATAGTATGCAGGATAGTATACGGGACTCTCAATGAGGCCAGAGGTGAGTTCAGGTATCCCAACTCCCTCCACAATGGTGGGCCTAAGGAGGAAGGCAGGGGCGGGGACAGTTGGAAGGCGAAAACAGTCAGGGGTCTGAAAGAGGGATGCCTAAAGTCACCACGGATAGCAGCAGCAACAGCAACGGGAGCCGAGAGGCCGGCCATGATAGCCAAAAAGCCGGGATTTCAGCAGTCGGTCTGCACACAGTGATGATACGCAGAAACAGAAAGAGGGATGGAAGGAAGGGGAGGTGCGCTTGTGTCGGCAGCGGCGGTGGCAAGAAGCCTGTCGCTCAGACCCACAACACCCCAGCATCGAACTCACCGACCCCCCTGGAAGGCAGCATGACCCAGCGGCTCAGCGGCGCCTCGTAAGACAAAAAACAGGGCCGTGGCAGTCCGGATCTGAGGCTGAAACTGCGTCCACGATGGAGGGGGGATGCCCAGCGGCACACCTCAGAAGCAAAGACAGGGCCGCGGCAATCCGAATGTGGCACTGGAACTGCCGCCAGCTGGAAACCACCATCCACAGGAGGAGGGGGGAGGGCACACGCCCCAGCTACTCAGCGGCGTCTCGCAAACACAAGGCAAGCCGCGGTGATCTGTCAGCTGGAAACCACTGCCTGTGCCGCCCGTGGGGGGGGGGAAGGCCGCCTTCAAGCTGCTCGGTACCGCTCAACACAGCTGCTCCGTCCAGAGCCTTCCGGGCAGCGTTTTCTCCAGTAATTGCTCTTCCAGGACCCTCTCAATTTCTTCTCCCCCAGGCTTCACTCTTCAGCAGTCTGGCTACAGCAAAGACTCAATTTCCAGGAGATTTGTCTCTCTTCAAGCCCAAGCAACAAGCTCAGGCAGCCATCTTCCTCGCACATGCGCAGGAAGACCAACACTATAGTCAATGGTTGTGCAGAAAAGGCTGCTTGACAAGAATGGCTTCACTGAGTCCATGATCGTTTCATTGCGCCATTTGTAAGCAGCTCACCAATATTTTATTGAGTTTTAATTGTCTCCTTTATTTATTTGCTTCCTCGTTAATATGGCTCTGCCCCTTTTACTCCATTCATTCTAAATGAATTATGCTTTTTCCTGCCTGTTAGTGATTTGCTTAATATTTCATTCATAGCTAATATACCCAGCTATAAATATACCCAAAATATCTGCTTGGAACAGACAGTTTCATAAGTAGAGCAGCTTCTCTCTCAGGAATACCTGGGAAGATCTTAATAGTTGCTTGTAAAAAAGAGAAATATTGTTACTACTGCAGTCAGACAAAATTGTTTATAAATAGCTGGTTCTATGGAGTGTGATTGCATTAAATGATACAAAGCTGTTCACGTTCTGATGCAATTGCTCATCTAGATACTATAAAGCTGAATCAGAAAAAAAAGTGTGTGCATTGAGGATAAGAAACCCTATAAATGGGTCAGCACATTTTCATTTAGATTTCCTCCTCTTAATTCGGGAAGCTTCCAAGGCAGAAAAGGCACATAGAGCTAATTAAGATACTGGCAGTCAGAAGGCTATGACAATGAAATGTGTTACATTTTAGTCTATCTAATTAGAAGTAGAGCAAGACCTGGAATCATTAGTCAAAGTCACCATCACATAAATATAACAATAAGTGTAACACAGTGCTTCGTGATATGATGGTGCTGTGAAAGGTAAAAGATTACTGGGGTGTGTTTTTTAATCTTAATTTTTGATCTTAAATTGGACTTTATTTTAACTAGAAAATAGTTCTAGCAGCTCTTCCTGCTTTTTCTGCTCCAGCATCCCAGCTGGGAGTGGCAGCATGAGAACTGACACTGCCCCCTTGCAGTGGCAGGAGCAGCAGGTGGGGCAGGCAGCTGCCCAATCAGCAAACCCTGCCCCACTGCCCTGAGCTGCCCAGGCACTCTGGACTATGCACATGTGGCAGTGATGCAGGCTGGTGGGTTGGGGCCATGCAAGAAGCCCAATTGGGCAGGGAGGGAGGGAAGACCTGGCCCACCTGTCCTGGCTGGCATCTCTGATCCCCTTGCTCTTGCTCCCCTTGTGGGTTCCAGCATGTGTATGTGCACCAGGCGGCTGCTCTTTCAGTTTCTGGTGCTCCCGCACATGTGTAGACCAGCTGGCTGGCATGTTGGAACCTGGAAGAGCAACGGGTGATGGCTCCGCTCTGTGTGCTACTTCCGGCATGCATGCCATAGGTTCGCCAGTATTATGGACTTGATTCTCTGTCACAGTTGGTGGTCTATATATAAGCACTTGAATCATGCTTGGAGACCAATGCGCAGCCAGTGCAGCTCGCGGAGGATAGGTGTGATATGGGTGTACCTTGTCACATCCAGTATCACTCGCACGGCTGCATTCTGGACTAATTGCAATCTCCGAACACTTTTCAGAGGCAGCCCAAGTAGACCGCATTACAGTAATCCATTCTTGAGATGACGAGGGCATGAGTGACTGTCTGAAGTGCCTCCCGGTCCAAATAGGGCCGCAACTGGTGCACCAGGCGAACCTGGGCAAAGGCCCCCCTGGTCACAGCCGACAGGTGGTGTTCCAAAGTCAGCTGTGGGTCCAGGAGGACCCCCAAGTTGCGAACCCTCTCTGAGGGGGGCAATTTTTCTCCCCCCAGGGTTAAGGACGGACTGGATGGACTGTCCTTAGGGGGCAACATCCACAGCCATTCAGTCTTGTCAGGATTGAGTGCGAGTTTGTTCACTCCCATCCAGACCCTAATAGCTTCCAGGCACTGGCACATCACTTCCACCACTTCACTGAGTTGGCACGGGGCAGACAGATACAACTGAGTATCATCCGCATACTGGTGGTATTTAATCCCGTGCCAGCGGATGATCTCGCCCAGTGGCTTCATGTAGATGTTAAATAGGAGGGGGGACAGGACCGACCCCTGCAGCACCTCATAATTGAGGGGCCTAGGAGTCGACCTCTGTCCTCCAACCAACACCGACTACGACCTGTCGGAGAGGTAAGAGGAGAACCACCGTAAAACGATGCCTCCCACTCCCACCTCTTCCAGCCGTCGCAGAAGGATACCATGGTCGATGGTATCAAAGGCCGCTGAGAGGTCAAGGAGTACAAGGACAGAGGAATGCCCTCTGTCCCTGGCCTGCCAGAGATCATCAGTCAGTGCGACGAAAGCAGTTTCGGTGGAATAACCAGGCCTGAAACCAGACTGAAAAGGGTCTAGATAATCTGCTTCATCCAAGGTCCATCGGAGTTGGAGGGAAGAAAGGGAGGTTGGAGACTGGATGATAGTTTTTAAAAATAGCTGAGTCCAGAGAAGGCTTCTTGAGGAGGGGTCTCACCACCGCCTCCTTAAGAGGCCGTGGAAAGGATCCCTCCAACAAGGAAGCGTTCGTGATTCTCTGGAGCCAGCCTCGTGTTACCTCCCTGCTGGTCGAAACCAGCCAGGAGGGGCACTGATCCAGTAAACAGGTGGAGGCACTCATCGCTCCCATGGCCTTGTCCACTTCATCAGGGGTGACAAGCTGGAACTCATTCCAGAAAGTCAGAACAAGACCCTCCCTCGGCATGGAGTCCAGGTCTGTCCGAATCTGAGTGATTTTGTCTGACAGAAACTGAGCAAACTCCTCAGCTCGACCCTGCAAGGCATCCCCCGTTTCCCCCCCCCCACTAGGTAATTAGGATTATAATTAGGGTTGCTTAATTAGAGAACAAACGTGTGCCACATATATTTACAGATAGGTCCATCTGCAGATAAGTCAATTCTCAATTTTTTCACTAAAATAGCATGAAAAATGTGCTGGGGGAGAGAATCAACCCTCATAATGTTCATGTTTTAATTTTCATAATTGGCTTATTCGGGGTTGGCAAATTTTTCATGGTGCTTTGATTAAAAATTCAAGGATTTGTTTATCCATGGACTTATGTATGGGTATTTTTTTTAAAGTATTACCATATAGACTTGCAGGTAAAGCCAATGTTGGATAAACCAATTTGTGAGTGTACGTGTCCCCTAAATTTCTTGGCTTATGTGTAAGTATATATAGTAATCAGATTGCTCTGCTACTAGTCACTAAATGGCAGAACACTATTAGCCACTCTTTGTGTGTCCCCTGAACTAAACAAATTAGCAATCTTCAGACAAATTAATCTGCAACAACATTGCTAGAATTAATCAAGTCATTTGATCATAAACTTGAAATTCATTGATAGGGTGGAGTGATTAAAAAAATGTTTTCAAAAGCTGTTGGTTCCCTTGGTGATAAGACAAAATGCAGAAACTTAATCTATTAAGAATCACACTAAGACAATACTCAGTTAATGTACAATCCTGTGCATATCAGTCAACAAATTACCCAGCATCTCTGTCTTACCTGAAATTATCCTTATATAGGGACAGCACATTATTTCTCTCTGTGTGTTTCTGAAAACCTCAATTGTCTTTTTTTTTTGTTTAAGTTTTAGTGTGATTCAGGTTTCTTTGGGGGAGATATGAACAACACTTGCATCATTTTGTATGAAAAATCTGACTAACAAATTTTATTTTACATTATTTTTATTATTATATTATTAAATTTTATTAAACAGTTATTTTGGGTGAGTTTTACCTCTTTATGTCAGTCTGATTAAATTTAGGATTTGCAATTCATTTGCATATTTTTATAATTCTAATAGCTCAGTAAACTCTGAAGCTACTGTGATGGATTTTTAAAAAACATTTCATAATTATTTTAAAAAGAGGTGCTTAGTTAGAAATGGATATGCTAACTTATATTTGTGTAAATTGTTAGTTCCACTTTCTGCCGTGAAATATAGCTATAATAGTTTACAAGTTAACTTCAAACGATAAAATAATAATGAAGTAATCACCCTACTTAAAATAGCAATTAAAATGAAATATTATAAATACAGATTAAAATATTTTGGTCTTTAATTTTTAGTTTTTATTTAAAAATAGTCAAGGAGGAAACCACATTTTATATGCTGTGCAATGATTGCTGTACTTTGTAAAGGTGAGGAGCCATAACCTCATAACCTCTACTAACCTATAGGACCTTCTTTTTTTTTTAAATTAAAGTTTTTTTTAATTTTTAATTTAAAACAAATACAACATCCTTCTTTACATGCTATAGAAAGTGTATCAGTTGGTTACAAATAGACTTTTGCGCATCTCTTCCACAGTCAAGAAACATAGTTCATGTTAGCTCGAGCATTTTAACTCAAATATTCATACATCATCATATATCCATTTTCATTTGACTATAATTATTATTAAAAAAAAAAAGATAATGGTAATAATAATTTTTGTTTCTTAAACAATACATGCCCACACCAGTGGGGAAAGAAAAAATCGAAGAAAAAGAAAAAAACAAAAACAAAAATCAAAAAAGACAAAAAGAACAAAACAAAAAACAAAAGAAAAACCAAAAAAAAAAAAAAAAGAGGTAATGCAGGTATATATATATAAAAAAAGTATATCAGCTGGTTACAACATGTTTTGGTGCATCTGTTCCATTAATTCATATTATAATTAATTCATATCATAATTCATATTAATTCAAATATCTTAACTCATATGTTTACCATATTGACATCATTATACCTCCACTTTTAGTTGACTACAGTTATTTAAACATCCTTCATCCTTAACTATGCCAAAGGTTTAGTCCATAACCACATGCTGACATCTCATTTACTTGTTTGTAAAATCCTCTATTAACATCAAATCCTCATATCCTGTTTTAGCTGAACATCCATAATATTTAATACCAAAAATTCCATCTTTCATGCAATGTAGTTTATTATCATTCTCCCTTTTTTATGTAATTATATCGTATATCGTAACATTTTCCCCATATTAGTTAACATTTAACTGTATATATTTTATTTTATTTTTTAATAGTAACAATTATTGTGATTAATAGCCTTTGTATATGGTCTAAAAATATTTCCAACCTTCCCTTCTCATATCCAATTATTATTTATCATATCAACTCCACATTATATACATTACTATCAATATCAATTATTATTCAGCTATATCTATTACAAATAAGAGTAATTAGATTTAGCTAATTTCAAATTGTATTCTTCCATCTATCAGCCTATGTCTCTCCAATAACAAAACCTTCTCAATCCTATTGGCATTCGTAGAACAGATTTACCAAATGTTTTTATAAGCAAGTCCAAACAGGGATATCTTCGCACCTTTTTACTCAGGATGCCTCTGATGAAATAATAACGTTGTCCCAGGCTTGTTAAACTTTTCAATTTGTTTTTAATTCTCAAGGGTGGAATTAAAAATTCTGCAAATGATGTTTCATAAAGTGTAGATTCTTTAATGCTTCTCATTCCTCCTGTGCTCTGTCTTTTAAAATAAATCTTCTGTATGGCTGCATCTCTTTGTCCCACTGAAATAACCCAGACGCCCTGCATGTCAGCAAGTTGAGAGGCTTCATTTCTCACCTTCTTCGTTTGTATTTCAGGAGCATTCAAACATTCAACGTTCACACTTTTTTCTTCATATTTTAATATCAAATGGTCCAATTTTTTTTCAAATCGTTCATACGAGTCAAACAGCTTTTGAAATGCAGAAAAAAACATTTGAAACGAACTTTTCGGAGTATATATCGACGCCATGTTGTGACGCAGTCTAAAATATTTGCAAGTAAAAACACGCTGGGAGCTGTGCGATCTTATCTGATCTTAGACCAACACAGTCAAGCAATAAAAGTGTCAGATCGTAAAAAGCCAATTTATAGTAGGTTAATTTACAGCCCACTTAAAGAGAGTCAGAGAAAGTATTAAAGTAGATCTTTGAAACATCTAAGAAATAGGGTAACCACCAGCCATAAATCCATTAAAAAAAAAACCAATTCGCCGCTAGATTCTTCTGTTCTTTGGTTTAAATTAGCTTAGATTTTAGTGCGGACCGTCTCTCTTTGAGTAATAAAATCAGCTTACCAGTTGAAATCACTTCTACCATTCTTAGGGGCTACCTGCAGTTTCGGTTAGCATACAGCTAATCCAGAAGGAGTTGGCAAAAGGGGTTGAATTCCGAGCCCCCCCGAGACCTGCGAATGTCTCTGAGGTCACTGGATCTCCCCAAACCTTCACTGTCTCTTCGGAACAGCTAGGATTGAAAATGACCCATCCAAAATTCCTTCGGAATAGGGGAATTTCAGGAATAGCCTGAAACTTCGTCTTCTCACTGCTAAGCCCCGCCTTCTTCCCTATAGGACCTTCTTGAACAATGTTAAGATCTGGCACATTCCAACAAATGTAGAGTGATCTGGTTCCAAGATATTTAGAATAGAATAGAATAGAATAGAATAGAATAGAATAGAATAGAATAGAATAGAATAGAATAGAATAGAATAGAATAGAATAGAATAGAATAGAATAGAATAGAATAGAATAGAATAGAATAGAATTCTTTATTGGCCAAGTGTGATTGGTCACACAAGGAATTTGTCTCTGGTGCATAAGCTCCCAGTGTACATAATTAGATTTTCAAGTTGATCATCAGTGCTTTAAATAGCAGATGATGATGAAACTATTGTTATAAAGACCTATTTATTTAGTTATCTTCTAGATATAGTGTGTTAAGAGTAAAAAAGATAAGTATTTTTCATAATGTTTCTCATTCCCCCCAAAAAAGGAGGAGGAGGAGGAGGAGGAGGAGGAGGAGGAGGAGGAGGAGGAGGAGGAGGAGGAGGAGGAGGAGGAAAAGGAGACAATCAAGTAAAAATTCAAGCCCATATAACATCAGCTATCAAATTTGCAGGTATATGTTTTTGGAAACTGTAACCTTGAACAACATGCAGTAAGGATTTCCAGCTCCACTGGCATTTACATTTTAAATTTTGCCTGCCAGTGTCTGTTAAAAAAAGAATAAATTAGTTTCAAACTGTGGAGAATACATAATTAGGCACCAACTTTATATCTGTGCCTCTTTTCCTTATCTTTGAATAACACCTACTACACTCCTTCACTCAGTTGTTACAAGAAGTCACTTCAACTTCAGAGGGAAATATTTTTTTTTAGATGTCAAAACTTTCTTTTCTTTTCTTTTCTTTTCCAAAGAGATTAACTAGTTGAGCTGGACATAAATATTGTCAGTCCAAGTGGTGATGTGCTGCCTTTTCTTTTTGCAATGTTATGTCAAACAGTTACAGTTTCATCTGACTTTGTTAACTGACATTGTGTTAGCCCACCTTGGAAATATTTTAACATAAATACTTTGAAAATTAAAATAAATTACATATCTTACGTTGATTTAAAAAATCCCTCAATTACTAAGAGCTAAATATTTATGTAATTTATTGCCACCATCTTAGTCATTTATTGTTTGAAAGTTTGAAAGTGGCATCAACAACTACATAAAAGGCAAAGAAAATGGTGCCCTTTCAGATGATGTGGAAATCTAATTCCTATTATTCCCATTCTTCATAAAACTGACTAGCTGTGGTTGATATAATCTTTGAGTATCTGAAGGGTACCAATCTACCTTTCTGTATATGACTTTTCAAACATTGAGATTTTTTTTAAACCCAAATCTTACTCCAAAACCTTTCTCTTTAAAAAAATCTTCTAATAAGATTTATTTTATTACCTAGTGTTATACTAAAACAATACTTGTTTAATTTTATATTAGAGAAGAGATATGTTTGGGTAAATCAGTTTGTTAGATTATAAACCAACAGTATTTTTATCACCTCTCTCCGGGAGGGAATCTTCCCACCCCTCCTAAAGGATGCGGTGGTGAGACCCCTCCTGAAGAAATCATCTTTGGACCCAGCCATTTTGAGCAACTATCGTCCAGTCTCCAACCTTCCCTTTGTAGGGAAGGTTGTTGAGAAAGTGGTGGCCTCGCAACTCCAACGGTCCTTGGATGAAGCCGATTATCTAGACTCTTTTCAGTCGGGTTTCAGGCCTGGTTACAGCACGGAAACTGTTTTGGTCGCACTGATCGATGATCTCTGGTGGGCCAGGGATAGGGGTCACCCCTCTATCCTTGTGCTTCTTGACCTCTCAGCGGCCTTCGATAGCATCGACCATGGTATCCTTCTGCGACGGTTGCGAGAGGTGGGGGTGGGAGGCACCATTTTGTGGTGGTTCTCCTCCTACCTCTCGGACAGGTCGCAGTCGGTGTTGGTCGGAGGGCAGAGATCAACCCCAAGGCCCCTCAAGTATGGGGTGCTGCAGGGTTTGGTCCTGTCCCCCCTCCTATTTAACATCTACATGAAGCCGCTGTGTGAGATCATACGCCGGCATGTGATTAAGTATCACCAATATGCAGACGATATGCAGCTGTATCTGTCTGCCCCGTGCCAACTCAGCGAAGCAGTAGAAGTGATGTGCCAGTGCCTGGAGGCTGTTAGAGTCTGGATGGGAGCAAACAAGTTGGCACTCAATCCAGACAAGACCGAGTGGCTTCTGATGTTCCCTCCCAAAGATTGTCCAACTGTTCCATCTCTCAGGCTAGGGGGCGAAATTATACGCCCCTCAGAGAGGGTTCGCAATTTGGGAGTCCTCCTGGACCCACAGCTGACTCTAGAACACCATCTGTCGGCTGTGACCAGGGGGACCTTTGCCCAGGTTCGCCTGGTGCACCAATTGCGACCCTACCTGGATCAGGAGGCCCTTCAGACAGTCACTCACGCTCTTGTGACCTCAAGACTGGATTATTGTAATGCGCTCTACATGGGGCTGCCCTTGAAGAGTGTTCGAAGACTCCAATTAGTCCAGAATGCAGCTGCGCGAGCGATTGTGGGTACACCAAGGTACACCCACGTTACACCTATCCTCCGCGAGCTGCACTGGCTACCTATTAGTCTCCGAATCCGCTTCAAGGTGCTGGTCGCTACCTATAAAGCCCTACATGGCATCGGACCTGGGTACCTGAGAGACCTCCTCCTGCCGATTACCTCTCTCAGGCCGATTACCTCTCTCAGACCAATTAGATCGCACAGGTTGGGTCTCATCCGGATTCTATCTGCCAGCCAATGTCGGCTGGCAACTCCCCGGGGGGGAGCCTTCTCTGTTGCAGCTCCGGCCCTCTGGAACGAGCTCCCTGTTGAGATCCGGATCCTTACTACCCTCCCGGCCTTCCGCAAAGCCACCAAGTCCTGGCTGTTCCAGCAGGCTGGGGGGAGCTGAGAAGCATCTACCTCCAGAGAAATTGTGAATGTTGGTTTTGTTTTTAATATGTTGTCTTTGTCTTGTTCCCCCCTTTCCCTTGTCTTTTGTGAGCTGCCCGGAGTCCTCCGGGAGTGGGTGGCATACAAGACAAATAAATAAATAAATAAATGTGGTTATTGTGTTGATATTGTAGGGTCCCAGAAAGTAGTGAGGCACCTCAATTTCATTTTGTCTTGTATAATAGTTTGTGTTCCATTTAGTCTCTCATATTGCCTTGGTTTTTGGACAAACGGGGATGCCCACTATGCATAGGAAGACCTTCTGCTCCCCTCAACCACCTTAGACTCTTGGGACCTTTTCAGCCTTACCGGAGGAGTGCGCATTTAGGAATGCGGTGTGAATGGTATGTCTGATTGATGACTGTACCCACTTTTTAACTTCATCATTGTTGTATTTTTTGTGTTTTAATTGACCTATGTGGGGAATGCATGGATGAGTGGCTGTGCTTGTGTGAGAGGATGATTGATTCGAAGGACCTGTTGGAAAACGCGGGGGCTATAGGGGTGGGTGGAGGGACTACGGACACGGGAGTGGGCTGGAGCATTACGGTCTTAACAGGGAGGGGCAGATATGGCGGGGACTTTAGGGCTGGCCATTACCGGGGAAGGAGGGCTCGCTACGTCACAGAGATCCCTCCTTCCGGCCCTATGAGTCCCACTCCAAGGCCAGATGGCGCGAGTAATCAGGACCCTGGTCTCAGGCTGCTGTCGCTAAATGCCAGGTCTGTAGTTCACAAGGCTCCTCTCGTCCTGGACCTAATTTTAGACGAGAGGGCAGACCTGGCATGTATTACTGAAACCTGGCTGGGCCCGGAGGGAGGAGTCCCCCTCGTAGAGATGTGCCCAGAGGGTTTTCAGGTGCTTCATCAGCCGCGATCCCAGAAAAGGGGTGGGGGTGTGGCTATTGTTATCCGAGAGTCTCTAGTACCTCGTAGGATCCCTGCTCCGGAGCTTGTCAGGTGTGAGTCCCTGCTGGTGAAGTTGGACCTCAAGGGTCAAGTGGGCTTGCTGTTAACGTACCTGCCTCCCAACAGCATTGCAGCAGCCCTCCACTCGCTCCTCGAGTCAGTAGCTGAGCTGGCAATTGAGTTTCCCAGGCTTATGGTTCTGGGGGATTTCAATTTGCCTTCGCTCGGTGAACACTCTGATGGAGCGCAGGAGTTCATGGCTTCCATGACAGCCATGGGCTTGACCCAAGTAATTCGGGGCCCGACTCACTCGGCGGGTCATATGCTCGACCTCGTATTCCTCTCGGAGCAGTGGAGTTGTGATCTTGGTTTGAGGGGTAGCGAGATCTTACCCCTGTCATGGTCGGACCACTACCTTCTGAGGCTTGACTTTCGGAGACCAAACCCCCACTGTAGGGAGGAGGAACCGATTAGGTGGTTCCACCCCAGGCGACTTATGGACCCTTTGGGCTTTCAGACGGAGCTTGGAGTTATTCCTGATACCCTCGTCCGCAGTCCGGCGGAGACTCTGGTTGCTGCCTGGAATTCAGCAGCAACAGAGGCTCTTAACTGGATTGTGCCTTTACGGCCGATCCGAGGCAGTGGATCCAGGAGGGCTCATTGGTTTACTGAGGAACTCCGGGAGATGAAGCGCCGAAAGAGACGCCTAGAGCAACGATGGAGATCCAGTAAGTCCGAGTCAGACCGAGCACTTTTAACATCCAGCATCAGAGCTTACCTCCGGGCAATTAGGACGACTAAAAGAACACACATTGCCTCTCTGATTGCTTCCGCTGAGTCGCGCCCAGCCGCCTTGTTCAGGATAACCCATTCCCTCCTAAATAGGAGGGATACGAGCGATCCTTTGCAAGGCAGAGCTGAGGATTACGTCCAATTCCTCGCGGATAAAGTTGCTCGGCTTCGGGCGGACCTGGACTCCAATTGCGCAGAGCCAGCTGAGGCACCAGGGGAGAATCTGGCAGGACATCACTGGATTGATTTTCAAGCAGTTACCCCTGAGGATGTGGACAAGGCCATGGGAGCTGTAAGTACCTCCACATGTGTACTGGACCCGTGCCCCTCCTGGCTGGTCGCTAACAGCAGGGAGGTGACACGGGGCTGGATCCAGGCGGTTGTTACCGCCTCCCTTCGGGAGGGGTTCTTTCCCCCCGCTCTAAAGGCGGCGGTGGTGAGACCCCTTCTGAAGAAGCCATCTTTGGATCCAGCCGTCTTAAACAACTATCGTCCAGTCTCCAACCTCCCCTTTGTGGGGAAGGTTGTTGAGAAGGTGGTAGCCTTTCAGCTCCGGTGGTCCTTGGAGGAAACCGATTATCTAGATCCCTTCCAGTCGGGATTTAGGCCTGGCTACAGCATGGAAACCGCTTTGGTCGCATTGATCGATGATCTCTGGAGAGCCAGGGATGGAGGTTATGCCTCCGTCCTAGTGCTCCTTGACCTCTCAGCGGCTTTTGATACCATCGACCATGGTATCCTTCTGCGACGACTGCGGGAGGTGGGGGTGGGAGGCACTGTCTTACAGTGGTTCTCCTCCTACCTCTCGGACAGGTCGCAGTCGGTGTTGGTTGGAGGGCAGAGATCGACCCCTAGGCCCCTGACTACCGCAGGGTACCGCAGGGTTCGGTCCTGTCCCCCCTCCTGTTTAATATCTACATGAAACCGCTGGGTGAGATCATTCGATGGCACGGGATAAAATACCACCAGTATGCGGACGATATGCAGCTGTATCTGTCCGCCCCGTGCCAACTCAATGAAGCGGTTGACGTGATGTGCCAGGGCCTCGAGGCTGTTAGGGACTGGATGGGGGTTAACAAGCTTGTACTCAATCCAGATAAGACCGAGTGGCTGGTGTGTTTCCCTCCTACTAATTGGCCAAGTGTTCCATCTCTCAGGCTGGGGGGTCAAACAGTACGCCCCTCAGACAGGGTCTGCAATTTGGGAGTCCTCCTGGACCCACAGCTGACTTTTGAACACCACTTGTCAGCTGTGACCAGGGGGGCATTTGCCCAGGTTTGCCTGGTGCACCAGTTGCGTCCCTACCTGAACCGGGAGGCCCTCACAACAGTCACTCGTGCCCTTGTGACCTCCAGACTGGACTACTGCAATGTGCTCTACATGGGGCAGCCCTTGAAGAGCATTCGGCGACTCCAGCTTGTCCAGAATGCAGCCGCGCGAGCGATCGTAGGTGCACCTCGGTTCACCCATGTAACACCTATCCTCCGCGAGCTGCACTGGCTGCCTATTGGTCTCCGGATACGCTTCAAGGCACAAGTCGTCACTTATAAAGCCCTTCATGGTATTGGACCTGGGTACTTGAGAGACCGCCTGCTGCCAATTACCTCCACCAGACTGATTAGATCCCACAGACTAGGCCTCCTCCGAATTCCATCCGCCGGTCAGTGTCGACTGGTGACTACCCAGAGGAGAGCCTTCTCTGTGGCTGCTCTGACCCTCTGGAACGAACTCCCCGTGGAGATTTGCACCCTCACCACCCTCCAGGCCTTCCGCAAAGCCCTTAAAACCTGGCTGTTCCGACAGGCCTGGGGCTAAAGAACCGTTGCCCCACCTCGAATGGTATGATTGTTGTGTGTTTTTAAATCATGTATTGTTTTTTGTGTTGTTGTTAATTTGTCTGTATCCCCCCTTCCCTGGTTTGAGTTGTGAGCCACCCTGAGTCCCCCTTCGGGGGAAAAGGGCAGCATATAAATGAAATAAACATTCAACATTCATTCAAAATGTTCCTTACCATCTCTTTGATCCCTATATCCCCCTTTAGATAATCACTTTGATATAAGGGAAATTAATGCAGTGAATAAGCACTACTAGCAGAAATATTATTTATAAGATCTGAAAACATATGAAGAATGGTTGCAGGAACTGGGTATGTCTAATTTAATTAAGAGAAGGACTAGGGGAGACATGATACCAGTTCCAAAATCTCACGGGTTGCTACAAAGAAGAGGGAATCGAACTATTCTCCAAAGCACAAGAAGCAATGGGTAGAACCTAATCAAGGAGAGAAGCAACTTAGAACTGAGGAGAAATTTCCTGACAGTTAGAACAATTAATCAGTGGAACAGCTTGCCCCAGAAGTTGTGAATGCTCCAACACTGGAAGTCTAAGAAGATATTTTGGATTTGTCTGAAATGATATAGGGTTTCCTGTCTAGGCAGCGGGTTGGACTAGAAGACCTCCAAGGTCCCTTCCAACTCTGTTATTCTATTCTATCTCTATGGAAAAACTAATATTGCCTAGAATGGTCTATCACAAGCTTTCATGATACATGGGGCAGGATTGTCTGAGCTTGGAACTAATGAAATGACCAACATTCTCCTTGTTAGACCATTTCATAGTAATTTCTAGCCCCATGGCTTCAGTGCTTCTCTCTAGGAACGATGGATATGTTATAATATTCTATTATCAGAGACTTAAATAATCTGAGGTATGTTCTGTCAGAATTTCCCAAACTATGGTGGAATTTCACGCTGTCCAACTAACCTGTTGAGATCTTCTCCTTCCTTTTGAAATAGTAGGAGAAATTATATCCATAATTACCATGCATTTCTTTGCTACAGAGGCCAGCAGTCTTTGGTTTTCTATGGAACTCTGGAAGATGAAATGAATGGTAGCCGAAGTGTACCTGCTGAGCACCATTAAATACATACCAAGAGGCATAGGTATCCATCTTCCATGCTGATGATAACAAAATAATGTACTTGAGCCTATCGCTAAGATCTTTTCAGTGATGCCAATGTCATCACCCCCAGAACATTGTATACTGCCATAATCTCTATAAGATAACAGGTAACCCCCCAAAAATCGCACTGTAATAAATTCCCAGGATCTTTACAAATAAAAATTATCATCTCCACAGTGAGCTAAAACATCAGTGTGGATACAAATTGCCATAGTCAATGTTCTGTTTTATTCAATTTTGTGGGGTCAGATTCTGCTTGTGAAGCCTGGTAATGTTGACAATACTGCTGAGGACATGTGGCCAATTACAAGTCCCCTTGACCCCCATCCATCTTAACTTATTAGATTTAGCCTATGTGGGACAGGCTGGATAGATTCAGGGATTGATTAATGTGTCACTATGTGACGAAGTGATCCTAGCTGCCTTTAAATCAGATGTTGTGCAATCACTCCTGAAAAAACAAGTCTTCCCTAGACCAAAAGGATCTTGGCACCTTGGGGAAAAAGTGAAATAATGGCAGCACAAGAGGGAGTGCCCCCTGCATCCATTTCAATCTCATGCCTCATTTGGGGATAAATTTTGACTTAACTACGGGATTTTTATCCAGAAAGGGTAAAAACTGCTAAAATATAGAATTATTCTTCCCAAACAGCCATGATAGGGATCCACTTGTGAAATCACCTCTTTCCAAACTCAGAGATTCACAGCAAGGCCAACATCCACATCAAACATTTCCAAATTCTTGATCTACACAAACGTGTGTGTGTGTGTGTGTGTGTGTGTGTGTGTGTGTGTGTGTGTGTAGTTTAGACTACTCATAGTGAGGTGGTACATGCATTCAACTTTATTCAATGTGTCTAAACACCCATTAAAATATGCTGATTCTTGTCTTATAAATCTTACAAAACCTGTTCCTTAGTGAGTATATGAAAGCAGAGGATGCTTCTCCTGACAGTGATGCTCCCATTAATGCTTCTTATACTTTCCCACTTTCAAAGAAATGTCTTGGAAAGGGAAAAAGATGATCTGCAAAAAGGCAAGAGAAAGATGGAAACTGCATTATTGAATTGATTACTAACCTGAGTTATGGGAAGTGCTGTTTAAGATAAGTCTTGCATAGAATATGCATAGCTGATTTGTTTTAAAAAAGTATGATTGGTACAAATATATTTGTTAAAAAACATTATCCCTGCCAATAGTGCAGTAGTCTTGTATGTATGGATGAGGATCTCTCTTACCTTCTGTCTTTCTACACTCTTCTTTTTTCTTCTACTTTTTGGTTTGTTTTGCTGAGCCTAAATCCTTTGTTTAATAACAGAGAGCCAGAGGCAGAAACACCAGAAAAAATAATTATTATTATTTCTGCGATTAAATGAGTGCAGTATATTAGGTCTCTGGATTATTTTACATCTGGCTTTTATAAGTTTCTTAGTTTATTTATTCACCTTATCTTTCAGTGTCTTGTCCACGCAAAATATTTCAACATGCAGATAAGATAGATGTGAGAGAAGGATCTTGGAGTCTTTGTGGAAAATCATTTAAATATGAGCCAGCAGTGTGCTGTAGCTGCAAAAAAAAAAAAAACCCAACACAGTTCTAGGCTGCATAAACAGAGGGATAGGGTCAAGATCACATGAAGTATTAATACTACTTTATAATACCTTGGTAAGGCCACACTTGGAATACAGCATCAAGTTTTGGTCATCATGATGTAAAAAAGATGTTGAGACTCTAGAAAGAATGCAGAGAAGAGCAACAAAGATAATTAGAGGACTTGAGGATAAAATATATGAAGAATGGTTGCTGGAACTGGATATGTCTAGTCTTATGAAAAAGGACTAAGGGTGACATGATAGCAGTGTTCCGATATCTCAGGGATTAACACAAAGAAGAGGGCATCAAACTATTCTCCAAAGCACCTGACGGTAGAACAAGAAGCAATGGGTGGAAACGAATCAAGGAGAGAAGCAACTTAGAACTAAGGAGAAATTTCCTGGCATTAATTAATCAGTGGAACATCTTGCCTCCAGAAGTTGTAAATGCTCCAACACTGGATGTTTTTAAGAAGAGATTAGATAACCATTTGTTTCAAGTGGTTTAGGATTTCCTGCCTAAGCAGGGGGTTGGGCTAGAAGACCTCCAAGGTCCCTTCCAATTCAGTTATTCTGGCTCCAGATAAGACATAATGGCCATTGGGATAGACAGTTTTTAAAGGAGGTTGTAAATATTCATGAAATATTAGGTTCTGAGCACCTAGTCTAGATGCCTAGGTATTCAGTAGTAAATACCAAAGGTTCTCAGGAAGAAAATACATGCTATATACAACTGCTAAGAAGGACACTGATTTAAAACTGTGAAATCAAGACAGCGATGGTTTCCCAAATTAGTTCATTGACTGAAGTAATATGGGTCAAGGGAATCAGCACATCATCATGTATGGAATAGAAGCTTTGTTCAACTCTAAGCAGAGTAAATTTAAATAGAGATACATCACTGTGTTTAAGCAACTGAGAGATTTTATTTTCAAGATGACCACTTCCAGATCCCCTTCTTGAGTCTCTGGAAGGGGTGATTATCACCTTCATTTGATTTTACTTGGAAACAGTGCTTTGTGTTCTGAAGGAGAAGTGAATAGGATTTGTCTCAAGAGATGACTTTGAAACCTCCTTTGGCACACAGCATTAAATGACTATACGCTTTGGAAGATGTTTCTGCTTGCTTCTCCTATTCTCTCAGGTGCCATTCATACACTGATATCCAGTGCAGTATAACCACAAATGGTTCAGTATAACCACAAATACAGATAATGCATGTTTTTTTGTCTTCAGATACACCATACACACAAAGGTCATAAAAGAGAAGAACAGAAGGCTCAGTCAGTCAGTCGTACCTTTTGGATGAGTGGGGGGGATCATACTGAGATTTAAGGTTGTTGAAGTCTCACCTCCCCATGTTTGGGCTCACTTATTATAGGAGTCTTCTCTCCTACAAACCATCAGCTGCTTTATGTTTTATTCCACTTTGATTAACTCATTTATTTAACTCTCCATTTCCCTTTTTCCATATCTTTCTTTTTCCTACCTTCCTTTCACAATATATTGTAGACCAGGGGTGTCAAACTCACGTCGTCATGGTAGTGTCATGTGATGTATTGGGACTTTCTCCCATTCACTAAACCGGGTGGGGGCAGGGCTAGCAAGTGACGCCCATGGACGTCATCTGGCCCATGGGCTGTGAGTTTGACACTCCTGTTGTAGGCCAAACATTTATTTAGGTTGAAAACAAATGATTCACTTTTACTGAGTTCTCCTTTTTGGTTTGTTTATCCTCTCCAAAAAAGCAATCTTTTTTTAAAATAATAATACAGATGTGGGTGTGTGTACCAGCCTAGTTTTGCCTTATAAGTGGCATTCCCACCCACTTATATGCTATCTCACGTAGAACATGTCAAATTTTCCAACTTTCAATTTCCAAACATTAGGGATTCTCAAAAGTTGTGACATGCCATGGGGATTGTAAAGATATTTTGGTTATTTTAGCATAATTTAGTTGTGCTTGGTAAATAACAGCATAAATATCATAACTTTTTAAACATTTTGTTTATTTCATTTGGCATGTTTTATCCTCCAGACTCAAAAAAGACAGATCTGAAGTTCTTAGAGCTGAGATTTGGCTACAAAACAGGTTGGCCAGTCTTTGCACATCTTTAACAAAAAAGTAAATATTAAAAGGACACAATAAATGAATGAATGAATGAATGAATGAATGAATGAATGAATGAATGAATGAACGAATGAACGAATAAATAAATAAATAAATAATCTGGGAACAAAATGAAAGGGAAAAAACCCAACACAAGTCTATAGCTATAAAAATTTGATAAACGACATTTCTGTATCATTTACAGAAAATTAATTAGATTGTAATTTAATCAGATTACATTATCTATTGTATATAGCATGTATTTTCTTCCTGAGAACCTTTGAATATTCTGGGAAAGTATGACACAAACATTTCCAGTCAAACAGAATTTTCTTCTCATTTCTCACTGATGGATTAATCAGCCTAGTTCCGGTTTATGTCAATTCATATTTAAAGATGAAAATGAAAACTGCCATGGAATTTTTTTAGAGTAAAATGATGTTATCTGCCAATATAGCATATTTACACCATAAACTGCATTTACTTATAGATCCTCATTTCAACTGCCTTTCTTGGCTCAACATTTTTCCACAAAACAGTATAATTGTAGAAAATGTATATTTTAAAAAAGAATATATTTGGGGAAATTCAAACTTGTGCATGCAGAGTGGCAAAACCACATTTTATGGAAATTTATGTACAAAAAGTGCATAATACTTAAGGTGACCAGATTTTCAGATTGGTAAAGAGGGACACCATTGATCGGGGGGGGGGGGGGGGGGGGGGCTTGATTAAAAAATTTATATTTTGTCAAAAGGTCACACAAGGCGATTACATGACCCCAGGATACTGAAAGCATCATAAATATGAATCTGTTGCCAAACATCAAAATTTTGATCACGTGACCATGAGGATGCTGCAACGGTGGCTAAGTGTGAAAAATGGTTGCTAAGTGTGAAAAATGGTCATCAGTCACTTTTTTCAATGCCATTGTAACTTTGGTCACTAAATGAACTGTTTGAAAGCTAAAGCTAGCTTGCATTATAATGCCTTATGCTAGCTTACATTTTCAAGCGAGAGAAGCTAAACTCCTTATTAGAATTGAAATAGAAATGAGTAGAGTAGAGTAGAGTAGCTTATTAGCCAAGTGTGATTGGACACACAAGGAATTTGTCTTCAGTGTACATAAAAAAAAATAGAATACATTCATCAAGAATCATAAGCTACAACACTTAGTGATAGTCTCTCTCTCTCTCTCTCTCTCTCTCTCTCTCTCTCTCTCTCTCTCTCTCTCTCCCTCCCTCCCTCCCTCCCTCCCTCCCCTCTGGATTCAAAGGGGTTTAGAAAATCCCCCCTCCTCACACACTCCTTCAGCCTCTTTCTCCCCTCTTTCTGGATTTGCTCCGAAGTTTTTAAAATTACCTCTTCTGTAGAAACCAGGTTATCAGCCACGTGAGACATATGCTGTGTTTCTATGGCACAGTAATCCCCTCCTCAAACAACACGCAATGCCAATTTAGAAGCCCCAAGCAGCGGAGGCGAAGCAGCAGTCCGGGGCAGGGGAGGGGGAGGGCCTGAGCTTGGACAGCCTCGGAGGCAGCTGCTAGCTAGCTCTGAGAAAGAGAGGAAGAGAGGGGGGAGGGAGGGGCTGCTCAAAGCAACAGAAAAAGAAAAAATCCATGACGGAAGTCCGCGGTCTCCACATGGAGTAAGTCTTCTCCTCCCTCAGCCATTGGCAACAGTTCCCAGGGACGCATGGGCAGGAATGCGCTCGTCTCAAAGAAGAATATACACTCCCAGTTGCTAGGAGAGCCTCGGCGGCTAGAGGCTTTTTCGTAACTAAAAAAAATCGGGACTTTTTAAAAAAAAACTGGGACGCGGGAAAAATTGTGAAAAAGCATGACTATCCCGCCAAAAGCGGGATGTCTGGTCACCTTAATAATACTAGCAGTTTTTCACAGTATATACCATGGAAAGTTATATCTGATACAGTATTTATGAAGAAAAATTGCACACAACAAATGCTTGCAGATTTTCTTTAGGGTTTCTTTAAATATAAACATGAAAATAGATGGAGTAGAAGAATAAATGAATATATCTGACATATCTTGTTACATATATTGAAGCTTATATCCATCCTGACCAATTTCTACAACAGTTTGGAACAAGGCCAATATCCTATTTTTTGTATAGTGTTTGTCTTAATATACATGCTTGTATGTAATCTCTGAATCAAAACCATATCACATATTTTGGAAAGATGTGCAATCTAAACAAAGACTGTATTCCAGTCTGCATCTTTGTCAATTGGGTCAGTTGGCTTAAAATGTAGGAAAAGACTGGGGAATAGCCTAGACAAAAATAAGTTGCAGCCATTAGGAAAACATTAGTTCAGCCTGGAAAGACAAGAGGGGGATAAAGAAGAAACCCAAGATTGCCTTGCCTTTAATATCTTTGGCATAAGATGGATGGAGAGACAAACTCTGTCAGGCTTTCAAGCTTTCAATATTCTGTGATTATAGCCTATAACAATAGAGTTCCAGTAAGGTTGATGATATTCTTCAAAGACTGACAGTCCATCCTTAAAGAAACTGAAATATTGGTTCCATCCAATAGCAACATTTTCCATAGGTCTGAAAGCAGCACATCCTCGTTCCTGATGTAGTGTTTTGGTTATTCTTGTTTGTGGCTTCTAGATGTCCACCAACACTGGGAGGCTACAGGTTATCCATCACACACTGCAACCTGGGAGAATGCCTTCATAATTCTAGGGCTAGTAGGCTTTGAAAGCTTATAAAGAAGACTGAGATATGGAAGAGCCTATTTTGCAATAGATATTGACCTTAAAACACTCCTAACCATTTCTGTCTACATTCATGTCTGAGTGAAAGAGGCAATAAAAATACATTGGTCAATTGGTCCTAATGACAATGATATGTAAAGGTAAGGTTCTAAAGTAGGGCAGAAAAGAAGCTTGAGAACATATATTATTTCATTCAGACTGGAAGGCATGGAAGAAAGCTTGAGGTTGTCTAGCATTAGAGCCATTTACCTGAAGAAAGTGGAGTTTAATATACAATTAGTCTAAAAATGCCCACCAGATAAAAGCACCAAGAAACTAACAAGGACCACAGAGTGCTCCCACTGGATTTTTTTTCCTCATATATGAGGTGTGTAGCTCTGAGCAGGTGTTTTGTTAATTAGAAACCATTGAGGAAAATGCACAGTACAGTATTATAAATGACTTTAAAAGCCTTGTTCCACCTGCAAAATAAGTTTGTTGTTAAATTATCCTGGGCAGTTAAATTAAGCAGCTGTCACCACCCCACCTCTCCATGTTTTGGCCTCTTTGAGTGTTCTGTGATAGAGCATTAAGGTACAATTCTTCTTATGATTATGATTCATGGTACATCTTTTCTAGCAGGCTCCCTAACCTGCTATCGCCCAAATATTTGGCCAAAGTGATTAGGAATTTGAAGTCCAATGCATTTGGAGAGGATCAGGTTAGGGAAGCATTTTTAGTAGCATTTTCTCAGTTTAACCCAGCTTCTCTCAATATAAATTCTGCATATTGGTTGAGTAAATAAGAGGAGAATATAAGGCCTTGTCTTCCTCATTTGCTAATGCAGACTCAGAGTGTTTTGCTATGTTCTGTATGTACTGTGGCTTCCTAACTTATAAATAGATTTTGCATGAGGAAAATTAGATTTTTAGATTAGATTTTCTGGAATTCCCCATTTTGTAAGATCAGTCTATAACCAATGACATATACACTGATTTTTTTTTTAAAAAAAAGTTATTTTGTTTTCTTAATTTTCCAGTGTTCATCATCAATAATAGCCTGTGTTCCTTGGACTTCCCCAAAGATAGTTTGAACATCTGGCATGCACAGCTCTAATCTGTGTTAGATGATTCTAAGCATTATTTTGTTTGTGTGTGAAATTAAGGATTATAGGATAATATAAAAATGAGCAAATTATAGCCCTTCCATCCTTGTTTGATTTTCTTAGAATCAGTTAGTACCAGTCTATTGACAGCTTCTAGCATACCAATTCAAGGCTGAAAGATCCTTCTGAGTTAAGAGGTCTTTTAGAGGATTTCCTTTGATTTCCTGTTTCCTTTTCCTTCTGGGATACCTTTACAAATATTGCTGTAATACTATTTTTGTCTTTTCTAACAGGTCTTTGAAATTGTTGTTTTTTGTTGTTTCCTGAGATTTTTTTTCTTGGATTTGGCTTCTTTTTTCTTCTTCTTGACAATTTCCATGGTTTGTGTTAATATCCAGGTTGCTTTCTTCCATTTCTTGATCTTTGCCAGTCTTTTTTCAGATCAATCCTTAAACAATGTTTTTAAGTTCATTCTCTGGTTCTCGACTAGTGAAATTCAGACTTTCAAGCAATTCCTAATGTTTTCCATCATGAAAATTGTTGGTTTTCCTCCTCTGCTTTACAAGTAATATTACTGTATGCTCTATCTGGTGGTGGTAGTAGTGGTGAGGAGAAAGAGAGAGAGAGAGAGAGACAGAGAGAGACAGACAGACAGACAGAGACAGAGACAGAGACAGAGAGCGACAGAGAGACAGGGAGACAGAGACTCGTATTATGAAAAGGTTGTCCACAAAGTTTGCATGTTAATTCAGTCATTGATTAGGTAAGTAAATATGGAATCTTAACTCAATATAGTTATAATCTTGTGGAGTCAGTTTCTTCATCTGTATAAACTTAAAGAATGGCAGTATTCAAAAGATGGGATTAAAATTACTTTTATCAGCCATGGGAAGGGAACAACAAGTGGAAGATTCTGACTTAGTCCTAATAATGTAATATTAATGCTGTAAAATATAGCTCTGTAACCTGGTTCTGTTCTCTAGTGTCAGCTCCTCTCCATTAATTAATTAGGAAAGAAAGACCACGAGACTCCATGTGTGGAAATCAAGTGTACTTTTACTAATTAAGAATGATTAAAGGCAAAACGTAGCGAAGTCTGAATAATTAGGCGTGAAAGCGATTGATATATAGAATAGCCCATTCCCCACCCCTTGGCATCATAGTCCCAGTCCAATCATAAGTCTTCCAAGTGTCAGGTGTGAGATAACTTCAAAAGGCATCACGAAGATGGAATGTCGGTGCCGTTAGTCCTGGCGGGAAACACCCACGCATGCGTAGTCCGATCAGTCGGTGAACTCCAGAACCTTCCTCCAGCACAATGAGTAACCCCTCCCAAATACCATGCCCTCCCTCCCCGTTTCATGGCAGCTGAAGCAACAGCAAAGCAGAAGCTGACATCCGGCCATCCCCCGGAAAAAGGCGATCAGGCCTGGAAAACGAGAAAGCACAAACAAACAGACAAACAACAAAAAATAGAAGAGAGACGGGGGGGGGGGGGAGAAAATTAAGGTTTGTCAGGATAAGCAGCATAAAACTTCCGAAGTAGTCGGGGGGCACGAACATGGGACTTGTCAACCCATTCCGTATGAGAGGGGGGAAAATGTTTCCAAGCCACTAAGTATTGAATGCGATTACGCCACTTGCGGGAGTCCAGTATTTCACGAACTTCAAAGTGTCGTTCACCATCAATTAACAAGGGAGCAGGTGGAGGATCATCAGGCATAAAGTTGAAACACGAACAGGCTTAATGAGGTTAACGTGGAACACGGGATGAACACGGTTGAGATGCTTAGGCAGCTGCAAACGAACGAAAACTGGCAACATACAGTTCAATGTCTTTTTTCAAAGAGGGCCACCAGAATTGCCTCTTCACTAGATGTAAAGTCTTGACGAAACCAAAGTGACCCGCCAATTTGGAATCGTGAGCTCGTTGGAGGACGACGAGATGAAGAGAGGCGGGGACATAAAGCTTGGCTCCAATCCATGGTAAATAGTCCCTCATCGTGCACTCATCCAGATGCTTCATCCTGGGGAAGGGCGCGTTTGAGGTCAGAGAGAAAATCTTGAGGCACCTCCACTTTCGAGCGTGCTTGCTGGCGAGTGACCACCGGAGCCGCCAGGCTGGAAGTGGGAACAACAGGCTGAACAATGCTCAGTTTAGAGCAGTTGTATTGAGGGAGTCTGGACAAAGCGTCCGCCATGAAATTTCCCCCCCCCCCCAGGGATGTACTTGAGTGTGAAATTGAAATGGTTGAAATGTTGGGCCCACCGCATCTGTTTAGGGGATAGACGGCGCGGGGTCCTCAAAGCCTCCAAATTCTTGTGGTCAGTCTACACCTCAAAAGGGTGCTTAGCACCTTCCAGAAAATGGCGCCATGTGGTTAGGGCCCATCGCACTGCAAACACCTCCTTCTCCCAAACGGCCCAACGTCTCTCAGTGTCCGTGAGCTTGCGGGAGGTGTAAGCGCAAGGTTGTAAGTTACCTTGGTCGTTGGCTTGCAGCAAGACGGCCCCAACGGCGACGTCACTGGCATCAGCTTGGACGACGAAAGGCTTGTCCATGTCAGGATGCTTCAGGACCGGTTCCGCAGCAAAAAGGCGTTTCAGTTTTTCGAAAGCAGCTTGGCATTCCATGGTCCAATCCAGTGGCTTGCTAGGCTTAGGTTTAGGCCCACCTTTGGACTTCAGCAAATTTGTGATAGGAAGCGCAATTTTGGCAAAAGAAGGAATGAACTGACGGTAGAAGTTAGCAAAACCCAAAAATTTTTGCAACTGTCTGCGAGTTCGGGGCGCTTCCCACTCAGTGACCGCCTTCACTTTTCCAGGGTCCATCTCAATGCCGGTGGGAGAGATGCGATACCCTAGGTAGTCAATCTTAGCCTGGTGAAATTCACACTTGGACAATTTGGCATAAAGTTCAGCGGCCCTGAGTTTTTTCAAAACAGTGCGCACTAGAGCGACGTGTTCGTCATATGTGTGAGTATAGATAAGGATATCGTCTAAATATACGATAACGCCTTTGTAAAGGTGGTCATGCAAGATCTCATTAATTAATTGCATGAAAACTGCAGGCGCCCCTGCAGGCCAAAAGGCATCACCCGGAACTGGAAGCAACCAAGAGGGCAGTTGAATGCAGTTTTCCATTCATCTCCTTCCTTTATACGGACCCTATAGTATGCTTCCCTGAGGTCCAGTTTAGTGAAAATGCGGCCCTTTCCCAATTGGGCCAACATGTCCTTCATCAATGGCAGCGGGTAGAGATTTTGGGCCGAGATCCCATTAAGATTTTTAAAATTAACACACAGTCTCAGGGAGCCATCTTTCTTTTCACGGAACAACACAGGAGCAGCGACTTTAGTGCGTGCAGGCTCAATGAACCCCCGTTTCAAATTTTTATCGATGAATTTTCTCATCTCTTCCATCTCCCTAGGTGACATGGAATATATTTGGGGCTTTGGGAGCTTCACCCCGGGTAAAATGTCGATGGAGCAATCAGTGGGCCTGTGGGGCGGAAGTTTATCTGAAGATTTCTCACTAAAAACTCCTCTCAGGTCCCAATACACTTTCAGAATTTTTTCCTCTCCTTCAATCCTCTCCTGCCCTCTGGCGGCCAAATCGGAACTGTAGCTAACAGGCTCTGAAGAAACGCCCTCCCCTTCCGGAGGTGTTTTCGTGCGAATGCGTAACCAACCTTCCCTCCAATTTATGCGAGGGTTCCATTTTCGAAGCCAAGGGAGGCCCAAAATGAGTGGCCTGTCCATCCCAGGAGCCACAATAAAAGAGATTAGTTCGGTGTGGGAGCCCATTTTCATCTCCAGGGGTTCAGTAAAGAAATGGGCGCCCCCCCCCTGCTATGGACCCATCTATCTGGCAAAAAACAATAGGGGTTTTCAAAGTCCTCAATTTGAGGCCCAGTTTCTCCACCATAGCAGGATTGATCATTGAGCGGGAACAGCCTGAGTCAAGGAGGGCGGGAAGGCTTTCTGACCCCCCATCGGGCGGAACTCTCAACTCTATTGGGATTAGCATGGGGCCTTTGTTTGAACTCACCCAGCGAGGCGAGGCGTCGTCATCGGAGTCATCAGAGGAGCTGGTGGAGACGTCAGCTTCTCCCTCCAGGGCCTGGCTGAATTGCGGGGGGGGGGGGTGGAATCCACAGCGAACGAAGCTTCCTTTTTTTCTTGTCTGGGGCCTTGCTGGATCTCCCCTCCCGCTTGGCAGGGGTTGGGGCGGTCATGGGTAGCTTAGCGCGGCATTCTGGCGTGCGATGGCCTCCCTTCCCACAAGGAAAGCAGGTAAACGGTTTGGCTTTTCCAGAGGGGCCTCCCCTCCCTTCGCTTCTCACTTCGAAAGGTGTTTTGCGGTGTGGGGGGGAAGATCTCGCTGCTTTCTCTCTTTGCTTCTCCCTCTCCTTCTTTGCACATCGGAGTCTAATTAAATCCAGTTCAATGTCAGCTGCATTTTCAAACCAAATTGTGAGGCGTTTGGGAAGGTGGCGATTAACACATTGTTGATAAATATCTTCATCCAAGCCCAAAGCAAATTTATCCAAAAGGGCTTCCTCACTCCATCCTCTCATATAATTACAAAAGTGTTGAAACTCCTGAATGTACTGAGTCACCGGCCTGTCTCCCTGCGTGAGTGTCATAAATTTCAGTTTGCCCCGTTTCTCAGTTAGGGGGTCATCAAATCGTCTCTTGAACGCTTCCATAAACGCATTAAAATTCCTCAGGAGGGGGGAATTGGTCTGATGTAATCCTAACCACCAGTCAGCGGCCTTGTCTTCCAAAGCAAGCAAAATCATGCGCACTCTCATGGCATCTGATTCAAAATCGGGCCCATAAATTTCCATGTAGTTATAAACTTGCATGATGAAAAACCCCAGCTTCTTAGGATTTCCATCATACTTTACAGTTAAGGGGGGGACTTTAGCCATTTTGCGTCTTCTGGGGGGTGGGGCCCCTGGCCTGGCAGCACCCCTGGCTGGGGGGTGAAGCTGCCCATGAGTTTTCTTGCTCCCACCCCCTCTCGGCCTCTTCTCCCTCCCCGAATCTTTGTCCAGAGTACCTCTGTTCCAAGTAATCAGGTTGACCTCTTTCCTGGGGTCTTCGTTCAGCCCCCGCTTCAAACAGCCTTTCCTGATGTTTCCTTCTGGTAACGGCCGCATCCCAGTTCACACTATCTTCTCTTTGTCCCACCAACAAGGACCAACGGGGGGGAGGGGCTCACAGGGCTCGTTATTTCCAGCTGAGCCAACTCCTCGGGTAATAATAAATCAGTGGGTTCTTTTTCCATTTCTCCATCGCTGGCTTGCGAAGACATTTTCTCTGTTTCGTCTTCTTGTAGTTTTCACCCCCCACGGAAGGTTGTATTCTCCTGGTAGGGTGTTGATGAGACTTCACTAACTGTCAGCTCCTCTCCATTAATTAATTAAGAAAGAAAGACCACGAGACTCCATGTGTGGAAATCAAGTGTACTTTTACTAATTAAGAATGATTAAAGGCAAAAAGTAGCTAAGTCTGAATAATTAGGCGCGAAAGTGATTGATATATAGAATAGCCCATTCCCCACCCCTTGGCATCATAGTCCCAGTCCAATCATAAGTCTTCCAAGTGTCAGGTGTGAGATAACTTCAAAAGGCATCACGAAGATGGAATGTCGGTGCCGTTAGTCCTGGCGGGAAACACCCACGCATGCGTAGTCCGATCAGTCGGTGAACTCCAGAACCTTCCTCCAGCACAATGAGTAACCCCTCCCAAATACCATGCCCTCCCTCCCCGTTTCATGGCAGCTGAAGCGACAGCAAAGCAGAAGCTGACACTAGCAAATAAGTGTAGAAAGATTATTTTTTAAATTGAATAATTGCAAAACTCATTGGGTGGGCCTCTTTATAGATATGCTCTCCACTCTTTGAGATAAAGACAACTTCATATCTGTATATTCCAGAATTAAATCATCTGCAAAATATTGAACATTTCAATTTAGATATTAACACTAAATATTTGACATTTCAATATTAGTTTATTTATGAATAGCATTTAATGTTTAAGTTTACATATTATATTCAATATGTGAAGCTCACTGTGTGATATTTGATAATCTATTTTAATATGCAATTTTTGTAACCAAATTAGGATTTAATAGTTTGGATTAAATAGTGAACATGACATATATTACATTTATCTTAGTGTTGTTGTCAGGAATATTCCTGATTAAACATGTGGAACATAAATCTAAATCATACTTTCATTTAAGAATAAATGCTATTCACTGTTTACAAGGCTAGAATGCAGATAAAATATCTGAAAAGAAAAACTCAATTATTCAGAGATACTTGTTTCTCCTCATTTAAGAAAAAAATTGAATTTTCTTACTTTTCTCTGTATGTGTATGTGTTTGTACATGTGTAAGCTACCATACCCCACACCCAAGAATGATGCTAGATCCAAGATAAGGTAGGTGCACAGTACATCGACGCCCCAGAGAGTGCTTGCACTATCATGTACTCAATTCAACCATACCCAATGTAATTTGATTATATTGGGTCAATTTGATAATTAAATTTGAAGATTCAATTTAAAGGGGTCATTCAGTTGAACTATATTCCAATCAAATCATTGAATTAAAGTTTTGTGCAGTCCTATTATTATTTTGTTATGGTGCAATAATACACTGTCGTGGGCTGCACAGTTCCACAATGCCAATTGAAGAATAAATTCTTTTCATCCAGATCCAGATAATGAATAATAGATAGCCTGCAGTTCACAAGGTGTAGACAAGTAAGGAAGATAACCTTGAAACAGGTACACCAGATCTGTTACCAAAGCAACAAAGAGAAAAACATGACGTAAGACCAAAACAATGTTAGGATATAATAGAATCTAGACTATAAAAAAGGAGCCAAGCTTCTACCATGAAAGGAAAATAATCACATAATGATTTTATAATTGGTATATGATGGTGTGTTTTTTAATTGATGACTTGGATTTCATTAAGAAACAGAAGTCAAATTGTGTGCCCAGTGTTAAAAGTGGAAGTAAGGAAAGATAAAATCCCCATCTTCTTATGCAATTTGTATTTAATTAAAAAGAAAACCCTAAGTTTCTTCTTTCCATAAAAACTGAGTGACCTCTAGACTGCTCGAAATATCTTAAAGGCATTAACATATGAATTCCTCTAAAACTATGTATATGCTTTTATAGATGTAGATATAGATGTTTGTGTGTGTACTTATATATTATTATTATTTTACATTTATCTTTTCACCTGAACTCACTAGGTTCAAATATCAATTTTCTGCCTCAATAAAATATAAATATTTGCATTTACAAACACACATTTACATCTACAAACAAATCATTTTTTCTCTGAATAAGTATTCAAGCATACTTAAAAGAATTTGAGCACCAAAAAAATGGTACAATTTTGATACATTTCCATAGATACATTACAATCTGTATATTAAAGCCATTCCAAGGAATGAAATAATGTGATCGTTTTCCTCATTTGTAGTATAAAAATAATCTTAGATATAGGATGTACTTAATTTTCAATACTACATAAGATATTATTTTATAAGTACTTGTGTTTAGTTCTTGCTGTTTCTATGCTCAGAATATTTGTATGTTGCTGATAAGAAAATATTTCAAATCATTTCAGTATCACACTAAACATAAGAGATATAGGGATTTTGATGAAATCCAGGAAGTGTACTGATATTAAAGCTGAATTAATTTAATCTGTATGAAGTGAGTCTGAAATCTTGGAATATTGGAACTGGATAGGTTGGATGGTCTTGGATAAAAGCCAAACCACTATGCTAAACCTCTCCAACGTGATCTATCTCATTTTTTTATATAAATTTGTTTAATTAGTTTTATTACAGAAAAAACACAAAAAGAAAAACATCATCTTTCATTACATCTTGTAGAAAGCGTATCCATTGGTCACAAGTACATTTCGTGCGTTCTGTCCATAATCACATATTTTCCATTCAGTTTAAATTGTATATGTTAAAAGTTTATATATTTTACTATCACCATACCACCATTTTCATTTAGTTAAGATTTCAAAAACACAGCCGCCTGCTGGCATTTTTTCCCCTTCCCCCAGTTTCAGTCAATCTGCCATGTCTTATATCTTTATAACATATTCTAAGGGGAAAAAAAGTCAATTAGTAGGACATCTAACATTTCGTCTCTCTAACATATCTTTATTATTATTATAGTTAACTAGGGGTTATTTACATTTTTCTCTCCTCTTCTCTCCACAGATGCAAAAAGCAACAATCTCTAAAATACAATCTATTAATATGTGTTAACAAAATCACCATTTAAAATCTAAGACAATCTAAAGGGAAAAAGAAAAATGTTGACATTTCTAGTTGATAATCACCAAAGTATATGTTAACCTTCCCTTTTGTTTTTATAGTTAAAAGACAGAAAAAAAACAATTGTTTGCCATTTCTAATCCAAATTAAAATTCCTTGGAGATTATCAACCAAGGTATACATTAACATTCCCTTTTATTATTGTAATTAGAAAAAGACAGCAAAGAAAAAAAAAGAAAACAATTGTTTGCTATTTACTTCACATCACCTCTTATTCTAATCCAAATTATTTATGGCTTCATAACAAGGTCTAAAACACAAATTTATAGGCTTTATCATTTCACCAAATCTCAGTTGCAATTTGCGGCCTGGTTATTTATCCTAATTAAGGTTATCCTTTCATTATTAATATCATGAAATATATATATATATATATATATATATATATATATATATATATATATATATATATGTGTGTGTGTGTGTGTGTGTGTGTGTGTGTGTGTGTGTGTGTGTGTGTGTGTGTGTGTGTTAGCAAATAAACATTCAATGATAATCTATAAGAGTCTACAAAATACTAAAATCCCTACTTATTAACCATCAAAAATTAGCTAATTTTTATCATCAATTGGCATTATCAGCCAGTGTCTTTCCAGTAGCAAAATAATCCTTTCTCTCTCGCCAGCAGTTGTGTCATTTTTCTTATTAGAATCTTTTCAGAGTTTAACATTTCTCTCCGCACTCTCTAGCTTAAAGGATCTCTCATGTAGTTAAAGTTGCTCTTTAATTGTTATTAACGTAGGCTTAACTTTGGTTATCAGACTTGTTTCTGGATATATTTGTCTTCTTAATTCCATCTTTTTCACTCTTTTTTTCCCTCCTGCATCTTGAAGTTGAAAGAAAGGCTCCAAGTTGTCAAAAACACTTTTTCAGCTTCCCTTCTTTTCGCTTTCACTTGTATTTGGTCCATTGATAGATCCATCTGACATCTTATCTTTAGTTTCTGTGTTTCCATTCTCTTCTTTGGTCTCTGGGGCTCCAATCCCCTCCTCTTTAACTGTAGCACCCCATAACTGTCCCATTTCTTGTCAAATCTCTTAAGTCCTTTTGCAATATTTTGAAGTCCAGCTAGGATGTTTTGGATTATTAGATTTTCTTCCTCTGAATATTAATCCATTTTTCAAAATGCAAAGAAATATAAAGGGAAAAAAATAGGAAAAGGAATCTTCCACTCTAGCCTGTCAAAATTTTAGGAAATGTGTCTGTATTTATTTTAAATCTTAAACACCAGTTCTTTCTAAGTTTTTAAAATAGGAGGGTTTTGATTCTTGCTTGTCTTTTCCTTTTCTTGCCAAAATATTTACCAGAAGCACTAACAAAACAGGTTTCGTGCTTTAAGTCTTATCAAGTTTTATAAACGAATTCCAAACCCTTCCATTGCAAGGTCAGTGAAACCAAGTGAAGCAGAACAAAGGATACATTGTATCCAAAACAGAAACAAAGTTCAGACTTTGGCTTCCAGGTGGCAGATTCAATAATTAGTCTTGTTATTTTTTGCTTTCCCTTAAATATCTTTCATATAGTTTTAACCAATAGAGGGAAAAAATTGTTGAAGTAAGAGAAGAAGTTTAATTTAACCAACAACAAAAAAAATTAGGGTAGTAAAAAGGAAAAAATAGAAAAAAAAGATCAGTCCAAAAAGATCAGCAGGGAGACAGGAAATGTTGCAATTACTGCAATCCACAAAACATTGTTACTAACTAGAGCAGGAAATCTTCTAATAGCAGTCCAATAAGTATCAAATTCGCCACTTTATTCTTACTTTGGGGACTAGTTATTATTTTTTTGAGAAAAAAAAGTTTCTTAACACAGATCTTCTGAAAGTAGGAAAAAAAACCTCACCACATGGAACGCTTTCGCTTCGTCTCTTCCTTCAGGAGCTGTCTCTGACTATGCCAGCCTGGGGGCTGCCTCTTTGTCCTCAGTTGAAAGCACTACCCTTGGGTCAAACAGGGACTTTGCGATGTCCCTGTGACCAGCAAGGCTTTGGCTTCCCTGTCACCATCTCTTTGGGACTGTTTAGTTCCTACCGGACCGTCCAAAGACAAAAGTTTCATCGACGGATCCGGACTGTCGGGTCCATGCGATGTGTCATCACGACGTTGGCTCCTCCCTCTCCATGATCTATCTCATTTTGATTTTCTGATTTCAGCAGAGTAGGAATTACTTTAGTTCATTTACTGAAAGTAAATTATGGGACTCAGAGAACAGATTGAATTAATTGGCTTAAATATCTACAAAGCATAGGAAGGTTTGACACCTTAGTTAATCTTATCACACATTTCCATGCCATATGAGGTGGAAACCTATGGCTTAATAAGGCACATATGTCCCAACTATCCCTCCATTGAGAGAGAGGGGGGGAGGGAGGGAGGGAGGGAAGGAGAGAATGTGTTTAGGAGGTCTTTAAAGATGTTCTTCACACATGAATACTCTGAAAAATTACCTCATCTCTTCCTGAAACATCAACATTCTGCCAGTGAAGTCAGCTACTTTCCTCTATGTTTGGGGAAAATGACCAGGGGTGGGCTGCTAAGGGTTTGCCTGGATTGAGAGAACCCGTGGTTAATGTTATGGCTGGTTTGGACAACCTCCAAATCCCATCCCTGGCTGGCCCCTCCCACCCACCCCTCCCAGAAGTCTCCACGCAGCCCATTTTGTTTTTTTTAATATTTTTTTTATTTTTAATTTAAAACAAACATAACATCCTTCTTTACATGTTGTAGAAAGTGTATCAGTTGGTTACAAAAAGACTTTTGTGCATCTCTTCCACAGTCAACAAACATAATTCATATTAACTCAAGCATTTTAACTCAAATATTTATTCATGTCACCATCATCATGTCTCCATTTTCATTTGACTATAATTGTTTAAGTGTCCATCATAAAATATACCAAGATTTAATACATAACCACATACTGGCCTTTCATTTACTATTTCTAAAATCCTCCATTAACACTGAATACTTATGTCCTATTCTAGCTAAACATCCATAATATTTAATAACAAAGTTTTCTAATCCTCCTTTCCAAATCACTGTTTAAAATTTACATCCAGTTTCCTTATGTTATACCCATATCTATATATACGTTGTTATTCTTATCCCTCCTTTACTTGACTATATCCTGTATCATAACATTAATAATCAAAATTTAAACTGTATCTAACTTAGTTCTTTTTTTAAATTAACCTTTATGTATAATCCAAATCCATAATCCACGCAGCCCATTTTGAATGTGAGGTAAGTGCAAGTCCCATGAGTAGGGTGACCAGACGTCCCGCATTTGGCAGGACAGGCATGCCTTTTCATAATTTTTCCTGCGTCCCGGGTAGTTCTCAAAAACCCTGCTTTATTTTGGCGCTCGCTGGCTCCCCCGCCCATCAGCTGCCGCTAGCTCGCTCGTTCCGTTCCCCCATCTATTCTATCTACACTAAAAATCTAAGCCAGCCCAGCCTGCCGCTCACTGATTGGCCTGGACTCCAGCCAATCAGTGAGCTGGCTGGGATGGAAAATTTTAAGCACACACGTGGCGTGCTTAAAATTTTCCATCCCAGCCAGCTCACTGATTGGCTGGAGTCTGCTTAAGCATGCCACGTGAGTCGCGACTCTCACGAGTCTCCATTGCATTTCGCCTTCGCCGTTTGCTTTTGCTGCACTGCCCTGGTGAGTAACTCCGGCGGTGCCGGTGGGAATCGGGAGGTTTCGCCGCTTAGGGTGGACAGCGGCAGCCTTTAGCAAGGGAAGGGAAGGCCTTTCCTTGCGAGCTACTCATGAGAGGAACTCAGGGAGGGGACCGGGCAACCTGAGAGAGGGGAAGAAGATCGTCCCTCCCCGCAACTCCCCAGATTTTGGAAGCTAGGTGTGTGTGGAAGGCGGGGGTGTGGGGGAAGGAAGGAAAATGCAGAGAAACATTGCTCTAGCGAAAACCCAGTCGCCAGCTCTGTTTGCTAGAGCAATATTGTTTCTCCGCTGCCGGTCTCTGCATTTTCCTTCCTCCCCCCACACCCCCGCCTTCCACACACACCCAGCTTCCAAAATCTGGGGAGTTGTGAGGAGGGACGGGAGGTCGTGGGAAGTGCCGTTTTTGAGGAAAGCGCATGGCCGCCCCGTTAGCCGCAGCCCCAGACGGAGGAGCGGAGCCCGAGCTTTCATTGCCGTCCCCGCCAGTCGCAGCGGGGTGCGCCGAGTGACTCGGCAGCTGACGCTGCGATGCCGGCAACCCCTGCTGCCCCCTCCCGGTTCTGCTGCCCGGCCCAGTGCATAGCCGCCAGCTCCGCCTCCCGCGGCTGCCCAGGTGAAGCAAATTCCACATGTGGACGCGGAGATGGACGTCTCACCTAAGGAGGCCATGGGCTGGCAGTAGCCACCGCGGTCTGGCTTTCCCCCCCGCCCTGCCTCCTCCACTAGCCTTTGTTCCTCCACAGTAGGGCGGCTGGGGGGAGGAGACGGCCCTCCTCTCCTTCTCCCCCTTTGTGGAGTTGGGCGGGCCACCCTGAGAAGGACTACCACTTTCTGAACTGTCTGCATCAGATTTAAATTGATTTTACCATCTTCTGCTCCCACGCCTCTCGGAAATGTAATTTTAAAATGGACAGCGCGAGGAGCTCCCACTGCATGCTGGGAGATGTAGTTCTGCAAACGTCAAAGTCTCTGGACGGACTTCGTTTCCCGGCAGCCTTTTCGGCGCGCCCCATTCAAAACGGTGGCAGTTGGTTGAGTGCTCTTGTGCGGTAGCGGGCTAGTTTGCAGGCGTCTTGAGATTTCTCGGGCAGTTTAGGATGGATTCCAACATTTACAAGTGCCTTCAGCCTGGCTTATCGATTAATATTGAGCGCAGCAATGGTAAGTGCCGAGAGGAGAAAGGCGATTTGCTTTGGAGCGTCTTTTGCCTCCTTCCGTAGCCCTGGTGTTCTCTGGAGGCTCCACGAGATTAATGCTCAGTGCGTTATTATCGCTTTCCTGCGGATTCGTATGTCTGTAATGCAGAAGGATGGTGGCCGGGCTAAATCCTGTTCTTCAGGACAGAAGAGTTGTCAAAGAAGCAAGTTAAAGTCGGGCTATTCTGCCCCTTTGCCTAATGTTACTTGCTGGGACTAGCTAGTGGGGCTGAGCGTATGCTGAGCAGTACCTCCATGTGGTCTCACTCCTTGATGCTTTTTTAGAACAGGAATGGGGAACTATGGCCCTTTTAGCAAAGGACCTCCCCAGACTTGTTTTGACGAGCACGGAATGACTGATGGTAGTTTGTGCCGGCCGTGGCCACTCGTCCATGGCTGGAACCGTCATTGCGGGCGGGAGGGACCTTCCGTTCTTCCTCTGCACCTCGCCCGAGCAGTCGTTACAGTCGCTGCTGACATCCGACGTCCGCCACCGTCGCTTCTCTCATCCATCTCGATCCCTGGAAGCAGTAACAAACTGGGCGCGTCTGCTCCGCTGTCAGTGCCCTGACAGCCACCCCTGCCGGCGGCTACTGGGCCTCGCTGGAGTCAATTGCAAAACTGCGTTCAGCGCTTTGAGGACCTGAGGCATCTTGGGAAATGCAGTTCCCTATCGGAAAGAATGGAGTAGCTGCGAATTTGTAACAACAACAGAAGATAATAACTTGGTGCTTCGCAGGTTACAAAAATCTCAAGTTTGATTTGCACACTGTTTTTTAAAAGTTAGATAAAGAAATTATGCTGTGAAAGCGACTAGAAAGCCGCCCCCTCCCCTTCCTGTGTGCGAGAACGGGAAGGAGAGGAAGGAAGGAGGGAGGGGGAAGGAAAAGAAGAAGGGAGGGGGGGAGAAGATGGAAGGAGAAAAGATGGATGGAAGGAGAAAGAATGGAAGGAGAAGGAGGAAGATGGAAAAAGAAAGGAAGAAAAAGAAGAAGGGAGGGAGAAAAGAGGGAAGGAGGTAGGAAGAAAAGGGGTAGAGAGGGAAGAGAGGAAACAGAAAGACAAAGAGGATGAAGTTGATAGGCAAGAGGAAGAAGGAAGGAAGGAAGAAAGAAAAAGGGAAGGAGAGAAGAAAGAAGAAAAGATGGAACTAGAAATGAAAGAAGGGAGGGAGGGAGGAAAGGGGAAGACAGGGAAAGAGCAGAAAGACAGAGAAGGTGAAGGTAGATAGGCAGAAGGAAGGAAGAAGGAAGAAATAGGAAAGGATGGAAGGAGGAAGGAACAGAAGCGAAGAGGAAGAGAGAAATGGAAAGAGCAGAAAGACAGAGAAGGTAGGTAGGCAAAAGAAATGAAGCTGAAAGACTGGAAGGAGGAAGGAAGAGAAAAGGAGGAAGGGAGTGAGTGAGGAAAGAAGAGAGGATGGAAGGAGAAAGGAAGGAAGAGAGGGAAAGAGCAGAAGACGGATAAGGTGAAGGTAGATAAGCAAGAGGAATGAAGGAAGAAGTGAGGTGTCTCGAGGAGGGGGAAAACATTTAGTGACCAAAGTTACAATGGCATTGAAAAAAGTGACTGATGACCATTTTTCACACTTAGCGACCGTTGCAACCATTTTTCACACTTTGCAGCATCCTCATGGTCACGTGATCAAAATTTTGTTTGGCAACAGATTCGTATTTATGCTGGTTTCAGTGTCCTGGGGTGACCTTTTGACAAAATATAAAATTTTTAATCAACACCCCCCCCCTGTCAATGGTGTCCCTCTTTACCAATCTGAAAATCTGGTCACCTTACCCATGAGGAGGCTTAGGGAGGCAGAAAAACGGGCCTCCTGGAACCTGGGGGAGGCAGTTTTCACCCTCTCAGAGGTTCAAGGAAAGCCTCCGGAGCCAGGGGAAGGCAAAAATGCCTCCCTCTGCTTTGGTGCATGAGGCTGACTAGGCCCACCCAGCAACTGGGCAGATAACCCGTTTGTGAAATTTTTGAAGCCCACCCCTGGAAATGACTTATAGCAAACACCCCCCCCAATATAAGTTTTTAAAAGCATACCATAAAAACGTAAGAATAGCCTTACTGAATAAAAGCAGGCCCTGTCTTAGTCTAACATTTTATTTCTCAAAGAGAACAATCAAATGGCTCTTAGATGATTAAAAGCAAGAGATGGTCATCCTATTCTGATGTTCTCCTAATATTGGTATTTAATGGCATGAACCCTGTCACCAATATGGAGGTATACTGAGTCTTTAAAGTTGTCCTCAACAAGTGTATTCAATTCCTTTTTAAAGCCATCCAAGTTAAAAGCTATTACTTTGCCTTATGCTAATGCGTTTCACTGCTTAATTCTACATTGTCCCAACTTCACTGGATGATTCATGTCCTAAGAGAAGAAGAAAAGCATCTCCCTCTCTACATTATTCATTCCATGCATAATTTTTTGCATCTCGGTCATGTTCCCCATCAATTACCATTTTTTCTAAGCTAAAAAATCCAAAGTGTTCTAGTCCTTTCCCAAAAGGAAAGTGTTTGGATCCTCTCATCATTTGGGTTTGCTTCTTTTTCACTTTTTCCAGATCATTTTTTTTTTTTTGCAATTGTGACATTCAGAACTCCATATTGTAAATCAGATGCAGTCACATTGTAGATTTTATGAAGATGTAATAATGTTGACAGTGTTTACTTTCAGCCCCATTCCTAGTGATCTGTAGTTGCCACATGGCGAGTCAGCATTGTCCCTAAGCTATTCAGCAAAACCCCAAGTCTATTTCTTTGATAATAAAAGAATGTTATAATTTCATAACTTTGGTAGCTATCTACATAATAATTGGCCCCTTCCTTTTACAGCCACAATTTTCTCATTTACTTATTTATCATATTGTTATAAAATATTAGAATCCTCTACCGTAGCTGTTGTTACTGATGGTATTATTCAGAGCCGAGGTGGCACAGTGGTTAGGGTGCAGTACTGCAGGCCACTTCAGCTGACTGCTATCTGCAGTTCAGCGGTTCAAATCTCACCGGCTCAAGGTTGACTCAGCCTTCCATCCTTCCGAGGTGGGTGAAATGAGGACCCAGACTGTGGGGGCAATATGCTGACTTTGTAAACTGCTTAGAGAGAGCTAAAAGCCCTATGAAGCGGTATATAAGTCTAACTGCTATTGCTATTATTAGACAAATAAAATACCACTTCGCTGATAGGGGAAAGTTTATATCTGCTGCATGGTTATGAAAGCAAGTCAAATGAAAATCGAGTAAACAATGCAGGCTATATAGGCAACAAAGCATTTCACAGCCCAACAATTATTTGCTAAGTGATAAAACATAAAAAAAAATATTATTCTTTTCTATCTTTCAAATGATTAGACATATTTCTAATGACTTCCTTTCAAAACCAGGTACAAGTGGTCTTTGACTTACAAACGGTTCATTTAGTGACCAAAGTTACAACAGCACTGAAAAAAGTGACATGATCATTTTTCACACTAAAAACCATTGCAGCATCCTCAAGGTATTATGATCAAAATTCAGAAGCTTGGCAACTGACTCATATTTAGGAAGGTTACAGTGTCCTGGGGTCATGGTCACTTTTTCCAACCTCCTGGGAAGCAAAGTCAATGGGAAAGTCAGATTCACTTAAGAAGCACATTGCCAATGTTACAACTTCAGTGATTCCTTTAACCAGGGGTGGGTTTCTGCCAGTTCTAACCTCTTCTATAGAAGAGGTTCCACAAATCTACTGTGCTGCTTAGAACTGGTTCCAGCTCCCTCCCCCCGCCCATCCGCACCACGCTTGCCCCACCCACTGCTCACTGATTGGCTGGCTCACCAATCGCCCCGCCCGCCTCTAAGAGTCTTATCTAAATCTTAAAGTCTTAAAGCTGTCAGGTTTGAACATCTCTGGGTTTTTTTCTAAAGGGTTAGGGGTGCAAGAGTCTTGTAGCTTGACAGCTTTAAGACTTGCACACTTTAATGCCAGAGTTTTTGAGCCAACATTTTGGTTGCTAAGCAAGAGCGTTGTTAAGTGAATTTCACCACATTTTACAAGTTGGCCACACCCACCCAGTCACATGACTGCCAAGCCACTCCCACCAGGTCACATGGCCGGCAAGCCACCCCCACAAAGCAGGCCACAACCAGTGAAGAGGTTCTGAAAAATTTTGAACCCCACCACTGCCTTTAACCAGTGTGGCAAGAATGGTTGTAACATGGGGCAAAACTCACTTAACAAATATCTTACTTAGCAATGGAAATTTTAGGCTCAGTTGTGGTCATATATTGAGGATTACCTGTATTCTGAGGCAGAGAAAGAGAAGACATGAACTTCAGAAAGATTTTCCACAAAGCAGTATCCTGTCATCTCATAAAACAGAAGCTTCATTAGCATGTTGGGACATCAAAGGTGAATTATGCCTCTGATTTAGCTGTATGGATGAAGTGAAAAAGTACACAACTTACCAAGACTTGCAATAGTATCTCAGAATTGCATATAAAGATGCACAAATAGATTATGAACAAAATTTTTACAGAGAATCAGGAAGAATAATTGAATTTTCTTGAGATTACAGAATAATGTGAGTGAAACAGGTTCAGATGAGATTGATAGAGACCAGATATAGACTATCTACTTCCTTATCTGTTATAAAGTTAATGCCAATTACAAAAAAAAACCCTTTTCTTCGATTAAATAATGAAATAGTATCCAGGGAAGAAAAAGTTATTTTTTAAAAAAACCTATGCCTTTTAACTTCTCATAACCTCATAGCTTCATGGCATTGTAGTTTTGCACTTCTCTCAGCAGTTAAAGTTATTCATTTTGCCATCTGGAAAGTTGCATAACAGAAATGGAATGGGTAGGAAGTTGGACAAATGATAGACCACATATTTTGGTTTCTTTCCTTTCTTGACGTGTATAAATGGCCTGAAGCTTTTCCATTAAGTTTTATTTACCTTGTGGTGTTTTCATCCAGGAAGAACATGAAGAACTTATTAGAGCATCAGAAACAGGAATGACAATAAAACCATCAGCTAGTAAATCTCCTCTCTATCCTTGACTTTCATTAAATTTAGTGGAATGACAGTTTCCACTCTGCAAACTATTACATTTTCTTGAGAAGATATAATATATACCAGACTCAATTATGTGTATTGTGGATAGTGCATCAGCTGTCAAAAACTTAAGTGGGGATTGATGGGGATTGTTGGTAATCATCTGCCTTCTAAAACCCTCCCCTTGATACTTGGATGCTGTTGCTTGTTAGAAAGTATCTGTCACAATCATCGCACCAGTACTAAACTCAATAAATGAGATCTGTTTTCTCACATATCACACTTTTTGGACAATTTTCACTTATTTATTTTATTTTATTTATAAAATTTATATGCCGTCCAATCCGGAAGGACTCCGGGCGGCTTACAAAAAAGAGGGGGGAAAAAGACACATAACAAACACATAACGAAAAAAAATGGTTTAAAATAGCAACACCTCATACATTCATTCTAATCAGGGCTGGACCTCAACAGTGAGGTCAACAGCCCCAGGCCTGCCGGAACAGCCAAGTTTTTACAGCTTTCCTGAAGGCCATGAGAGTGGGTATGGTCCGGATCTCTGGGGGTAGCTGATTCCAAAGAGTCGGAGCAGCCACAGAGAGGGCTCTCCTCCGGGGGCCCACAGCATGGCTGACAGCATCTGAAGGAGGCCCAATCTGTGGGATATTACTGGCTGCTGGGAGATATGTGGCAGTAGGCGGTCTCGAAGGTACGCTGGCCCTAAGTCATGTAGGGCTTTAAAGGTAATAACCAACACCTTGAATTGCGTCCGGAGACCAATTGGTAGCCAGTGCAGCTCGCGGAGGACAGGTGTCACATGGGTGTACCTCAGTGCACCCAATATCGCTCATGCGGCCACATTCTGGACTAACTGCAGTCTCCAAACGCTTTTCAAGGGTAGCCCCATGTAGAGCGCATTGCAATAATCCAGCCTTGAGGTGACAAGGGCATGAGTAACCGTTTGAAGTGCCTCCCGATCCAAATAGGGCTGCAATTGGTGCACCAGACGAACCTGGGCAAAGGCCCCCCCTGGTCACAGCCGATAGATGATGTTCCAGTTTCAGCTGCGAATCCAGGAGGACCCCCAAATTGCAGACCCTCTCTGAGAGGTGTAAATTTTCACACACACCCCAGGGTTAAGGATGGACTATCTAAGCTGTCCTTCGGGGGCAGCATCCAAAGCCACTCAGTCTTATCAGGATTGAGCACAAGTTTGTTCACTCCCATCCAGATCCTAACAGCCTCCAGGCATCGGCACATCACGTCCGCCGCTACACTGAGCTGGCACGGGGCAGAAAGATACAATTGAGTATCGTCTGCATATTGATGGTACTTTACCCTGTGCTGTCGCATGATCTCACCCAGCGGCTTCATGTAGATGTTAAATAGGAGGGGGAACAAGACCGAACCATGTGGCATGCCACATTTGAGGGGCCTAGGGGTCGACCTTTGCCCCTCGACCAACACCGACTGTGACCTGTCAGAGAGGTAAGAGGAGAACCACCATAAAACGCTGCCTCTTACTCCCACCTCCCCTAGGTGTCGCAGAAGGATACCATGGTTGATGGTATCGAAGGCTGCTGAGAGGTCAAGAAGCACCAGGATAGAGGAATGTCCTCTATCCCTGGCCCGCCAGAGATCATCGGTCAGGGCGAGCAAAGCGGTTTCCGTGCTGTACCCAGGCCAGTTCCCTGTCAGTGTGAAATGTTTGCACAGCCAGTATATCTGGATGACCTCAAGTTTTAATTCCTTATTAGATCTGAGCTCCTTACAAAACAAGTATCTCTGACAATTCAGAAATAAAGGGAGACTAGTATAGATCTATTTCAAGCTCAGTGGTTAACACATCTGCCTAAGAGGCAATACAGCACAGGTTCGATTCCCAGTAAGGGTATGGCTAGCTGATGAGAGCTAAATAGCTTGAAATAGATCTATACTAGTCTCCCTTTATTTATTTATCAGCACAAATATAACAAATGTAACAAAAAGGCAACAGTAAAAAATATTGGGTTTCTGTCTGGATGGTCTCTTGTGATGAGCCGAAGGACAGAGAATGGAAGTAGTAATCTTCCTCCCATATTTGGGCATACCAGGAGTTGTGACTTTAAATATATACCTTTCACCCTGGCTTGGCTGATAAGGAGTCGAGGGGTTGTGACTTTAAATATATATTATATATTATATTATATTATATTATATTATATTATATTATATTATATTATATTATATTATATTATATTATATTATATTATATTATATTATATATATATATATATATATATATATATATATATATATATATATATATATATATATATATATATATATGTAGGTCTCTAGTTGTTCGGGTTTTCTCCCGCGTAGAATTGGAGATGTCTTGGCGACGTTTCGACGAAGTCACATTCGTCATCTTCAGGCTGCTTCAGACTACTTCAGGCTTGGTGTTTCCAGGAGTAGACTACTCCAAAATACAGTTCACCATGGAAACAGAAGCAAACAACCAACTCCCCTTCCTGGACGTCTTAGTCTACAGGAAATCTAACGGCTCCCTAGGACACACCATCTACCAGAAGAAAACACACACCAACCGCTATCTGCACGCACTCTCACACCACCACCCAGCCCAGATCAATTCCGTAGCCAAGACACTCATCTCCAGAACAAACGCCTAGCTGATGAACAACACCTAAAAACCGAACTACACACTCTCACCAACGTACTGACATCCAATGGATTCCAAAGAAATAAGATCACCAACCTAATCCAAAAAGAAACCCCCACTAAAGTCCAGGACAGAGAACAAGAAAATGGAAAAGCCCTCCTCCCATACATAAAAGGCACCACAGACAAAATCAGCAAAATCCTCCGCAAACACAACATCAAGACAGCATTCTGCACAGACCGGAAAATATCCACCATCCTAAGAAACCCCAAAGACAAAATTGAATTAGAAAATCAAGGAGTATATGAAATCCCATGCACTACTTGCCCCGCCACATACATCGGACAGACCAACAGAAGAATAAGTGCACTCATTGAAGAACACAAAAATGCAATAAAAAAAGAAGAACCAACTTCTTCCCTGGTCCAACACCTCAAAGCCACAGGACATAAAATTGACTTCAATAAGACCAGAACCATCGCCAAGGCCGAACACTTCAACAACCGTATAATCAGGGAAGCAATCGAAATAGAAAAACACCCACATAGCATGAACAGGCGAGACGACACCTCCCGCCTGCCAGCCCTTTGGAAACCCGCCCTCATTAACAAACGAATCCCAAACATGAAGAATGAGACCAGGCCCACACTCACAATAGCCACACAGAATACTACCAAAAAACATCCACAAAGAAAACAACCAAAAACACAAACTGATGAGGAGGCATGACCCAGAACCAGAAGCCAGACTGCTAAAGCACAATCAGCCTCTTCTAAACCCCTCCCACCCTCACAGGAAACACAACCCCCCAAACAATCAGAACAGAACACCCCTCCACCAAATAAGGACACACTTCCACCTAATCAAGACACACCCAAGCCCCCATTCAATCAGTTTTCATCCCCTACTGGCAGTTAAAACTTAATCCCCTACTGGCAGTTAAAATTTAATCCCCTACCAGCAGTTATAAGGAACAAACAGCCAGCCAAGATCCCACACTACTCCTGGAAACACCAAACCTGAAGTAGTCAGCAGCAGCCTGAAGATGACGAATGTGACTTCGTCGAAACGTCGCCAAGACATCTCCAATTCTACGCGGGAGAAAACCCGAACAACTAGAGACCTACATACTAACACCCGCGAAAACCTCAGAAAACATATATATATGATTTAATTATTATTCCCTCTCAATATACTGAGTGTTTCAGTGGTTATTGGCTAGGAAGCTGGCAGAGCACAAGTTCAAGACCCGAGCATTGTGGAACAGGGTGAGTTCCCATCCTCACTGCAGCTCCTGCCAACCTAGCAGTTCAAAAGCATGCTAATGCAAATAGATAAATAGGTACCACCAGTGTGAACAGCGTTCCATGACATCATGCTGGCCACATGACCACGGAAATGTCTTCTGACAGTGCTGGCTCAATGGCCTTGAAATGGAGACGAGCACCCCTCATCTAGTTGGCAATGACTAGCAGAGTAAAATCCACAGGGATTCCCTTATCCTTACCTTATCTCAATATACTGACAAAATTCTGAACACCATTAAAAACAAAAAATGTATTCAATTATTTCCCTTCTGGTGAAGGTTTGTTTAATCGAATTAATGTATGGTTGATGGCCTTGAAGTTGAGAAGCCCTTAAATGTTTATTCCCAATCATCAGCATCCCTTCAGGTGGTGTCAAAATCTGCAAGATGATAGGCCAGGTATCACAATTTAAAACACCTCTTTTAGACTCACATATATAAAGGGCCAGGGCTAGAACTCCACAATTGTGTTGATTTTTATTTTCATTTCCAGAGATTGCTGCCAGTTCAGTCTTGAGGAAAACTTCAATACTCACAGAAAATTAATTGTGGCACATCACTCTGTGCTAGTAGTTTGATTCAATATTAGGTAGAGCCTTTTGTGTATATATTTATTATTAGATTAACCTGCCATTAAGTCTTCACGAGTTACTTGCTCAGTGTATCCCTTGGTTCCTTTGAGATGGAAAAATCAACACTAAAGTAAGCCCTAAAACACAATAGTTGTTTTGTCTGTTCATTTGTTTAAAAAAACAGTAAGAGAAAGTTCTCAACCCCCCACCTCTTTCCCCAATTTAGCAAAAAAACAGAAAAACTTTGTCTAGGTCCATTTATGTGAAGCATTCCTACTGTTCACCCTCCATCTGGGCACTTCATCCACCCAACAAATGTTAAGAGAAGCCCACCAAAATATTATTCAGCTGGACATAAGATTTGTATACAAGGAAAATCAACAAGAACAAATGTGCGAGCTCCAGCCTCACTTTTATTTTCCTTCACATTAAAAAGTGACAATCCCCAATCCCCAAAAGTGACAATAGCATAAAGCCTCCTCTGTCCATGATGACTTTCCACACAACTAACAAAACAGGGCACTAAACCATACCAAGAGTCTTCACTGAAGGTAGCTAACCTTTGTATGGGCATAGCTACCAAAGTAACATTCGTATTCAAGATGCTCTTCTTGAATGGTAGATATTACTCATTGAAATACTAACTGAAAAGGACCTCAGGGTCAAGTTGATATTTGAAAAACAATCTGATACTTAAAAGTAAACTTCAAATACATCTATTTAAAAGAGAAATTGGTATGCTTCTAAATGGCTTTAGCAGTGATCTGAAAGAGTGAGTTTCATTTCCATTGCCTGATCAAAATTGGCTTACTGTTTTGTAGCTCACTCTTCACTAAAATTTAAAATTTTTGTATTTTAAAAACATCAGTTTCCAAAGCCTTGTTTAGATGAAAACAGAATAAATAAAGGGAGACAAATCTGCAGATTAGTATTGTGCGGTCTTAATTGTCAAGGTGATGCCGAATATAGACATGCCTAATTGCAATCTTTGCGCGGTGCTGAATCAATGTCTCTTTGTGTTGCCTGCAATTTGCCTTCTGCTACAATTTATGAAACTTGCATCACTACCATTAGGGTGAATCCCTCTGAAACCGCATCTGCCTTGTGATTCCCTCTGTTCAAATTAGATTGATGTAGTATTATGTATTCATTTGAATCTAATGATTTCTCCAGCACCCAGAATAAACAAAATGGGTTTCATTAATTTCCCTAATAGCACCACTAAAAGACATGAAGTGTACAAAGCTAAAAGGTTCTTCTATTTTTAATCTCTTAATGTTCTTTTTTTTCTCTTTCTACTTTCTTTGGCTTTGCAAAGTACCATGCAATCTCAATATTTTAGGGAATTTGTTGCAAAGCAAGATTTCAGCCATTCTGGTAGAAATTTGTCACAATATCTTTATGCTCCTTAGGGACATTTCTGCTGCTATTTTAGCCACTTACAGCTTGGGGAAAAATGAAAACCAGATGCATTTTCTTATTACTACTCTTTCCCTTGCCAATCAAAATGGGAACCAAACTGATAAACTGTACATTTTGTTTCTGTTTGAATATAGAAATGATATCAATAATGTCACAGTAAAAAGATACTGAGTCTTCAGCATGCCATGAAAAACTATGTGAAAAGAGTTGCTAGAATCTTGAGCCAAAATGGAGTGAGTTGTTTTCCAGGCTGACAATTAGAGGTGCTGTAAGAAGTTATCACCCAGCCCTCTCCCAGAAAAAATGAAATATCCTAGGAAATATTGAAAAGGCAGAATATTTCTCTGGATGTGAAAAGGAAGAAACATGTTTTAAAAGACAGAATAGCTTCCTGCAGCTTCCTGCCCATCCCACTTTGTCAATGAGCCATTAAAGCCTGAGCTAGTCCACTTTACATAATAAAGAGTTCTCCCCTTCAGCTCCAGATTAATGGGATTAAGGCATGATAATATTGGCCCTTTACCCAACTCACCACATGGCATCTGAGAACTCAGCTAAACCTGGATTCAAAACGCAGCCTAGACAGTTGCCCCTGTATGTGCCCATGGGAGTCTGACAACCAATCAGAATACAAGCTCAAGATCAAAAGCCAGAGAGGGCATAAAACCAGGGACTCAGCTTCTCTTCTGCCCTTCCCTTCCCTTCTCCACCAACATTGAAGCATGTGATCACCTTTTCTGTTCAGGACTCAAGCCATGTGGTCCTGTCCACCATTAAAAGCATCTTTCCAAGCAGCCTCCATGTCTCCAGTGTCTTTTCCCCCACTTGGAGCCGAACCCAGAAGGACATTTCTTCCAACAGTACTTTTAAAAAGTTAGCTGGTAGATCAGTTCCTAAACCTGATTATAAGTTGTGTACTGAATCTTTCAAAGAGTAATAAAGCTTGAAGTTCCAGGCCTACAAATGCTTAATTCTGTAGAATTCTGTGGTAATGATGATTTTTTATTCCACTTCTTTCCTTGGTTCTCCCTCGCTAATTTTCTTATGGCCTTCAGCCAGCATGCAGTTCAGCCGAATTCTTTGCTCTGGTGGAAAAGGACTTCAATGCTTGGGCAGAAACCCTATTTAGCATTCCACTTGGAGCAATGCAGACAATCTGATCTTGAAATGAATGCTGGTGGGAATCTCTTTTCATGCAATTTGCCTGAACTTTGGTGACCTTTTGAAGCTCTGCAGAGCTATAGTAACCATCAGCCATACAGCAGGTCCATGTGGCTGATCTCTTCATAAATAATGCTTAATTAACCTGAGATAAAGGCAAAATTAGACTGTAGAACATCTGCACTTTAGAAAACTAGCATTTCTGTTGGCTTATGTATGCAGCTGAAAGTATGGATGTGTGGATTGTTAGAAATCCAATGTTTTGATTCCTTCTCAATATGCTTACAATTTAGACAGTTTCCAGCTTTGATTTGCTTGGATGCAGGAGAATTAAACCTAGTTAGCATACCAGTTTCAAACTGTTTCATTTTTGAGCAATATTGATTCCTTCAAGTGCTTGTGCTAACACAAAAGGATACAGATAATTATTTAGGAACTCAGTTTCTTAGATGTAGTGTTTTAATCTCTGCCTGGCAATAGTTAGGTTCAAGAGGAGGTTACTTCAATGACTAAAAATTGAAAGGATTTAAAAAGAGATAGAGACAATATAAATGGTTACAATATATTAGAGAATAAAGTTTCCTCTCCCCCTCCTTACCCTTCCAGGAAAGAAAAAAACCACCACTGCCTCCAAGTAATGAATGTGCTGACAGAAGAGATTTCAGTAAGTCTAGTCATTTACAAAAGTATTTAGACATTTATGACTAGAAGAAATGTTCCCTGTCAGAATAAGCAACAATATGTTTATTTGGATATATCTGGAAAGTCTGCTGTAAAATGAGCAGTAAATGCTGGTGGAGAACTATCTTATTACCATCCAGAGAAAAATGGAATGTGCTCAAATTAACTTTGAACTTGAAACCTTTTCAGTCTATGATACAAGAAGGAAAGAAAACTATTCTGCTTTTGGGTTTGAATTTTCTATGTCTCAGCTCCTTTTCATCTATCTGCTGTTCCAATCACTGACAATCACTGCTATAAGTCCTAACTAACTGTTAGAACCTCTGGCAGTGGTTGTCAGAGATACATTTAACAAACTGAAAATAGGAATAATTGTTCAAAGGCAAATCCACTGAAAAAAAGTCTTTCATTTGTTTGTCTTTTGGATATACTGGATTTCATGCTCTTTATTATTATTAGCAATAGCACTTAGACTTATATACTGCTCCATGGTGCTTTACAGCAATCTCTGGGCAGTTTACCATGTCAGCATATTGCTCCCAATAATCTGGTTTCTCGTTTTACCAACCTCGGAATGATGGAAGGCTGAGTCAGCCAGTCAGTATCGAACTCCACCTTGTCGACAGAAATTGCCTGCAATACTGCATTCTAACCACCACCCCACCAGGGCTGCTACTATTGTTATTATTACAATTAGGACCTTTAAAAAAGATATCCCCAGCATTGCAAAGAGTGCATCTCTTCAGAGCTCCAGACACTTCGCTAGGAGGAGGAGGAGGAGGAGGAGGAGGAGGAGGAGGAGGAGGAGGAGGAGGAGGAGGAGGAGGAGGAGGAGGAGGAGGAGGAGGAAGAGGAGGAGGGGGAGGAGGAGGAGGAGGAGGAAGAAGAGGAAGAAGAGGAAGAGGAAGAAAAAGAGGAGGAGGAAGAAGAAGCTATTATTATCATGGAATGCATTTTTGTCTTTGCAAGTGTAAAACCTGAAAATAAAGAAAGTTCATATACTATTTGGATTCAAGAATGAATGATCTTTGCAGTCAATATTTTTATTGTACTGGGGTTTGAGATGTTCATAATCTTATTTGATGTCATCACATAATATGAGATGAAACCCTTCTTATTCTTGTAGTGCTGTCACCCCTAGAGGAGGTAAACATGAACAATCACCCCGTAATCATATTTGATTGTAAAAAAACAAAAGCTCTCATTCATTGCACTGGGTTTATTAATAAAATGCATTCCACATATTCTGTTTAAATTGTATTTGTTAGATTCACAAATAAAAGCTATGTTGCAACTGTGTTATTGGCTATTTTCTTTTATTCTGTTGCCATCTTCTTTCTGTTGCTGTATCTTGCACTTATTTGGTATAGTTGGCTATAACTGGGCCCATAATCTGTTAGCAATTCTGTATATATAGCCCTATAGAATAAACAAAATGCAGTCAAGGAGTTAGAGTTAAGCACATGGTGACTGTGCCCTCTGTTTGTTCTGTAGTGCTATATACAGAATTTCTAACAGTATTAGAACTGAGGAAGGCAAATTCTGACTTTATTTAAGAATAATAGAACTATTTGTCCCAAATTTGAATGAATCCTAGCAAGAAAATGCCATCCTTATTTGTATCACAAAATGCTCCTGCTTTCATTTTGAGATTTATAAAGAAAAGTAGACCAATAGCTCAGAAACAATGTTTCAGCAATGCTAGTAACACATTGCCTTTAAAATGAAGAGATGATAAGAAATCATGAACAGCATAAATGAGTACTCTTTACTTCAAATTTAACTAATTGATTAATATGCAAAAAAACTAGACAGTAGTCTAGAGAAAATCCTGATGATGACAAAATATGATGCTTGAATAATAATGCCATCACATAAACACCACAATTACTCATGTGTTCCATGATATCTGATACAAGTATCTAAGTCACATTTGCCTGATGGCATGACTCAGGATGTCCTTTGCCTGGGTTGCAGATAGTTAACAAATGAAGGATAAAAAGGTATCCTATATTCCATGTGACAAACATACATGTATCCTTATGACATACACATTCTGACTACATTTGAATGAACCTACAGGGAAGCTGATATTTTCTCATCCAAAAATCATATTATTGATTCATCAAAAATTGTATTATTAACTTAAAGTATGCTGTTTTCCCTAACTGCATCAATTTGTGAAATAATTTTGATGGCATCTCATCCATGTTTCAGATCAGTTTTAATATTAAATTAAAATAGGTAGAATGGCTTAATCTTAGATAAAATCTTCAGATTTTCTAATTCACTGATATATTCATATATATTCAATGAATAATGCTGTCAGCCTCTGCCTTGCTGCTGCTTCGGCTGCCATTGAAACGGGGAGGGGAGGGGCATGGTATTTGGGAGGAGAATCATTATGTGCTGGTGGAATATTCTAGAAGCTGTCCTGACCATCTCATTGTGCATGTGGAGGAAGGGAGTTTCCCGCCAGGGTTAACTGTCCAGCATTCCACCCTGATGATGTTTTTTGAAGATATCTCCCACCTGACAGTTGGGTGAATTATTATTGGACTATGGACTGGGGTGCCAAGGGGAGGGGATTGACCTATACATGATATTCATTGCTTTTGCACCCAATTAACCAGACTCAGCTTTGCTTTGCTACTGTTCGTTTGTAATTAGTAAAAGTACACTTAATTTCAACCAAATGGAGTTGAGTGGTTTTCTTTCCTGATTATTGAATGAAGCAGCATCTGACAATAAGCTGAGTCTCACCTCTCACCTAACCCGGAGCGAACACCTTCCGAGGGGGGTGCCCTCACAGAAGGAAAAGAAAAATGTCTTTACATGAAAGCGACCAGGAAGAAGAAATAGGTGCAATGGCAGCACCATCTTTAACAGAAATGCTGGCCGACCTGAGGGTGGAGGAACCTGCTGTTCAACCCAGGTGGACTTGGGGAGTGGGACAGAAAGAGGAACCTGAGGAACTACTAACTGGAGTCACGAGGAGGAGACCCAAAAAACCAGCTGCTGACTGGTGTGGCTCTAGGGAGGAAGACTACAAAATGTCCCAAGCCATGAAGCTCCTCAAAGAAGCATGGAGCGAACGCCGGCTTGAAAGAGTGCTGTGGAAAGGGACCCAGCAGAAGAACTAGAGAAAGGGTACCCGTTGCTTAGCTTAAGGGAGACTGGAGGGCCTGAAGGGGGGTGTGCACAAGAAAACCCAGAACCGACATCTCCCCCTGTGGCTAGAGACATTCCGAGAGCAGGGGGGGCAGGCGACGCCAGATGGCTAAGGCCCCACCCTTAAGCATAAAGTATGATGGAGAACCTAGCAGTTTGGGGCTGTTTATTATTCAGGTCTGGAATTATATGCAAATATATGGGCCTGATCTGGACTCTGATGAATTTAAAGAAAGAATAGTGTTAATGGCCCTAGAGAAGAAAGCAGCTGACTGGATGGTCGGATTACATAATAGTAACTCCCCTCTCCTGAGGAATTTTGATGACTTTATGGCAGCAATGAGATGTTTTGATGACCCCCTCACTAAGCCCCGAGCTAGGTTAAAATTTACGACCCTCAGACAGGGGAAAAAGACTGTGCCTGAATATACCCTATGGAACGATCTCCCCGTGAAGATTCGTATCCTCACCACCCTCCAGACCTTCCGCACAGCCCTTAAAACCTGGCTGTCCCGTCAGGCCTGGGGTTAAAGACCGTAACCCACCCGAATTGTATGAATGTTGTGCTTTTAATGATGTACTGTCTTATGTGTTAATCTGTTTGTTCTCCCTTCCTTCCGAATTGTAAGCCGCCCTGAGTCCCCCCAGGGAAAAGGGCGGCATATAAATAAACTACTCATACTCATACTCATACTCATACTCATACTCATGTGCAGGAATTCCAAGAGTTATCGGCTTATATGAGGGGATGGTCTGAAGAAGCCTTGTTGGATCGATTCACAGATGGCTTGAATAGAGATGTTTACCAGCAGTGCGTAAACAGACGCATTCTCAACAGATGTATGTTGCTTATTACTTTTATTATATGTGTCTATGTTACTGTTTGTACTTCCCCTCCCTGATTTTATGTGAGCCGCCCTGAGTCCCCTCAGGGAAAAGGGCGGCCTACAAATGTTAATAAAATCAAAATCAAATCAAATCAAATTCCCCGCCGCTTGGAGCCTTGGTATGAGAATGCTGCAGATATTGAGCTTGATTTGACTAGACTTCATTGCAAGGAAGAGTGTCAGCTCCTCTCCATTAGTTAATTAGGAAAGAATGACCATGAGACTCCATGTGTAGAAATCAAATGTACTTTTACTAATTAACTAATGGAGAGGAGCTGACAGGTAGCGAAGTCTCAAAACACCTTTCCAGGAGACTATAATCTACCGTGGAAGGTGCAAAACTTCAAGGAGACAGAACAGAGAAAAAAAAAATGTCTTCGCCAGCTAGCGATGGAGAAAAAGACAAAGAAACCACTGATATCTTGTTTCCTGAAGAAGTGGCTCAGCTGGAGATATCGAGCCCTCCTAGTCCCCCCCGTTGGTCTATGTCGGTGGGACAAAGAGAGGAGGGGGCAAACTGGGATGCGGCCGTTACCAGAAGAAGACACCAGGAAAGGCCGTTCGAGGCGGGAGCCGAACGAAGACCCCAGGAAAGAGATCAACCTGATTACTTGGAACGAAGGTACTCTGGGCAAAGATTTGGGGAAGGTGAAGAGGCCGAGAGGGGATGGGAGCAAGAAAACCCACGAGCAGCTTCACCCCCCCTGCCAGGGGTGCTGCCAGGCCAGGGGCCCCCCTCCCCAGAAGACGCAGAATGGCTAAAGTTCCCCCATTACCTGTGAAATATGATGGAAACCCTAAGAAGCTGGGGTCTTTCATCATGCAGGTTTATAATTACATGGAAATCTATGGGCCCGATTTTGAATCAGATACCTTGAGAATATGCATGGTTTTACTTGCATTAGACGGAGAAGCCTCTGACTGGGGAACAGCCTTACACCAATCAAATTCCCCCCTCCTGAGGAATTTCAATGCGTTTATGGGAGCTTTCAAGAGACGTTTTGATGACCCCCTGACTGAGAAACGGGGCAAACTGAAATTTATGACCCTCGCACAGGAGGACAGGCCAGTGTCCGAGTACATTCAGGAGTTTCAACACCTATGTAATTACATGAGAGGTTGGGGTGAAGAAGCCCTTTTGGACAAGTTTGCTTTGGGCTTGGATGAAGATATTTATCAACAATGTGTTAATCGCCACCTTCCCAAACGCTTGACTGTTTGGTTTGAAAACGCGGCAGACATTGAACTGGATTTAATGAGACCCAAATGTGCTAAGGAAGAGAGGCAGAAGAAAAAAGAGAAAGCTGCGAAATCTTCCCCCCAAAGCCGCAAAACCCCTTTCGGAAGCAGAGGCGAAGGGAGGGGAGGCCCCTCTGGAAAATCCAAACCATTTGCTTGCTTTCGTTGTGGGAAAATCGGCCATCGCGCCCCTGAATGCCGCGCCCAGCTGCCCACGGCTGCCCTAACCCCTTCCAAATGGGAGGGAAAACCCACCAAGGCCTCAGATAAGAAAAAGAAAGAAGCTGCATTCGCCGTTGATTCCACCCCCCCCCCCAATTCACCCAGGCTTTGGAGGGAGAAGCGGATGTCTCCACCAGCTCCTCTGATGACTCCGATGACGACGCCTCGCCTCGCTGGGTGTGATCGCCTTTTTCCGGGGGACAGCCGGATGTCAGCTTCTGCTTTGCTATCGCTTCAGCTGCCATGAAACGGGGAGGGAGGGCATGGTATTTGGGAGGGGTTACTCATTGTGCTGGTGGAAGTTTCTGGAGTCTACCGATTGATTGGACTACGCATGCGTGGGTGTTTCCCGCCAGCTCTAACGGCACCGACATTCCATCTTCGTGATGCCTTTTGAAGTTATCTTGCACCTGACATTTGGAAGACTTATGATTGGACTGGGTCTATGATGCCAAGGGGTGGGGAATGGGCTATTCTATATATCAACTGTTTTCGCGCCTAATTAACCAGACTTCACTATGCATTGCCTTTAACCATTTTTAATTAGTAAAAGTACATTTGATTTCTACGCATGGAGTCTCATGGTCATTCTTTCCTAATTAACTAATGGAGAGGAGCTGACAAAGAGGGAGAAGTTGAGGATTCCCCTCCCCCGCCTAAAACCCCCCTCCCAAAGGGTGAAAAAGGGGGTAGAGGAGGTTTCACACGCAAGCCCAAGCCCTCCGCTTGTTTCCGCTGTGGGGAGGAGAGGCACCGTGCTGTGAATTGCCGACTCAAGGTGATCCACTCCGCTCCACCCCCCTGGACGGAGAGGAAACCTGAGAAGACTCCCAGCAAGAGAAAAGAAACCGCTTTGGGTGGGGAAGAGACTTCTCGATGCTTCGAGCCACAGGAGGGGGGAAACAGAAGTCCCAGCTCATCTGACGATAGTGACTATGAAGATGCTGACTGCTGGGTAAGTTCCCGCTCGGGGCCCATGCTTATCCCAGTCGATCTTAGAGTGTCCTCTTCTGGCACAAAAGAGAAATTTCTAGCTCTTTTAGATTCTGGTTGCTCACGTTACATGATAAGCCCTGAAATAGTTGAGAAAATGGGCTTGAAACTGAAAGCTTTGAAAATCCCTATTGATTTTTGCCAAATAGATGGCTCTATTGCAGGGGGCGGTCCTGCTCATTTTTCTATTGAGCCCATCGAGAAATAATAACTTTTATTTAGGAAATAAATAACTTTTATTGTGGCCCCAGGGATGGACCGGCCCCTTATTTTAGGACTCCCCTGGCTCCGTAGGTGGAACCCACACATTAACTGGAGGGAAGGGTGGTTACGGATCCGGACTGCCACAACCCCTGAGGGGAAAATAGAGGCTCCAGAGTCTGCTAATACTGTCCCCACACTGGCAGCCAGGGGCCAGGAGAAAATTGAGGGGGAGGAAAGAATTCCAAAGGAATATTGGGACCTCAAAGATCTTTTTAGTGAGAAATCTTCTGATAAATTACCCCCTCATAGACCCACAGATTGCACCATTGATATTTTACCTGGGGTGAAGCTCCCAAAACCCCAAATATATTCAATGACCCCTAGAGAGATGGAGGAAATGAGGAAATTTGTTGCAGCCTCCGTTTAATTACTGCCGCCGATCTAACAAAATTCATTGATAAAAACTTGGAATGGGGCTTCATTGAACCAGCAAGGCCCAAGGTAGCTGCACCAGTATTGTTCAGAGAAAAGAAAGATGGCTCCTTCAGATTATATGTTAATTTAAAAAATTTAAACTGCATATCTTCCCAGAACCTCTACCCTTTACCACTGATGAAGGACATGCTGGCCCAACTAGGGAAGGGGAGGATTTTCACTAATTGGATCTACGGGAAGCATACTATCGGGTCAGAATTAAGGAGGGAGATGAATGGAAAGCTGCTTTCAACTGCCCCCTTGGTTGCTTCCAATTTCGAGTCATGCCGTTTGGCCTCCAGGGGGCGCCAGCAGTCTTCATGCAACTGATTAATGAGGTTTTGCATGACCATCTTTACAAAGGCGTAATGGTCTATTTAGACAATATCCTTATTTACACGGAGACATGTGAAGAACACGTGAAGCTTGTTCGCACGGTTCTGAAGAAACTCCGGGCTGCAGAACTGTATGCCAAATTGTCCAAATGCGAATTTCATCAGGAAAGGGTTAATTACCTCAGCTATCGAATTTCCCACAAGGGGATAGGAATGGACCCCGCTAAGGTCAAGGCTGTCACCAAATGGGAGGCCCCATGTACACGTAAGCAATTACAGAGGTTTTTGGGGTTTGCTAACTTCTATCGTCAGTTTATTCCTTCATTCGTTAAGATAGCTCTCCCTATAACTAACCTCCTTAAATCAAAAGGAGGAGCTAAGCCCAAACCTAGCAAACCATTGGACTGGACTATGGAGTGTCAAGCTGTTGTCGAGAAGTTGAAACGCCTCTTTGCAGAGGAACCAGTCCTGAAGCACCCGGACATGGATGTGCCTTTTGTGGTCCAGGCTGATGCCAGTGATATGGCAGTGGGGGCGGTACTGCTTCAAGCAAATAGCCAAGGTAAATTACAACCCTGTGCTTGCACCTCTCGCAAACTGACCGACACAGAAAGACGTTGGGCTATTTGGGAGAAGGAGGCTTTTGCTGTTCGTTGGGCTTTAACAACCTGGCATCATTTTCTAGAGGGCGCCAAACACCCTTTTGAAGTGTGGACTGATCATAAAAATTTGGAGGCGTTGAGAACCCCCAGAAAACGTTCTCCTAAACAGATGTGCTGGGCTCAACATTTCAATAGATTCAATTTTACTTTGAAATACATTCCGGGAGGGAAAATTTTTATGGCTGATGCTTTGTCCAGACTTCCACAGTACAACTATTCAAAGCTCAGTGTTGTCCAACCTGTCATTCCCACAAAAAGTCTGGCTGCTCTGGTTGTCACTAGAAGTCAGACAACTTCTAAGCTAGAGGTCACAAAAGACTTTATCTCTGACCTAAAGGAGGCCCTTGCAAAGGATGACTGGTTCCAACAACACATGAATGAATGCACTATAAAAGATGGATTTGCTTGGATTGGGGCAAAATTATACGTCCCTGTGTCCATTAGGACCATCAAAGTCCAACGGACTCATGACTCTTGCATGGCTGGACACTTTGGTTTCGTCAAGACCCTGCATCTCGTTAAGAGGCAATTTTGGTGGCCTTCATTGAAAAAAGACATTGAGACTTATGTGGCTAGTTGTCCCATTTGTGCCGCAGCGAAATGCCCTCTGGGAAAACCCCAGGGATTGCTCCAGGCGATAGCTCATCCAGTAGCCCCGTGGAAGGAGATCTCTATGGATTTCATTGTTGAACTTCCAGAAAGTCAGGGAAACACAGTTATCTGGGTTGTTACTAACTTATTCTCCAAGCAAGTTCATTTCATTCATTGCTCCAAGATCCCTTCCACTAGGTCTCTCGCTAAGATGTTCATTTCACATATATATCGCTTACATGGGGTACCCGACTGCATCATTTTGGATAGGGGTGTTCAGTTCACCTCCCTATTCTGGAAGGAATTCCTGAAACGGATTGGCTCCGCCCAGGGGTTAAGCTCCTCCCACCATCCTCAGACTAATGGGGCCTGCGAGAGGACTAATTCTGTGCTGGAACAATATCTACGTTGTTTCATCAACTACTAGCAAGATGATTGGTTGATTGATTATTGCCTCATGCTGAAGTGGCTTACAACAATTCCATGCACACTAGTACTGGCTTTACCCCTTTCCGTGTGGTATACGGGCAAGATTTTGTGCCCATTCCAGAGAATCCTCGCGAGCAGCCGCAAGTGTCTTCACTATCCGAGTGGAGTGACTACCTTCGGGAAGTTTGGCCTTTGACACTCCGGGCTCTAGATGCTACACACTGCGCTCATAAGAAACATGCTGATAGAAAACGGACTAAACCCCATGAATATAAAGTTGGTGATTGGGTTTATTTATCCACTAAGTTCCTTCAAACGACTCAGAAGTCAAAGAAGTTGGGCCCCAAATATGTTGGCCCGTTTCCAATTATCAAGATCATCAAACCTGTCTCTGTCCGCCTACAGTTACCTAAGCACCTCAGCCAAGTTTATCCTGTTTTTCATGTTAATCTCCTGAAGCCTGAACTTACTTCTTCATTGAGGGCTCCTCTTCCTCCTCCACCCGCTCCAGTTTTGATAGAGGGTGAGCTACATTTTGAGGTCTGTGAGATTTTGGACTCTCGTAAACGAAGGAACCGTGTCCAATACCTTGTGGCTTGGAAGCATTTTCCCCCATCTCACACTGAATGGGTTGATGAGTCCTATGTTCGGGCTCCTCGTCTGCTCCGCAAGTTCTACTCTGCTTACCCTGACAAGCCCTGATTCTTGGATGGACTGCTAATTTTCCTTCCCCCCCCCCTTCCCGTATCTCTCTTCTGTTTCATGTTGTCTGTCTGTTTGTCTGTGTTCTTTTGTTTCTGCAGGTTTGACCGCCGTTTTCTGGAGGGGGGGCGGATGTCAGCCTCTGCCTTGCTGCTGCTTTAGCTGCCATTGAAACAGGGGGGCATGGTATTTGGGAGGGGAATCATTATGTGCCGGAGGAATATTCTAGAAGCTGTCCTGACCATCTCATTGCACATGTGGAGGAAGGGAGTTTTCTGCCAGGGTTAACTGTTCAGCATTCCACCCTCATGATGTTTTTTGAAGATATCTCCCACCTGACAGTTGGGTGAATTATTATTGGACTATGGACTGGGGTGCCAAGGGAAGGAGATTGACCTATACATGGTATTCATTGCTTTTGCGCCCAATTAACCAGACTCAGCTTTGCTTTGCTACTATTCATTTGTAATTAGTAAAAGTACACTTAATTTCAACCAAATGGAGTTGAGTGGTTTTCTTTCCTGATTATTGAATGAAGCTGACAAATGCACATTCCAGTTGAAAGGTGGACTTTCCATGGTTAAGGCACCAGGCAAAAAGGCAGGAGATCATGAATTCATTTTAGCCTAAGGTGACCAGACGTCCCGCTTTTGGCGGGACACCCCCGCTTTTCAACGCATTTTCCCGCGTCCCGCCCGCCTTTTTAAAAGGCACGCTTTTTTTGGCGCTCGCAGCTCCCGCCCATCAGCTGCTAGCTTGCTGGGCTGGCTCATCGTTTTGTTCTCTATCCTACCGATGAGCCAGCCCAGCAAGCTAGCAGCTGATGGGCGGGAGCTGCGAGCGCCAAAAAAAGTGTGCTTTTACCTATTTACAAATTTAAGCCAGCCCAGCCTGCCCGCTCACTGATTGGATTGGCCTGGACTCCAGCCAATCAGTGAGCTGGCTGGGATTGGAAATTTTCAGCACGTCTGCGCGAGTCTCCATTTCCTTTCACCAAAAGACGAAAGAGGTTGCAGCTGCGCTGACTGGTGAGTATTAAGAGCCGCGAGCGGATGGTGTGAGATCGCCGCCCGGTAGCCGCCAGAAGCCGCTCCCGGCCGCGGGCCCCTGCCCTGCCGCGTCCAGCGTGTCAGCAAGCGGGTTGCCCGCCCGCCTAGCTGCGTTGCCCACATGCACGTGGATTCAAGAAATCCGGCTGGATACTTTGAATCCCCGCGCGTGTGGGCAATGCAGTTTGCGGGGGAGGGGAGCTTCGCTTGAGATTACCATGCTATGCCCTCCATAGCCTGGTCCTCCCAAGCAGAGCCTGCCTAGCTGCCTTGCGCACACACGCGGGGGATTCAAGAAATCCGGCTGGATACTTTGAATCCCCGCGCGTGTGGGCAATGCAGTTTGCGGGGGAGGGGAGCTTCGCTTGAGATGACCATGCTATGCCCTCCATAGCCTGGTCCTCCCAAGCAGAGCCTGCCTAGCTGCCTTGCGCACACACGCGGGGATTCAAGAAATCCGGCTGGATACTTTGAATCCCCGCGCGTGTGGGCAATGCAGTTTGCGGGGGAGGGGAGCTTCGCTTGAGATGACCATGCTATGCCCTCCATAGCCTGGTCCTCCCAAGCAGAGCCTGCCTAGCTGCCTTGCGCACACACGCGGGGATTCAAGAAATCCGGCTGGATACTTTGAATCCCCGCGCGTGTGGGCAATGCAGTTTGCGGGGGAGGGGAGCTTCGCTTGAGATGACCATGCTATGCCCTCCATAGCCTGGTCCTCCCAAGCAGAGCCTGCCTAGCTGCCTTGCGCACACACGCGGGGATTCAAGAAATCCGGCTGGATACTTTGAATCCCCGCGCGTGTGGGCAATGCAGTTTGCGGGGGAGGGGAGCTTCGCTTGAGATGACCATGCTATGCCCTCCATAGCCTGGTCCTCCCAAGCAGAGCCTGCCTAGCTGCCTTGCGCACACACGCGGGGGATTCAAGAAATCCGGCTGGATACTTTGAATCCCAGCGCGTGTGGGCAATGCAGTTTGCGGGGGAGGGGAGCTTCGCTTGAGATGACCATGCTATGCCCTCCATAGCCTGGTCCTCCCAAGCAGAGCCTGCCTAGCTGCCTTGCGCACACACGCGGGGGATTCAAGAAATCCGGCTGGATACTTTGAATCCCCGCGCATGTGGGCAATGCAGTTTGTGGGGGAGGGGAGCTTCGCTTGAGATGACCATGCTATGCCCTCCATAGCCTGGTCCTCCCAAGCAGAGCCTGCCTAGCTGCCTTGCGCACACACGCGGGGGATTCAAGAAATCCGGCTGGATACTTTGAATCCCCGCGCGTGTGGGCAATGCAGTTTGCGGGGGAGGGGAGCTTCGCTTGAGATGACCATGCTATGCCCTCCATAGCCTGGTCCTCCCAAGCAGAGCCTGCCTAGCTGCCTTGCGCACACACGCGGGGATTCAAGAAATCCGGCTGGATACTAGTCTCCGTGGAGAGCTTGGCAGGCAGCTGGCTGGACTTCTAAGAGGTGGGGGGGAGGAGCGGCAGCTCCTTGAAATGGAAAAAGGCTTGCTTCCTCCCCCTCCCCCAAATGAGACCGGGCTCCCAGCAGCGATTTGCCATTTGAGAGAGAGAGAGAGAGAGGAAGGGGGAGAACACGAGTGTGTGTATCCCTCCTTCCTTCAGCCCAACACTCTAGCCCGGCTTGGCTCCCGCTTCGTCTGTCCTGCCTCTTCGCTTCTCTGTTTGATTGTTGAAAGTGGGAGCCAAACCGGGTCATTCCTTCCAAGAGGCAAGTTTCCCATTGATTGAATGGCTCGCTGCCCTAGACCCTCTGCAGTCCCTCTCGTCTGGCCAGAATGCCAGCAAGAGTGTTGGGCTGAAGGAAGGAGGGATACACACACTCATGTTCTCCCCCTCCCTCCCTCCCTCCCTCCTTCCCCAGCCAGTCCCATGCCTTCTCCCAACCCCCGCCCCGTTCTCTTAGCTGCCCCATTCTCTTAGCTACGTTCTGCCTTGTGATTGCTGTCTCCAGGCTCTCCTCTCCTATTATCGTGGAAGGTATCTCATTTGGGGGAGGGGGGGGCAGGCCTTTCTCCATTCAACAGATCCAATATACAGAGTTTTATTTTTTGGCCCTAAAAATATTGTCACTGAGGATGAGAGAAATTTCTTCATCATTGCTATTGGCCTCAAGTAGCAAATAATTAAACATGGTTTTTAGTGTACTTAGTTAGTGATCTGCTTTTTAACATTACATGGTATCAGTTTCAAGAATGCATGCAATCCTGAAAATTTGTAACAAACTTGTTGAAGGGCCTATGAAATATTTTCTAGTTTAGTGTAGAATAAGTATTCTTAATAAAAGAAAAAGTCATTTTTATTTAATCAATTGCATTCCTGTTTATAATGGCATTAATTAACTAAACTGGAAATAAATCTATGTTTTGCTAGAGTTTTAAAATTAAAAAACCTTACATTTTGTTGCTATTATTTTAATCAGAGTTTTGCCAAGTGAAATTATATAATGGTTCCTCATGTCTTTGTAATTTTCTAAATCTCATCCAGAAGTACCACAGAATCTGGCATTTTCAGCAGAATGATGCTGATGCTAATAAAACATCCTGATTTTTGGTGAAAGGATGGAAAGAGGAAGGAAGGAGGAAGAGAGATCTAAAGTGCAGAAAGACAGAAGGCAGATAGGCAACAGGAAGGAAGGAAGGAGAAAGAATGGAAAGGAAGGAAGGCTAGAAGGAAGAAAGAGGGAGGGAGGGAGGGAGGGAGGGAAGGAAGGTGAAAGAAGGAAGGAAGGAAGGGGTACTTCCACTTGTAGGCCTGGGACTGAATGCAGGAGGAGTCTCTCCATAGGATCAGCTGCTCCTCTGATCATGGTCTATGAAAATGTTACTGCCTGCCTGATGCAAATTTAGACAGATGGTGCTTTGGGCTGCCCCTCAAATCCCCCCTTTACTCCTCCCCCTGTAGAATTCAGCCCCCTGAGTTTTGCCTTTGAGGGGCATGTGTGGTTATGGCGGATGGCAGAGTCAGCTGGAGGTTGAGAGGGGATTGGGGCTTTTGTCCGCCTGTGGAGTTCTCCCCATGGACAGGATGGGATGTTGGCATGAAAGGGATCCGGGCACAATCTCACCTGTTCCAAGTAAAGTTGCCTTTTGCAATTGGCTACCGGTAATCCTCGACTTACGACCAGGATTGATCCCCCAATTTCTGTTGCTAAGGGAGACGTTTGTTAAATGATTTTTGCCTCATTTTGCGACCTTTTATTGCCACGTTAAGTGAATCATGGTGGTTGTTAAGTCAGGAACATGGCTGTTTAGTGACCAAAATTACAATGGCATTGAAAAAAGTGACTGATGACCATTTTTCACACTTAGCGACCATTTTCACACTTAGCGACCGTTGTGGCATCCTCATGGTTACGCGATCAAAATGTTGATGTTTGGCAACAGATTCGTATTTCTGATGATAGTTTGAAATGGTGACAGTATAAATTATTGCTGGTGTAATACTTAACAATGGTTTTTAAGGATTTCTTTTATTTATAGAATACCTTTTTTATTATTTTGGGGGGATTTTTACTTTTAAATTGTTTATAAAATGTATTTACTACAAGAAATGTTCCTTTTTGCAAATGTGATCTTTGCAAATCTTTGTGATGCAATATGTTCAGACCAGGTTTATGTGTCTCAAAGTGGCTGCTATTCTATGGGCAGGCCAGGTTGGTGCAAGGCAGCTTTGCCAGATTTGGTGTGTTTCACCCTCATTGAATTTTATATCGTATAAAGAATGGAAGGAGGAAGTAAGAGAAAAAAGGAGGAAGGGAGTGAGTGAGGAAAGAAGAGGATGGAAGGAGGGAGGGAGGAAGGAAGAGAGGGAAAGAGCAGAAGACAGATAAGGTGAAGGTAGATAAGCAAGAGGAATGAAGGAAGAAGTGAGGAGTCTCGAGGAGGGGGAAAACATTTAGTGACCAAAGTTACAATGGCATTGAAAAAAGTGACTGATGACCATTTTTCACACTTAGCGACCGTTGCGACCATTTTTCACACTTAGCGACCGTTGCAACCATTTTTCACACTTAGCGACCGTTGCAGCATCCTCATGATCACGTGATCAAAATTTTGTTTGGCAACAGATTCGTATTTATGCTGGTTTCAGTGTCCTGGGGTGACCTTTTGACAAAAAAAAAATTTTTAATCAAGCCCCCCCCCCCCCCCCCCCCCCCCCCGGTCAAGGGTGTCCCTCTTTTCCAATCTGAAAATCTGGTCACCTTATTTTAGCCAACCAGCTGGGTGACTTTGGGTCAGTCACTGTCTCTTAGCCAAAGCCGCCTTACAGGGTTGTTGTTTTGGGGAAAAGAAGAGAAGGCAGGTGTGTTGGAATATGTTCAACGTCTTCAGTTATTTGTAAAAATAATAAAAGCAGAATACAAATAAATAAATAAACTAAATTTGGACCTACACAATTTAGGTTCAAATCAGTGGTGAGTTGCAGGCGGTACGCCCTGATACGGGCATACGGATACCATTCCAGTATGGTGTTTTGGAGGGCCCCCCTCCCGATCTCCTTACCAGTCTTTTAAATCTTTGGTCTTCTGTGCATGCGCACGTCATGTACAGCCCCTGCGCAATGCTCCGCTGAGCAGTTGGGACGTCACAGAGGCTTGCAGAGGTGCTAAGAGGCATGCACGCACTGCGCACATCCATGTGGATGCCGCCGGGCCCGTTCCAACCATACCAGTTGGAATGGGATCCAGAACCCACCACTAGTTCAAATGTTGTCTTATCAGGAAACTACCACTTAAGCACTTTCCTTACATTACAATGGTTCACATTTCTACAAAAATAATCAAGATAAACAAAATTTCAGAACTGCAGAAGAAATGGTAGCTCAGAAATTTTGGGTGTCATGTTGTAACTGTTATTTTAACAATAAACATTAAGGATCATCCCATTTTCTTCATTAGGAGAAAAAATGCAAAATCTAAAAAAGCTTACTCTGTGGCCTTCCGTGCAGTCTCAGCTAGCCTTCAAAGAGAACTCTATCTAGGCTCAAAGGATTGTTATCATCTGTTCAGAAAACATGATGTTGTAAGTCCCTAGTTCTGTTATAACATATTTGCAAAGGCAATAAAAGAATTCATCTTCCTTCTCAATGAACACAGACCAGCCCAAGAAATCCTGGAAAGAGCCCTATTTAGTGAGGATTCTGGGAACCCACACGGAATGGAACAGAGGGAAAGGAATATAGCTAGAATAGTCAATATGTGAAAGATAGAGATAATATGGATAGAGAGATTGAGAGAGATCTCATGATCTATGTTTCTGTATTACATTTTCAAAATATGTAAATTCAATTTCATTGCATAAAAATAGCACAGAAATAAAAAAATCCAGACCTCTGTGACTTATATATTAATATGCATATGGCAATATATAAATGTATAAATAAAATGGATGTAGCCACACTGCAAACAGCTTGATAAAATTTAGATATTATGCGAAAATGGTCTTCTTCCTTATAAAAAAAAGAATCAATTCAAATATTAACTACTGGCATTTATCAGCTATGAACAAGCAGGACTCTGCAGTCGTGACCCACAATGCATGTAGCATGTTTCTATTCCTTCTTGACAACATATTTGCATATATTTGCAATAGTTTGTAGCAGTATTTTAAGAAAAAAAATATGAAGATTGGAGCAGCAAGTAGCCATGCATTAACTCACAAGAGGGAATGAATATTTATCAGATCAAACAAAGGATGTGGTACAACAGGAATTTGTTTGAAGATAATCAAGCACTACTCTGGGCAAAAATAACAACTGGAAGTGAACACAATATTGCACACTACTCAACAGCTTTGAAGGCCTCACAGAAGAAACAAGCTCTAAGTCTTCAAGAGAGATTATTAAACAGGGGATAGGACAGTGACTTCCTGAAGGGTAGGAAGCATGGAACTGTGCTCTGCAACAAGATAGAAGATTGTGTGGTAGCTAGTAACACAATACTATGCATAACTGAAACCTGTACCTGTACCCATCAGTTTTGGAACTGTGCCAGAAGAATAGGTCATGATCATTCTAGTTTATATACTAATGCTAAGAATATGGGAAATTAACTAGATGCACTTAAACTCTTAAACAGACGAAAGCAGGTATGAATTAATGAGTATAATGGAGGCCTGGTGGGATGATTCTTATGTTTAGAATGTAGAAATTAATGGATATAATTTGTTCAAAAAGAAGAGAAGCAACAGAAGGAACATGGACAACTACCAGTCTCCTTCAAAGGCTAAAGCAAATACATTATTGATTTGCATGGCTTGTCTCCCGGAATCTATCTCTTGGCCATCCAGTATTATTGTTATTAATAAAGAAAATGCTTGTCTGAAGTTGTAAAACAGAAATCTCAAACTAGGAGCCCATAACAATATTTGATATGTGCTAAAGAAATGTCCTGCCGTAAAAGATGACACCAAGCAGGACATAGAAAAACTCAAAGAAGTAGTGTAAGATCAGAAGATGTGGAGTGATAGACTGGCCCAGACACAACTCAATGGATATCATCATCATCATCATCATCATCATCATCATCATCATCATCATCATGGAACTATTCATATTAGTATGCTGAGTGCCATTTGGCTGCATCAGCTGGCCATTGGAAATTGTCCAGCAAGAAGAATGGTCTAGTGGTGGCAGCTTCATAGCCCACCTTAATCAAATCTGGTGAGGCCTGTGTAACTGTGCTATTGCATCAGTGTCAGTTGCAGATAGGATAGAAGAGCAGGACTGCACAAGAGGAAATGGGACAGATAAGGCTGCCCCACTACCAAGACCCCTCTGGCAGACAAGGAGTGGAGAAGACAGCAAGCAAAATTTCTGTGCTAGACAAGGAAAGGAAAGAAAGACTTTTAGATAAGGAAAGACACAAAGGACAGTGAAAGTCCAAAGGCAGGTGAAAGAAGAATAAAGAAAGGGGAAAGAGAAGCTTGGTGGTGAGGTAAGGAGAAGATTGAGACTGGTCTTAGCAGGATATCTCTTAGATTTTATCATCTGAGCTGTGATTGTGAAAAACTGATTCATATCAATCCAATTAAATAAAGGGGCTTCTGGTTCAGGGGTTAGGTGCTCTCAGTGTTACTACTGGTTCGGTCTGTGCACAAATTTGGCCATAAATAGGTCTGTGCATGCCAGTGTGTGGATTTCAAAATTTTTTAGAACCTCTTCTGTAGGTGTGGCCTGCTTTGTGGGAGTGGCTTGGCGGCCATGTGACTGGGTAGGAGTGGCTTGCCAGCCATGTGACTGGGTGGGAGTGGCTTGCTGGCCATGTTACTGAGTGGGTGTGGCCAACTTGTAAAATGTGGTGAAACTCACAACTCACAAAATGTTGGCTTGGAAACGCTGGCATTTGAAGCATGCAAGTCTTAAAGCTGTCAAGTTACAAGACCCTTGCACCCCTAACCCTTTAGAAAAAAACCCCAGGGGTGTTCAAACTTGACAGCTTTAAGACTTGTGGACTTCAACTCCCAGAATTCCTCCTCTCACTCTTCATCTTGATGATGTGTGGACGGGCGAGGGGAGGAAGCTGGAACCAGTTCTAAATGGCACTGTAGATTTGTTAGAACTGGCAGGAACCCATCCCTGGCGCATGCACAGAACATTTAAAAATGGAAAAAAAAAACCATGCTGCAACAACTGGGGAATCGGTTCGGAGGTGTGGTCACTGCTGGTTCTGGCAACTACAGATTCCATTCATAATGTGCATTGAAAGTGAAATGACTTTTTGTTCCCAGGTTTGTTTTACAAAGAGCACAGATTTGCAATCAGGCTTTTGGTTTTTTTTGTTTTTGTTTTGCTTTTTTAAAGCAGCATACAATTATACTCTTCATTTCCTTCCCTTGCACTTACTAGAGACTTTTGCATCAATATGTGAAAAGGTTTCAGTGTTAAGACTTGAGGCTAATGAATTGGTCCTCATGTGACACTCATGATGATTGGAATTTGAGACTCATGATGTAAAGGAAATAGCAAAATCCTGGCATTATTTTGTTTTGGGCAAATGTTTCTCAGAGTTCAGCAAATTTGACCTCTTAATTTTGCCAATTCACAAACTGAGGAGTCAATTTTCTTTCAGTTATAGGTTACTACTAAAAAAAACCTTTTAAGACATGCATGTAACATTTTTTAAAATTTAACCCATGCTTACAAATGAAAGAAATAACATAAAAAAGACATAAGATTGCACATTTTGTGCTATATAATATATGAGCCTCTGAAGACTTGGTTCCTCCTCATCTACCATAAAGGCTTTATGAATCATGCTCCAGAAACCCACAATTTACCTTGGTTTTCCCAGAAATTAAAATGCTAAAAAACACTGCAATGAAATATACTGTGTTTCAAAATTTCATATAACATAGCAACTGTGCAGGCACCAGTTATAATATAATAACAGAGTTGGAAGGTACCCTGGAGGTCTTCTAGCCAGTGTTGGGGCATTCATAATTCTGGAGGCAAGTTGTTCCACTGATTAATTGTTCTAACTGTCAAGAAATTTCTCCTTAGTTCTAAGTTGCTTCTCTCCTTGATTAGTTTCCATCCATTGCTTCTTGTCCTGACCTCAGGTGCTTTGGAGAATAGTTTAACTTCCTCTTCTTTGTGGCAGCCCCTGAGATATTGGAATATGTATCATGTCTCCCCTAGTCCTTCTTTTAATTAAACATTCAACCATTTGTGGTTCATCCCCAATTACTCCCCTTTCTTTTCCTTATTAGACCATTTTTGTTTAACTGAAAAATAAAATGCGGAAATCTTCAAAGAATGCAATCACACTGTGTGTATGCAATTGGATTCAAATTAATTAATATTGAATGAATTAAGTTTACTGATAAGTATTTCCTTTTAGCTTATGGTCATTTTGAAAGTTTCATTCCAGTTGCCTCTTGAAAAAATCCCTGTGGGACAACCATGACCTGGATGACTGAGAATCTCCATAGACATTCCATCAAAAGAATTAGTAGAAGCTCTTGAGGCTATTCCAAAACTCCATGATGTTGGAAGCTGGTGCTTTCATCATCATCATCATCATTATCATCATCATCATCATCATCATCATCATCATCATCATCATCATCATCATCTAATGTGAAAACACAAGTATAGTAGGTATCTGATGGGCACTGAGCAGAGTGCCTATTGGCATCCTTAGTCTTTTTCGAGAAAAGCAGCACCATTCACTTCTTAGTTAATATCCTCCGGGATTGGGTGGCCTACAAATCTATTAAATACAATACAATAAATATAAAATACTTTATTAATCAAAAGTTAGCAGGTGGGTTGGTGGAGTGATAGACAAAGCCCTTCCCCGTACCATTCATGCTCTTCTTTTGTAGTTTTTATTTGTTGTTAATTGTCACATTTTATGATTTTGTGGCACTGTAAGTTAAGTCTATCCAGCGTCACTTTGATTACTGAGATGGGTGGCCTAGAAATTTAATAAATAAATAAAAGTTAAAACCAGAGGCATCTATTAAACTTCAGCACTGACATCTAGCAGAATAAAAAACAGTGACCATACAAGGTAACAAATTGCATTATTCGTAGAAAGACAAGAAGTACACAAGAGTAATGAATATGCTGCTTTTTTTTAGATTAGATAAATGCAAATTGTGCTAGCTTTTGAAAAAAAAGGCTCTGAAAGAAAGCAGTGAGCTCTATATATTTTCTTTATTTTTCTTTCCTGTTCAGCTTGAACTCCATTGCTAGACTAAGATGTTAATGACTTGAGCCAAATGTACAAATCAACAAGTCAAAATGAGAAGAAGAAAAATTCATTTCCTATTCTGCTTTTTTTTTTTTTTGAGAAATACCAGGGCACCTTAAGCCAAAATCTGACAGCAGTTTTGTAGGCAGAGTGACCAGATTTAGAAGATTACAAACGATGGCAAACCTATTTGTCCCAAGACCGCAATAAAAAAATTATTTTTTTCTAGGGGAGGAAGAACAGAGTGTCAGAAGTAATGCAATTCCCTTATATATATTTTTCTGATGTTTACATCTGAAATGCCTGCCATTTTGCCAATTTGGTCCTTATTTTGTATCCTTCACAAAATTTCCCCCCCTTTATTTATTGAATTCATAAGACTGACCTACTTTCAATTTGTGACTCTGTGTGGATTACATCAGTAAGCACAGGTGGGGAGGAGGGGAATACAATGCAAAAGCAATGTAACAAAATATGATCAACACATAGTCCAGGCTGGGTATAAGAAAGACTCACTTCCCCAAAACAATAGCCTTATCTATCATCTTGATCCACTGCACAGGAGAAAAGCCAGGCCTTCATTGGTCTGTGAAATTCTAATAGGATCCCTAACACCAGATATTCTCAGGAGGAATATATTTCCAAAGGTCAGGCATGCCAGTTCCTTTGTGGCATCATAGAGAAAGAAAAAAATGATGGAAAAGGCTCAGAGAAATAGTATCTCATTGCATAATGGGGAAAGAGGGTGGATGGCATAACAATTAATAAATAAAATAAATAAAACCACAGATATCTTGGCTTAATTCTGGAAGGAGGAGGAAGAGAGGAGGAGGAGGTAGAGGAGGAAGAAGAGGAGAAGGAGAAGAAGAAGATAATGATGAAGAAGAGGAAGAGGGGGAGGGGGGAGGAGGAGGAAGAGAGGAGGAGGAGAAGAAGAAGAGAAGGAGGAGGAGGAGGAGGGGAAGGAGAAGACATAAATTTAGCAAGTAGAGAAAAAGAACAAGGGCAGACAACATGCCCTTTAATAGGATATCTGGTGGTGTGTATAAGGAAATCACAGTATATTTTGAGAGGATGTAAATGCTGCATCTGAAAACCAATGCAGTCCAAAAATTGGACTTTAATCATAGAATAGCAAGGCTCCGGTTTGATCAAACTACCCAAGCAATTGAAAGCAAGCTGGCCAGGCCAATTCCTAAGGTACTAACATTTCTTTCTTTAGCAACTTTTTAAAAAGAACATTTCTTTTTAAAAAAAAACCAAAGGAGTTTTAGATTTTTTAAAAAAAGAATCCATCCTTTATTTTTATAAATAACTTAAGGCAAAAAACTTGCCTAATATTCCTTCTCCCCATGTTTTGCCCACATCAACAACCCTGTGACTTGATTTGAGCTGAGAAAAAGAGACTGGCCAAAAAGTCACCCAGTCAGCTTTCATGCCTAAAACGAGGCTAAAACTCATAGTTTCCTGATTTCTAGCCTGGCACCTTAACCACTGCACCAAACTGGCTCTCTGTTTCTATGTTTCCAGAAAAAAACCCAGTTGACTCCATAACATTTATACATTAAATTAAATCATGACTTTGTGTTTATTATTTCATGCTGGTGGCCATCTCTTTTTGTTTGTTTATTTACTACAAATATTTGGGTTTCAGTATAAGCTCCAGCTGTGCTATTCTCACCAGCTTAAATATCCCAAATGAGAAAGGATATTTGTGAGCTCTTATTATGTTCTAATTAGTAAACAATATTCCAAGGACTTAAACAATGATGCTTTTTATCCACTGCTGAAAGTTGCTGTTGCAACTCTAGCTAAGATTGTGAACCAATTGCCCATAGAAAATGTCCTTATAACAAGATGAGAAAAGGTACAATAACAATTCAATAAAACTGCCTTGAACTTGCCCGTTGCAAATAATGTGCACTAAATGTTAGCTTCAAATCTGATTAAAATCTGCATTTTGGAAGACAGAAAGAACTTTCCTCTTCATTCCTTCTTGCTCTAGTGGGAGATGGAGGGAGGAATAGGGAATTAAATATTTTTTCTCACTATGCACAAAGCAAGCTAGATGTGTTTTACAGTGAGAACAGAAAACAAATCTGGTGATAGAATGACAAAATTCCAATACAGTCCCTGAGTTTCTTCTCAGATTCATGGTAAAGTGAAATAATTCCTGTCAAAAGGGAGTCTTCTAACCATCTCACTTTTCTTTTTTACAAATACCAAATAGTAATAGCACTTAGACACATATACCACTTTACAGTGCTTTACAGCAGTTTCTAAGCAGTTTACAGAGAATGTATTTCCCCCAACAATCTGGACCCTCATTTTACCCACCTCAGAAGGATGGAAGGCTGAGTCATCCTTGAGTCGGTGAGAATCAAACTGCCGAACTTCTGGCAGTTGGTATTTGTATTCAAGAAGACAAGGATGAAAATCCTTAACCAACCAAAGTCTACGTCATAAATTTGACTTTTTTAAAAAAAACTGACAGTGAGTATTGAAATCATGACAGAAGGGGACTTGGACTCTAAAGTAAAGTAGACAGAAACAGTGGAAAAACTGCACATATTATATAGCATGCCACCGTGCTTCTCTGAAAACACGACCCACCCCAATAATAAGCCCAACCCTAATTTTCAGTAGGTGGCTAATATACTCCAAAAATACTCCAAAAATATGGTAAGTCCAGAGGGATGGCCATGGCCAGGATGGTGGCAGTGTGGGCACAGGGGGGAGGTATGACTGTCCAGCTGAAGCTGCAGCCTGCTGGCCCCTTGGGGCAGCGCAAATACTGCTTTTGCCCTTCTCTTTCTGGAAGAAGCGCTTCTGCTTGTTGGGCTGCTTCCCCGAAGCCAGCAGCTCCGCAATCAGCTATTTTCCATTTTTCCTTTTTTGAGGAGGCTCGTGGGAAGTTTTTTGGCAAACGGAAGCAAAATGGGGAGGGGGATTTTCCTGCCTATCATCCATTCCTCAAGCTGAGCACAGACTGAGGGAAGGATGGCAGGCAGGAAAATCCCCCTCTCCATTTTTCTCCCATTCGCCAAAAAACCTCAATTCCGAACACTGAAGGTTCAGAATGGAGGTGATGGTGCATCCATGGCATGTTCAGCTCACCGAATCTGCCCTGCTTCACCTCCAAAAAATTAAGACCACCTCTAAAATAAGCCCAAGTGCTTATTTTCAAGAAAATAAGACTTGGTCTTACTTCCTGAGAAACACGGTATTTTAATAGTTTTTATAGCTTCTTCCAGTCCATTAAAAAAAATTATAGCCATGTGGATTTTCCTGCAGCAACCCTTTGCTTATGAGATGAAAAACACCTGTAAATTATTTTAATAGCAGCATCTTTTAAATGTACTCTAATTCAGTGGCCACAACCTTTTCATTTTATTTTTTTCGTTTTAATTTATTTGTATGCCGCCCTTTTCCCTAAGGGGACTCATGCTTTTGGGCATCAGGGACTGGTTCCATGAGAAAGGTTTTTCCACGTATCAGAGGGGACATGGTTTTGCATGCCCCCTTCATTTGGAAGATGGAGCTTCACTTTTTCATGTGGACCTGTTGCTGGTATGCCACAGACCAATGCCAGTCCATGGACCAGAGGTTAGGGACCCCTGTTCCAATTGCTAGATGTTCTTGATGTATTTTTTCCATTTTTCCTACCTACTTTACTTTAGAACCCAAATCCCCTGCTGTCGTGATTTCAACACTCCCTGCTAGTTTTTAAAATAATCAAATTTATATTACAGACTTTGGTTGGTTAAAGGTTTTTATCCTAGTCTTCTTGACTAGAAATGCAATGCTAAAACACATAACATTCTATACTAGTAAAACAGAAATTTGAGCTGGATGGAAGATTGGGTTCTGTCTTGACAGGTGTAATAAATTTAGTTTTTCCCAGAGCAAAGATATTGAGCCTACAAATTGCATGCAAAAGTTAAGGCCAAAATGTTCAGGTATATCAACTTTAGTGATAGGCTTTGTAGGCTCCAAAGCTTCAGAAACATCTTTATCTAAGTTGCACTGGAGGTTGATCAGACTAATGAGTCAGAAAAAAAAAGAGATTTGTGATCTGTAATCTAATACAAAAAATTGCAGATTGCAATAGTATTTATTCTTTTTAATAGATTGGTATAATTTTTTCAGGCCAATTGGAGCTTTATGAGGAGATGAAAAATGACATTTCACATCTTGAAATCTGGGGCTCAATCCTGTTTTGTAGACAATCCTATTAAGTGAAGTTTTTCCTTACTTATTTCAGTCTATATTCAAATTCAGTTTTTGGACTGAAACTTTCTTTCTGGCCCAGAGCCAAACTGAGTGCTCTAGAACAGGGGTCTCCAACCATGGCAGCTTTAAGTCTTGTGGACTTCAACTCCCAAAATTCCTCAGCCAGTTCTGCCAAGGTTGGAGACCCCTGCTCTAGACTACTGTACATAGAAGGGCTTATTCTACATTTTACATCATTGTTTGTGTATCATGTACGTTATGTCTGGTATGTTAGTGGTGGAGGTAGGAGAGGTATACAGGTAGTCCTCCCCTTATGATCACAATGGAGCCCAAAATTTATGTTGCTGTGAAACATTCATTAAGTGAGTTTTGCCCCATTTTATGACTTTTCTTGCCATGTTGTTAAATGAATCACTACACTTGGTAAATTAAGTAACACAGTTGTTAAGTGAATCTGGCTTCCCCATTGACATTGCTTGTCAGAAGGTTGCAAAATGAAATCACATATCCCTGGGACACTGCAATCATCATAAATATGAACCAGTTGCCAAGCATCTGAATTTTGATCACATGACCATTGGAGTGCTACAATGGTCATAAATATGAAAAATGGTCATGTCACTTTTTTCAGTGACGTTGGAACTTTGAACAGTCATTAAATAAATGTAGTAAATTGAGGACTGCCTGTATATCATTTTTAGATACACAGAGAGAGAGAGAGAAAGAGAGAGAGAGAGAGAGAGAGAGAGAGAGAGAGAGAGAGAGAGAGAGAGAGAGAGGAAGAAGAAGAGAGTACTAAAGCATCTTTTTCTATGTTATTTGATGGATACATGGCCCCTCACACTGTGAAAGATTGTGGGAAGGAAACAAAGGAAGTGCGCAGTTTAGGTTAGAACAAATAATACACTCTAGAGGTGGGAACCAAGCAAAGTAAACATTTGGAAAAAGATTCTGCCTAAACTGATTCACTGTAACTCGGACCTATTGCTTTCAATGTCATGTTTTAATTCCACACTTGAATTAAATGTGACTTTCTGAATTCTGTTTTTCACACAGCTAGGCTATGTGAGACAAAATATTATTTTGATGAATTCAACGTGATTCAGTTTCAAATTGTTTTCCACATGAATATAGGAAATGAAATTGCTATTAATAGAACTATCTACACATACAGTAAGTGGTTCAATGAGATTCAGGAATACATAAAAGATGCAATGCAAGTATCTGTTAGTAATCTGCTCATCAGGCTTTGCTAGTCCTTACTCAACAGGAAGCAATAAAACAATTTGAACCTCTAAACAGATACAACTAATGCTCAAGGGGCCAGCTATTTCTTCACACATGCTTTTAGGTATCACAGTCAATTCTGAACACAATATAGGTTTATCATAGAAATAATATTGGAACCTAGCTTTTCTGCAACTTAAGAGGAGTGTACAATTTCAACAAAGTTTCAGATGAAGCAGCCCATAAAGTTCAGTGATCCCATCACTTCTTTAAAAAAAAATATTTTTTAATTTTCAAAACAAACACAACACATCCTTCTTTACATGCTGTAGAGTGTGTACCAGTTGGTTACAAAAAGACTTTCGTGCATCTCTTCCACAGTCAACAAACATAATTCATATTAACTCAAGTATTTTAACTCATTTATACATGTTACCATCATCATTGCTCCATTTTCATTTGACTATAATTGTTTAAACGTCCTTCATCATAAAATATACCAAGATTTAATACATAACCACATACTGGCCTTTCATTTACTATTTCTAAAATCCTCCATTAACACTGAATACTTATGTCCTATTCTAGCTAAACATCCATAATAATTAATAACAAAATTTTCTAATCCTCCTTTCCAAATCACTGTTTACAATTTACATCCAGTTTCCTTATGTTATAAGCATATCTATATATACGTTGTTTTTCTTATCCCTCCTTTATTTAACTGTATCCTGTATCATAACATTTTCCCCCTAATAATCAAAACTTTAACTGTATGTAACTTAGTTCTTTTTTTATTAACCTTTATGTATAATCCAAAGGGATTGCTAATCTTCCTTTCAAAGGTACCATTCAATATTCATATCCAATTATTACTCATCATGACACTACACATTGTATATAGTACATTAGTAACATTATCAATTATTTATTTAGCTATATCTATTGTCAGTAAATTTCACTAGGTTTAACTAGTTTTAAATTATACTCTTCCATCTATCAACCTGTAGCTTTCCAGTAGCAAAACAGTCTCATATCTTCTGCCATTTGTGGTGTCAGTCCTTCTCCTTAATCAACTTTGTATGGACTCCTCTTAGCAATTCCTTGCTTATAAAATCTCTCATGTAATCTCGATGCCCTTCTTCTGTTTCCTTAATCAGCTTATCTTTGATTGTCAGTAGTGTTATCAATGATATTGCTAATAATATTTCTCTCTTAAAATCCATAAATTATTTTGTTTTTTCTTCTTCTGTATCTTGCCATCTGGGGTAAATTTCCCCTCCATTTAATTCCTCTTTCAGTATTCCACTCTTTCCATTTTCAGAGACAAACCAATCACCATAAATATCAGCAAATTTAATTTCTTTATATTCATTTTCAATTTTGGAATTTTAACCACTGCGTTTTCCATTTGATCAACATCCTCAGGTTCTTCATCATATTTTTCTGTTAGATTCTCTAAATCTTCCAGCTTCTCTATCCTCTCATATGTATTTGATAATTTCTGCATTTCTGAGAATATGTTTTGCAGACTTAAGGTTTCTTTTTGCTGTTGAAATTGTGAAATTATCTCCAGCTAACAAACACAGCTGCTCTAGCTTGGAATGTTAATAAGATTAAGCATAGATTCACAATAACGTTTTGTTTTCACTTTTCTTTGATTAAAGATATACTTCAAAGAGACATCTGAATGCTTTCCTTCTTATCACTCTCTATAACCAAGCAGTGAGACCTTGTAGTGCCAAGCCAAAATAGTCAGTGAGAACAATAAGAGTGTTTTGTTTCTAATACACAAACCTTCCAGCCTCCTAGTAGCAGTGTTGTTGTTGCAATTTTCTTTTTTGTATCTTTTTTGTATTTCAAGTTTTTAAAAAAGTCTGATTCTTGAATGAGTTAGGAAAACGCCCACAGTAATGAAAGAGGAAAATTTTAGTCCATGGGTTACAGAGAATAATAAAAGAAAAAAATAGAAGAAAACTTAATCCATTTGTTTTAAAAGGCTTGCATAAATTCCATCCATGAAGATAGCATTTAAAAAGTAAGTTAACCCACTGTCTAAAACCATTCCTAATTTAATTCTGCTGCTTATTTCTTCTGTTCTCCAATTTAAATTAATTTTAAGTTTTTTAGAGGCAGTCTCTTTTTAAAATGGTAAAAGTTCCTCACAAGCTGGAAACATTTTCTCTTTCTGTATCCTTGCATTTTGGAGCTGCCCTGACTTCGTCAGCCTTGGCTGGGTTTTTTGTCGACGGCTTAAAGAACTTCTCTTGCATTGATCAGGGACTTTGTGATGTCCCTGAGGTCAACAAGACATATTCTTCCTGTTCACTGTCTCTGCGGGATGGTTTAGGTCTCATTGGACCACCCAGCAGCAAAAGTATCGGCTGCAGTATTGGAGCATCGAAACCGCATGTCTGTATCGTCGTGACATTGGATCCTCCTCTCCGATCCCATCACTTCTAAGACCAAAGTTAAGAATAATGTTCAGAATCTTCCCATTTTTCTCCTACCTGAGTCTTCTTTCCTGACAGCAGCAAAGATACATGTCAAAGGTGATATAGATTTATCTGTTTAGTTGAGAGGATTGTCTTCAGCAAGTGTCCACTATCTCCTCTTTAGAGAAGATCTTCATGCTTCATGGTCCTGGGACATAACTGAGGACATTCCAGGACAATCCTGGAAACAGGTTGACATGGAGTTCAGCTCCATGTCTTGAGTTACTTCATCAAACAAAATCTTAGTTTCTTTGCAAAGGCTGCCCTAAAATATTTTTAAACATATTATGAAAAATCATTAGCAAAAAATTTAAGAAGAAAGACTTAGCCCAACTTCTACTACTCAGTGCATGTTATTGTATTGGTTCCTATCAAACCAAATCAACATGGTGATTTTGGATTATGGGAAATACAGTGTGAAACATCATAAAGGAATGATTATGAAAGGTTTGAATAAGGTCAAAGCAACTGAAAATAAACTGTAGATGTCCATTGCAAAATAAAATATAAGAGGTTCAACATCAGCATGGCTCATCTAATTGTTTCTTTCAATTCTTCAGCAGGATTTCATTGACACTCAGCAGTGGATGACACTTCCACTAGGTTTATCTAGTCCCTGCAGCACTTAAGTTGCAGGATTCATCCACTATCTTTCCCAGGGCTCTCTCTCCCCTCCGCCATAAATTCACAATCCCCTGCATGGCCAAATAAAAGGTTGCTAAGAGGAGACCTGCATGCAGTAAAAGACAAAACAAGAAGCCAAGGAAGAAAAAGACAATATGGAAAGGAACAAAGATATTCCACTACTGCCTTTTTGCCTGAAGTCTATCATATATATTGCAAGATATACATACTCTCTCACGATATTGAGGTTATAGACAGATCCCCATCTAAATATTGTTTGCAATGAAAGGAAGGTGTAATTTCCACAAGGTCACAGAAAACACTGTAACTTCTTTCAGTTACATTTTGCAGTTTCATTCAGCAGCTTGGCTTCTCAACACTAGAAAGAAGATTAAGACCAGAAAGGGTAGGACTGCAATACATGGCTGCTTTCTTAGCCTCCAGAGATGAAAAATGTAAATGATTTAAGATTTTAATCTCTATGATATTCAACTCCTCCAAGATTTCTACAGGGAGAAATGTGTTGGCTTCTGTTTCTAAAAAATGTTTGCTATGGGAAGGTATGTTTACCCATCCTTCACTAGCTGATCTTGAGTTTTGTTTGCTTGTTCAAAAATGCAAATGTCATTTATGGGAAAAGTACTTTCCCTTATTTTCAAAAAATGTATGTCAAAATTCAAGGCCTGTGGTAATGTTTCCAATTATCTGCAGCATATGTACATTTTCTGTTCCCCCCTCCTTTCTTTCCATTCCATAAAATTCTGCTGTTCATATAATGTTAGTTGACATAAAAGAAATGAGAATCATTTGTAGTCAGACCTTTTGTCCTAAAATTATGATTATGATGGAGGCTAAAATCCCACAGCTCCTGCTTTCATATATAGTTTCCATTTGGGACCTAAGCTAATAAAATATTATTAACCAATATTTTCAAAATGGGACTTCACATCCTAGTCATTCTAACTATATATGACTCTCATAAACAACACCATACAGTCTTGGGGTGTTCTGGGAGATCCTCAGATAAAGCAGCGACTACAACGAGAGAGAGCAAAGTAAATTGAAGTCTAGCATGTTGGGAGGAAGAAAACAGGACACTTCTGGATGTCAGTTAATCCAAATGGTATGGAAGATGGTCCGTTGGGGAGTCTCTTTCTCACACACACTGAAATGATGCCCACAGTGAACATAAATATAAAGTCTTTTCATGCATTGTATATCTGCACTGATATCCCCTGGTTGGAAAAAGTAAAACTAAGGAGCAGCCAGTATATCAGTGACGCAGTGATCCCTACATTGGGAAGTTATTGTTACATCTTAAATTGGAATCTTTCTGGGTTCCCCATTAGTCTTGTAACAGATGTACTTGAATGATCAGTTCTGTGTATAGAACCGCCCCACAGAAGCACTACAGAGCCACTACAGGGGGAAAAAACTGGGAAGGTTGAGGAATCAGGGAACTCGTTCCACATCTATACTTTCCCATATCATTTGAAACACAGAAAATTACAGTGGTATGAGAGATATATTTTCTTCGTTCTGCTTCTAATATCACAGAAAGAGGCTTTGATGTACCAATTCCTTCCAGACCACTTGATTTAATTACTTTTGTCCTGGAGATTTAAATTTATTTATGATAGCCAGATGTTTCCTAAACCTTTCTTTTGACTCAACTGGTGCACCAATTGCACCATTTCCTGGATTGGAAGACCCTATTCATACTCATTGGTTTGCCTTGTTACCTCATATATGGATTATTGCAATAAGGTCTACATAGTGATGGATCATCCATTAAGAAGCAATACAAATCCATCTTAGGAGAGAATAAAAATTTAGAAAAATATAACTGTGCAATAGATCAGTTAGAGATGAAGAAAACATAATTCAGTATTAGAAAGTAACAAGATTGGCAGGAAATCTTGTAAAAAGAAAATAACCAACAAAAACCACAAGTAGGGACAAAAGGACACATAAAAAGGACTTGTAGAGCTTAACCAAGGCATAACTCTATAAGGCAAAATGATGCATATGTTCAAACAAGGCTCAACTCCACAGACACAGACATGTAAACTAAAAGCAAGGTAGAACTCCAAAAAAGGTAATAGCTTTGTGAAAGTTTACTTCCCTAGTTCTGGGCATTGATTTTATAAAAGTTCATGCTTTGCTGTTGTTCAGGGTCGCAGCTCTTAGATGGATTAGGACCCTTTTGCTGAAGTGTTTCAATAAAAGTGTCTGAAAAGTTCATCTTTCGTGTCTAGATCTGATTGGCTTCTGTGCCATGCTGGACCAATTTTTGGAGAACAATAGGGCTACCACTTGGAAGCTACAACTTGCTCAAAAATTGATGGTCTGCAGAATGATGGGCATGTGCTTTAGTATAGTCATGTAACACTTCTATTAATAGGAGTCACATCGCTTACCAGTTGACTTCTATGTGCAATTCAAAATACTGGTTATCATTTATAAAGGCCTACAAGGCATAAAGCCTGAACACTCATGGTCAAACATATTTCCAATTGTGTTTGCCTATCTAATAAGTTCCAACAGGATATTGTGGGACCTAGAAGTTGTGCCTTCTGTGTCACAACACCCCTAGGACAACATTGCCTCCAAATTTAAAGAGCCCAACCCTGCCATCCTTCTTCATCCTGAAGATCTGGCTCTTTCACAGGAAATAGGGCATGGTATTGTATGAGCCCATTACTGAATCTGAGTAGCTATTGTGGTGTTTCTCCAGCCGGCATGTCTGGAGCTACCTAGTTCTAAAGCATTTATACTGTTGCTGTAATTTTTGCAAGCTGTTAAGGATCACTGATCCACAGACAGCCACAAAATTGGAACATACAGTATACACATGAATAAAGAAATAATCATCTCTACTTACTTGGAGTTCCTGCTCTCTGTTAATTGTTTTGCATAGATCCATTTCTTTCCTTTGGAAGAAAACTAATGCAAACTTAGAAGATAGGAGCTAAGTTGTTCATCATATTACTTTCCTATATCTTCTAGAACCTGGGTGATTTTTTCCTTTTTCTTTCTTTTGCTATGGCCATTGCAAAAAGCCCCTTTTGTTGCTTTTAGCTTCATCTGCAAGCCTAAGTACCTTTTGAACATTGATCTTTCTTTTTTCATTTTTTTCTGCAGATACAGTCAATTGCTAGTACATGTCAGCATCCCTCCATTATATAATTAGGAAAGAAAGACCAAGAGATTCCATGTGTTGGAAATCAAAAGTACTTTTACTAATTACAAATTGTTAGCGAGCAGTTGCGAAGCGAAGTCTGTTTAATTAAGTGCGAAAGCAATTGATATATAGAATAGTCCATTCCCCACCCCTTGGGATCATAGCCTCAGGCCAATCATAAGTCCTTCAAGTGTCAGGTGTGAGATAACTTCAAAAGGCATCACGAAGATGGAATGTCGGGGCCGTTGGTCCAGGCGGGAAGCACCCACGCATGCGTAGTCCAACCATCCAGTAAATACTAGAACATTCCTCCAGCACATCGAATAACCCCTCCCAAATACCAAACCCTCCCTCCCCATTTCATGACAGCTGAAGCAGCAGCAAAGCAGAAGCTGACATCCAGCCGTCCCCCGGAAAAAGGCTGTTAGGCCTAGAAAAAAAACAAACGAACAGACAAACAACAAAACAGAAAAAGAAGAAGGGAGGGGGTGAGAAAAAGTTAAGGCCTGTCAGGGTATGCAGCATAAAACTTCCGAAGCAGTCTGGGAGCACGAACATAGGATTTATCAACCCATTCCATGTGGGAGGGTGGAAAATGCTTCCAAGCCACCAGATATTGGACACGATTACGGCGCTTGCGGGAGTCAAGAATTTCACGAACTTCAAAGTGACGTTCCCCATCGACGAGCAAAGGAGCAGGCGGAGGGTCATCAGGGGGACGCAAGTGGGAAACACGAACAGGTTTTATGAGGTTAATGTGGAACACCGGGTGGACCCGGTTGAGGTGTTTGGGCAATTGTAAATGAACAGAGACAGGATTGATGACCTTTACTATGGGGAACGGCCCCACATATTTGGGTCCCAACTTCTTTGACCTCTGCGTTGTGTGCAGGAACTTTGTCGACAAATAAACCAAATCACCAGTCCGGTATTCATAGGGCTGAGAGCGTTTCTTATCCGCCTGTTTCTTATGGGCCCGATGCGCAGCGTCCAAAGTGGAGAGGGTCAATGGCCAAACACGACTGAGACGCTCACTCCAGTCCGCGACTGACGGAACTTGCGGCTGGTCCTGAGGCAATTCAGGAATAGGAACAAAATCTTGACCATAAACGACCCGGAAAGGGGTGAAACCCGTGCTGGAATGGACAGAGTTGTTGTAGGCCACCTCAGCGTGTGGTAACAAGTCTACCCAATCATCCTGTTGATAATTGATGAAACAGCGTAAATATTGTTCAAGAACAGAATTAGTCCGTTCACAGCCACCATTAGTCTGAGGATGGTAGGCGGAGCTAAGGCCCTGGGCGGAGCCAATACGTTTGAGAAATTCTTTCCAGAAAACTGATGTGAATTGGACACCCCGATCGGAGATGATGCGATCGGGGACTCCATGCAAGCGGTAAATGTGGGAAATGAAGAGTTTAGCCAGCGCCTTAGTGGAAGGAATTTTGTGGCAAGGCACGAAATGAACTTGCTTGGAAAACAAGTCTGTGATAACCCAGATGACAGTGTGCCCCTGGCTTTCGGGGAGCTCAACAATAAAGTCCATAGAAATCTCCTTCCAAGGGGCAACCGGGCGAGTGACAGACTGGAGCAGCCCTTGTGGTTTCCCCGGTGGCCGTTTAGCGGTCGCACAAACCGGGCAACTGGCCACATAAAGTTCAATGTCCTTCTTTAAAGAGGGCCACCAGAATTGCCTCTTCACTAGATGCAAAGTTTTCACGAATCCAAAATGACCCGCCAATCTGGAGTCATGTGCGCGACGAAGGACCACCAGGCGTAGGGAGGCGGGGATGTACAATTTGGCGCCGATCCACGGCAGATCGTCCCTCATAGTGCACTCGTCCCAATGGTTCAGGAACCAGTCGTCTTGAGGAAGCGCTAGCTTGAGGTCAGAAAGAAGATCTTGAGGCACATCCTCAAGATGTGCAGGCCTGTTGGCGCGTGACCACTGGAGCCGCCAGGAGCGGTTGGACGATGCTCAGTTTAGAGCAATTATATTGAGGCAGTCTGGACAAGGCATCTGCCATGAAATTCTTTCCACCCAGGATATATTTAAGTGTGAAATTGAAACGGTTGAAATATTGGGCCCACCGCATTTGTTTGGGGGAGAGACGGCGTGGCGTTCTCAAAGCTTCCAAATTCTTGTGGTCAGTCCACACCTCAAACGGGTGTTTAGCGCCCTCCAGGAAATGGCGCCACGTGGTCAGGGCCCAACGGACCGCGAAAGCCTCTTTCTCCCAAATTGCCCAACGTCTCTCTGTGTCTGTGAGCTTCTGGGAGGTGTACGCGCAAGGTTGTAGGTTATCTTGGTCGTTGGCTTGCAACAAGACGGCCCCAACGGCGACATCACTGGCGTCAGCCTGGACGACGAAAGGCCTGTCCAGGTCAGGATGCTTTAGCACCGGCTCAGCGGCAAACAGACGTTTAAGCTTTTTGAAAGCTGCCTGGCATTCCATGGTCCAGTCCAGAGGCTTGTTAGGCTTAGGTTTAGGCTCCCCCTTGGATTTGAGCAAATTAGTTATAGGAAGCGCAATTTTAGCAAAAGAAGGAATGAACTGACGGTAGAAATTAGCAAAGCCCAAAAATTTTTGTAACTGTTTACGAGTTTTGGGCGTGTCCCATTCAGTGACCACCCTCACCTTCTCAGGGTGAGGTAGTCAAGTTAGTCAATTTTAGTTTGGTGAAATTCACCAAACAATTTGGCATAAAGATCAGCGCCTCGGAGTTTTTATAAAACAGTGCGCACAAGAGCGACGTGTTGGTCATAAGTGCGAGTATAGATAAGGATATCGTCCAAATATACGATAACTCCTTTGTAGAGGTGGTCATGCAAGATCTCATTGATTAATTGATGAAGACTGCAGGGGCCCCCTGCAGGCCAAAAGGCATGACCCGGAACTGGAAGCAACCAAGAGGGCAGTTGAAAGCTGTCTTCCATTCGTCTCCCTCCTATAATAAGCTTCCCCGAGGTCCAATTTAGTAAAAATGCGGCCCTTCCCCAACTGGGCCAACATGTCCTTCATCAACGGAAGTGGGTAGACATTCTGAGCTGATATCGCGTTCAAGTTTTTAAAATTAACACATAATCTAAGAGAGCCATCTTTCTTTTCATGGAAAAGCACAGGGGCAGCCACTTTGGGGCGAGCAGGTTCAATGAATCCACGTTTCAAATTTTTATCAATGAAAGTCCGCATTTCCTCCATCTCCCTGGGTGACATGGAATATATTTGGGGTTTTGGTAGCTTAACCCCGGGTAAGATGTCAATGGAGCAGTCAGTAGGCCTGTGGGGTGGCAGTTTGTCGGAAGACTTTTCGCTGAAAACCTCCTTAAGGTCCCAATACTCTTTAGGAATTTTTCCCTCTCCATCAATCCTCTCCTGCCCTCTAGCGGCCACTTCAGGAGTGTCAGCCATAGTTTGCCCAGGAGTGCCCTCCCCCTCCGGAGGCTCCTTTGTGCGAATGCGCAAGCGGCCTGTTCGCCAATTTATGTGAGGGTTCCACTTCCGGAGCCAAGGGAGGCCTAAAATCAATGGCCTGTCCATGCCAGGCACAACTACAAAAGAAATTAGTTCAGTGTGGGAACCCATCTTCATCTCCAAGGGCTCCGTAAAAAAATGGGCGCCCCCCCCGCAATGGATCCATCAATCTGGCAAAACACAATGGGGGTTTTCAAAGTACGCAATTTGAGACCCAATTTCTCCACCATAGCCGGGTTGATCATGGACCGGGAGCAACCTGAATCGAGCAAGGCGTGAAAGGGTGCTGGTTGCCCCTCAGGGGGAACTTTTAACTCTATGGGGATTAGCAGGGGCCCTTTGTTTGAACTCACCCAGTGAGGCGATGTTTCGTCATCGGAGTCCTCAGAAGAGGAGGAGTGGGCGGCTGCGGCTGCGTCTCCCTCCAAGGCCTGGCCAAAAAGGGGGGGCCTGGAGTCCACAGCGAAGGCAGCTTCTTTCTTCCTCTTGTCAGAGGCTCTGCCAGACTTCTCCTCTCGCTTGGGTGGGGGTTGGGTGGTGGTGGGCAATTTAGCACGGCAGTCGGGGGCGCAATGCCCCAATTTCCCGCAACGGAAGCATGTTACGGGTCTGGAATTCACTGAGGGGGCCCCTCTCCCCTCGGCCCTCCCTCTGAACTGGGCTTTGCGGCCTGGAGGGGGGGTGCTTTTTGCAGCTTTCTCCTTCCTTTTTTTTTTCCTCCTTGGCACAACGAAGCCTGTTTAAGTCGAGTTCAACGTCAGCTGCATGTTCAAACCAAGTGGTCAAACGTCTGGGCAGATTGCGATTGACACACTGCTGATAAATGTCTTCATCTAAGCCCAAAGCAAATTTGTCCAAAAGGGCTTCTTCGCCCCACCCTCTCATGTATTGGGAAAGGCGCTGAAAGTCCTGGATATATTGGGCTACAGGCCTATCGTCCTGCTCGAGGGTTATAAATTTCAATTTGCTTCGCTTCTCAGTCAAGGGGTCATCAAAGCGTCGTCTGAAAGCCTCCATAAAGCGATTGAAATTCCTCAGGAGGGGGGACGCAGACATATGCAATGCAGTGGACCAGGCAGCTGCTTCGCCGTCCAAAGATAGGAGAATCATCCTCACCCTCATGGTGTCTGTCTCAAAATCACGGCCATATATCTCCATGTAATTGAAGACTTGCATAATAAAAGAGGCCAGGCTGGCAGAATCTCCATTGTATCTCACAGGCAGGGGAGGGATTTTGGCCATTCTGTGCCTTTGGGGAGGTGGGGCCCCAGGTCCGGCAAAACCCCCAGCTGCAGGGGGTGAAGCAGCCCGAGGGGGGGGGGTGAAGCAGCGCGTGGGTACTCTCGCTCCCAGCCCCTCCAGTCTTCCTCATCTTCCCCACCTCTTTCCCCAAAGTACCTTTGACCCCCGTAATCAGGCAAATCTCTCCTCTGGGGTTTTCTTACGGCTCCCGTCTCCAGCGGTCGTTGTCGGGGTTGCCTTCGGGTAACCCCTGCATCCCAGCTTGCCCCGTCCTCTCTTTGTCCTACCGAAGTGGACCATTGTGGGGGGGGGATGGGTCAGGCTGGCTTGATATCTGCAGTTGAAACAAATCTTCATGAAGCGAGAGGTCGGGAGGTCCGGCCTCGTGAAGTGAAAGTTCGGGGGGGCCGGCCTCGCTGGGATCCACATCACAAGCGGCCTCCTCGTCTTCTCTGACCGGCGAAGACATTTACTCCCTTCACGGTAGACATAGGTCTCCTGGAAAGGGTTTTGTGAGACTTCGCTTCTTGTCAGCATCCCTCCATTATATAATTAGGAAAGAAAGACCAAGAGATTCCATGTGTTGGAAATCAAAAGTACTTTTACTAATTACAAATTGTTAGCGAGCAGTTGCGAAGTGAAGTCTGTTTAATTAGGCGCGAAAGCAATTGATATATAGAATAGTCCATTCCCCACCCCTTGGGATCATAGCCTCAGGCCAATCATAAGTCCTTCAAGTGTCAGGTGTGAGATAACTTCAAAAGGCATCACGAAGATGGAATGTCGGGGCCGTTGGTCCAGGCGGGAAGCACCCACGCATGCGTAGTCCAACCATCCAGTAAATACTAGAACATTCCTCCAGCACATCGAATAACCCCTCCCAAATACCAAACCCTCCCTCCCCGTTTCATGACAGCTGAAGCAGCAGCAAAGCAGAAGCTGACAGTACATCTCCATAATGACTAAATCCGTCATCCATATTCTATATAGCAACACCATATAGTTTTGTATACATCCCATAGCCCTGTCTGGCACTCTCTGGGTGGTTTACAGTGTAGAAATATTATTTGCCCCACAATGTGGAACCTCATTTTACTGATGTCAGAAGGATGGAAGGTTGAGTCAACCTTGTGCCATGTCAGGATCAAACTCCTGACAGTGGGCAAAGTTAGCCTGCAATACTGCACTTTAAACCACTGTGTTTTCAGGACTCTTCCTATAGGCTCCTTTTAACTTTTAGTCCAGTAAAAAGTCCTCTATGAATCCACCACAGTTTCTAAGTTTCACACCCTCATCTCTTATTGAAATGGTGTGCAGTTGTAGTAATATAAAAGCTTCGTTCAGAGAATAAGCCACCTTGTAGATCCACTACAAAAAATATTGTAATAAATAGCCATCCCTCTAGATGTCCAGTTCAGAGTTACTTGCAGGGGACAAAGGGAACTGGGCACAGAACATTCATGATTGAATGTCTCATTCCTATTGCTTAGGATAATATAATGTTATGACACTTGCAGTGCAAGATATTGAAAATACTGTGCAACTCCTGTGGCTAGTTGAAATGAATCAGGTTGAGGTTCCAAGTCAGCTTTTATTTACACACACACACACACACACACACATCTAATGAAGTAATGACATTTTCAGTGGGAAAAGAAATAGAAACGTTTTATTAGAGTTGATCCAAGTTTTACTTTTTCAAACAAATTTTATCGTGGCACCTTCATTAAAAAAAAGTGTGAAGAAACTTTTAGACACAACAAGCTACAAAAGCAAGCCAATTTCTTTAACCAAGAAACAGGTGCAGATTTCAGCAATAGGATATTTAAAGATACTGTATATGGTAACCATTCGGGCTATTAAAATCCACTGCAAGGTAATAAAGTAGTAAAGTAACCTGTTTTCCATAGAGAGGAGAAATTCATCTGGTTTGCGTTTGGATAAGACAAGAACACCAGAAAACTAAACTTTTATGTGCATCAAGCACAAATAGAAATGTGAGCCTAATGGTCCTCAGCAGAGGTGGTATTCAGCCAGTTCTGTAAGGTGACCAGATTTTCAGATTGGTAAAGAGGGACACCTTTGCTTTATTATAGATGGCATCTGGCACCGTCAAGGTTGGCCAAAATTTTAACAAATACCTCGCTAAATTGCTGGAAATGTGATTCAATACATGGCACATATTATCATTTATGGTGGACTTGTGAAGAGGCAAAAAAATTCTGGAAAAGGATCAAAAATTGGTTGGAAGAAATAACAAAGGTTAAGTTAGATTGGAAACCTGAACTCTTTCTATTAGGAATTATACCGACGAAATACAAAAAAGAAATACAATATCTAATATTACGTATACTTACAGCAGCAAGGATAGCTTTCGCCCAGAAGTGGAAAAATAAACTAAACCTAAATGAAGAAGAAATAATAAGAAAAATTATGGACTGTGCCGAAATGGATAAATTAACGAAAGAAATACAGGGAAAAGAAGAATCAGAATTTTATTGGATATGGGATAATTGGTATATAGTTGGATGGAACAAAGGAATCACAGACAGTGGTCACATTGGTTTTGCCCCATTTTATGACCTTCCTTGCTATAGTTGTTAAATGAATCACTGTTGTAAAGTGAATTTGGCTTCCCTATTGAGTTTGTATGTTAGAAGGTTGCAAAAGGTGAGCATATGACCCTGGGACATTGCAACCATCATAAATATGAGCCAGTTGCCAAGTGTCCAAAGTTTGATCACTTGACTGAATGGATGCCGAAATGGTCAAAAGTGTGCAAAACGGTCATTATTATTTCAGGAAGGTCAGACCTACAGTGGCGTAGATCAGCGTTCCTGGGTGAGCTGACAGCCATATACAGAGAGAGTACATTTTTTATACCATTTTCCTCTTTGAAGTCCTTTTGTTTTCTTTGTACTATTGTTTTATCACCTTTTGTGTGTACCTTTGCTAATGGTTCTAATCCTGTCTTGCGTTTTGTTATTCCTCTGCCCTAAAGTACTTTCCATGGAGCTGGGATGAGCACAAATGTCTTCTACTGTGTTTCCTATTTTTACATTTCTGTCCTGAGCTATTCAGTCTTTGTTGCCACTCTGCCCTTTTTCCTTTTGCTTAAGGGTGACATCTTCCTGCCCTTCCTGGGTCTTTTGTATTATTTCCTACTCTGCAGCTATTCCTAATGGTCCTGATATCCTGGTAATTATTCTCCGGAGGTTTCTTTTAGAATGTATGCTGGCTTTGTTATTCTAGTGACTTTTATGTGCTGTACTGGTCTACCTAATGCAACACTGTCTTGGTGAAGTTCCCTTCCTACAGGAGCTTGGATGGGGAGGAAGAGGAGGAGGAAGAAGAGGACTCGCGGCGTGGTCGCTTCCCACCGCTGCACAGGCACCGCCACGGGAGCTTCTGCGGCCGTTTCACCTCACACAGAGAACTTCCACTCGTTTCCGGGGCTGCTGCCGCCTGGCAGAAGCCCCGGAACTGAGTGGAAGTTCTCTGCGCAACTGAAATGGCTGCCGCCGCAGGAGAGCAAGGCGGTGGGCGTCCGTTTCACCTCGCGCAGAGAACTTCCACTTGATTCGCGGCGTGATCGCTGGGAACCGCGCAGCACAGGCGCCGCCATGCTGGCAGAAGCTCCGTGAGTCCGTGACCGAGTGGAAGTTCTCTGCGCGAGCAGTGGCGGCTGTTTCACTCACGCAGAGAACTTCCACTCAGTTCCGGACCTTCTGCCACCCATGGCGGCGCAGCACAGGGGCTGGCTGTGACACCCTCTGCAAAGGGGGAGAAGGAGGAGAGGAGGGCTGTCTCCTCTCCCCAGTGCCTCCCAATTCCCACCGGTACCAATCCATTCTATGATTACTCACCAGTGAGTAAGCGCAGCTGCAACCAAAACAAAAGACAAAATGAAATGGAGACTCGTGCAGGCGTGCTAAGCTAAGCGGAGTCCAGCCAATCAGTGAGCTGGTTGGGATGGAAAATTTTCAGCATGCGGTGTGCTGAAAATTTTCCATCCCAGCCAGCTCACGGATTGGCTGGAGTCCAGGCCAATCCAATCAGTGAGCGGCAGGCTGGGCTGGCTTAAATTTGTAGGATAGAACAGAATGATGAGCCAGCCCAGCGAGCTAGCAGCTGATGGGCGGGGGAGCGAGGGAGCTGCAAGCGCCCCCAAAAACGTGTTTTTTTAAGAACGGCACGGGATGCGGGAAAATTTATGAAAAGGCATGCCTGTCCTGCCAAATGCGGGACGTCTGGTCACCCTACAGTTCTGACAAGTTCTGGAGAACCAGTAGTGGAAATTTTGAGTAGTTCAGAGAACTGGCAAAAAGGCTGGCTCCTGCCCCTGCTGCCTTCCAGCCTCCCAGCTGATCTTTTTTTTGTTGCCCTGAACAGGAGAACAAAGCTGGAAAGCAGGTTAGTGGGGGCGGGGGGATTTTGCAGTAACCTTCCCCCAGGAGAGGGGAGGGAATGGAAATTTTGCAGTATCCTTCCCCTGCCATGCCCACAAAGTCATGCCCACAAAGCCACACCATGCCCACAGAACCAGTAGTAAAAAAAAATGAATCCCACCACTGGTCCTCAGCATCTATAAACGTCAATATGTACAAATTCCTGCTTATATTTTTCATGCTAGCATGATTCACCTTTTGCCTCAACAACTTCAAAAGAGCTTCTACTTGTGCCCCAAACTTTTCTGGTCCCAAAGATAAAAAAGGATGAGAGGAAACCAAAGAAATTGATTTTCAGAAAAAACAATAATTTGTTAATATACTTCGTTGAATGGAATTTGAAAAAAAGCCAAAACAGGTTAATTAATTAAACCTTTCACATACACAAAATCAGGATCTGTTTCCAATTATTCAGGAACAAAAGGGAAAGCTGGTTTGTCAGATAATTTATTCACACTATGTAATTCATCCTGATCCAGTTGTGAAGATTAATTAGAAAAGAGCTTTGAGGATGAAAAGCTTGGTAAAAGTGCTAAGTGATATTAATCATTGTGATTAGAATGTAATTGTTTTGTTTTTTAACTTTTCCATTGATATGACATAGCACTCTAATCTGAGGGGGAAAGTCACTATTTAAATAACTTATTCAAAAAGATATTTACTTACACTATGTGTATAATGCTAAGAAGTATATCAGCTAAGCTCATTTAGAGACTAAAATAGAATAAGTCACCTTCGTATCCTTATAGTCATTCAAATGGATCCATGGGAAATGAACCTCTAGATTTTGCTTCTAAATATCTTACTTATTTTACCAGAATCACATTTTCAAAAATTTTCTTTCTTTCTTTCTTTCTTTCTTTCTTTCTTTCTTTCTTTCTTTCTTTCTTTCTTTCTTTCTTTCTTTCTTTCTTTCTTTCTCAGTATAGAATACATAGATATTATTGACAAATGGAGATTCCATCATTCTTGGTATTCAATCCCCAGCTCTGTTCTGAAGGCTGGAAGTACAGATGTAAAATGAATCTTTCATCCTTTATTTCAACATTGAAAGGATGGGAATTAGCAAAATAAAATAATTTGTGGCATAGAGAAAGAAAATACACAAACTCTCCAAGTGATTTCAGGAAAGATATTTTTTAAAACATACAAACCGTGTATTGAATAAAACTGCATTGAAATATCATAGATAGGTTATTTCTTAAAGTTGGGTATGAAAACTAATTTAGATGTTCTGATTTGGGGAAATCTATTCTGAGAAGAGAACAAATCAAATCCTTTAGCATATAAGTATTGCCAATAATCTATTAGTTCCTCTTTGACATACTCTATTAGTAATTACATACTGTTTTGACATTTCCAATGAAGGGGAATATTTGTAGCTCGTGGTTGAAATGAGAGGTCCCCAGTGCTCTCTGAGCTTGGTTGTTTCCTTGCAAACGTTTCATTACCCAGACTAGATAACATCATCAATGCTGCACCCTGATGGACTCCTGCATTGACATTATTTATAGTATAGGCAGCCTTAATGTGTGATAACATCTGGTTGAGGTGAAACTATTAAAGTACCCTAGAACTGTAGGTTGTACTGGAAAACTGAAAAAACATACTGAAAGAAAACAATTGCATTCCTCAGCAACTGCATGTATGTATCCATTAGGTGATCAGGTGTAGGGGAAGTGCAAGGTTTTTTCTTCTTCTTCTTTTGGCTGATCACTGAGAAACATTTGAATGTGTTGAATGGAAAGGGCACTGCACATTTGCTACTTTAGAGGCTTTTATTATGGAATGCTTTAAATGAATATCGAGGTGAAAGTGTGACATTCCATATGAATGGAATATAATGGAAATAGAACATGTATGAGAATAAACAGAATGCTTTGCAAATGTTTCAAAAGTGAGCCGGGAGTAAGATAAATTCATGTGATGTCCGCTTCACTGTAGAACGGAACAGAACAGAATATAGAATGCAGAATGCAGAATGCAGAATGCAGAATGCAGAATGCAGAATGCAGAATGCAGAATGCAGAATGCAGAATGCAGAATGTAGAATGTAGAATGTAGAATATAGAATACAGAATATAGATTAGAATTGGAAGGGACCTTGAAGGTCTTCTAATCCTATCCCTTGCTCAGGTAGGAAACCCTACGCCATTTTAGACAAAAGGTTATTCAACATCTTCTTAAAAACTTTCAGTGTTGGAACATTCACAACTTCTGGAAGCAAATGGTACCACTGATTAATTATTCTAACTATCAGAAAATTTCCTCTTAGTTCTAGGTTGCTTCTCTCCTTGATTAATTTCCACCCATTGCTTCTTGTCCTGCCCTCGGGTGCTTTAAATAATGAACAAATATTGAATTTATATATAGATATATAAATAATGCTTTGGAGATGTTAGTGACATATTGGTCAGGAATGTGAATATTCATGAATTTTCATATGCAGATCAAGCCTCATTGTTGGCTTAGAACTTGAATCAAAGATTAAGTAAATTACATGATGTTATTAAGAGTATACATGTGACAATGCAGTAAAGTTAACATATCTTTGCTTAGCATCAAAAATGGAATACACAATTGCAAGATATACTGAATAGGTAACAGATAGGGTAGATGAATCTGTGTAGATGAATCTGTAAATCTTGGTAGAATAGCTACAAAGTAAGAGAAAATGGAAAGTGACATTTTCCCATAAGCAAATACAGTAAAAAGATAATGAGTGGCACTGTTATGAAGAATATTTGTTTTCTAAAAAATGAAATTGACTATGGAAAACATTATGTTTTCCCTTACGTTTTTTTATAAAGTGAGAGTTGGATATATCATGTAGGTCAGAGAGTGACAGAAGAACTATGGGGAGGAGTCAAATGAGAAATCAGTTTAAAGTCTTTAAATAGACACAAGAGAATAAAGTCCAAATCCTTTGAATGTCATTGAAGGTGCAAAGCAGCAGTTTGGAAATATCCCTGTGCATTTACTTATTTATTTGTTGCTTGAGCAATAAATCAGTATTTTTGAATCTTTCACATGTGAACCTGGTTGTTTGTGCCTCACATGAAAAACAAAAAAATATGCAAATGGAAAATAGAACAAGAAGACTTCCTGTGCTACAACAAAGTATAGTAATTTGGCTATACTGAGAAAATGAATGAGGATCAAATTAAAAAAAAACAAATATAAGAAGAAAGAAAGATTGGATTAAAAGGAAGTAAAGGTAAAGGTTTCCCTCGTATATATGTGCTAGTTGTTCCCAATTCTAGGGCATGGTGCTTATCTCCATTTCTAAGCCAAAGAGCCAGCACTGTCAAAAGATGTCTCCATGGTCATGTGACCGGCATGACTAAATGTCAAAGGTGCACGGAATGCTGTTACCTTCCCACCAAAGTGGTCCCTATTTTTCTACTTGCATTTTTATGTGCTTTCAAACTGCTAGGTTGGCAGAAGCTGGGACAAGTAACGGGAGCTCACTCTGGCGCTAGGATTCGAACCACCTAACTGCCGACCTTTCTGATCAAGCTCAGTGTCTTAGCCACTGAGCCACTGTGTCCCTCATTTAAAAGGAAGAGAAAGACTTAAAAAGTCATGGGTCGTTGGAGGCAATACAATTCTATAAAAGAGAAAGGTGAAAAGTTTAAAGAAAAAAATGGAATGCCTAAAACATTCAATGGACATGGTGGAAGCAAGAATTATTTTCAAGGAGCTAAATGTATGAAGATGTATAATAAATAGTGTTGATGTGTTAGATTTGGGTCTATTTCCTTTCTCTTTTCTCATTAAATCCTTTAAATCCTTTGCTTAATATTTCTTATTCCTGTTCTCTGTGCATAATGTAATTTATCACAAAATGGAATAGCAAGCTCTATATGTATGCATGTATTAATAGATCCATCATTTCTAAATCAAGGGCAGTATTAATTTCACTCCATTTTCCATATATTTCAGATTCTACCTCAGACCCCGCAACCACTCAGGGCACCACCCTTTGAGAACAATTCATACCAGCTCCAGTAGTTGCAAAGATGGGGAGAAAGGATAAGGATGATACAGGAAGAGAAAGTAATAGGCCTGTACAATCTTTAAAGAGATGTTTTCAACATCCTTCAATGCTTGAAGTGAAACAATCCTTTAAAATTGCTATAGAAATAGTGCAAAACCCCACTTTTAACAGTGAAGTGACTTTTCTTAGCCCCGTGATGGTGAACCTATGGCATGCGTGCCACAGGTGGCATGATGCAGGCATGCCAGCCATTGCCCTAGCCCAGCTCCACCACATATGTGCATGTGCCTCCCACAGGCCAGCTGGTCTTCGGGTCTCTGCTGCACATGCACCGAGGGTGGGATGCATGCATGGGAGGGTGGGGCACATGCATGGGGGGGCACTTGCATTGCATTTTCAGGCCCCATGCACCACCATCACCCATTTTGGCTTCCATGCCCTAAAACGGGGGGGGGGGGGCTTCAACATGTGATGACAAAAAGGTCTTAGTCTGTTCAGTCTGCTTCCTCCAATTCTTCTGCTAATACTTCTACTACTTCTTCTACAAGATATGTCCAGAAGCTTATTCCAGTTAATAGGATAGCCAAAGGAGTCTCTGAGATGAAACATCTCAGCCAGAACTATATCACCTCCAGAGCACAAAGCTCCTTATCAAGGTGAGCCTTAGTTCACTCTGATCTACATTTACAATTTACTTTATTTTTAGAGTATAAGATGCACCTTTTTCCCTCAAAAAAGAAGCTGAAAATCTGGGTGCATCTTATACTCTGAATACAGCATTTTTTTGCCTCCTGAAACCCTGCCCCCTTCATGAAAATGGTCCTTTAGGAGCCTTGCAGAGTGCTCCTGAGGGCTGGGGAGGGCAGAAATGAGTGAAAAACAGGCTGTTTTTTGCTCAATTTTGCCTCCCCCCGCCCAGCCCCCAGAAGCACTCTACAAGCCTCCTAGGGGGTATTCATGCCCTTTTTGAAAAAAAAAAACGGGCCCATTTTCATGAAAAACAGGCCATTTTGGGGAGGTTTGCATAGTGTAAAACCTTTTTTTAAAAAAATTGCCTCTTCAAAACCTTGGTGCGTCTTATACTCCAAAAAATACAGTAAGTCTTATAAGGAGAGATTGAAGAAATCCCCCTGAGGTCAGATGTGTCCTCCCCTTTTATGTCCTTTACATAAAAAAAACAATCATCTTTTAGAGAGTGTTCCTACCAGAAGATCCTACATAATGGTAGCAATAGGTTTTTTTATTATTTTTATATTAACAGGATTTAAAAGGTATATTTATTATGGATTGTTTTATTCATTGGGATATTATGGGCTTTGTAAAAGTTTAAAATATTGTAAGTCACCTAGAGTTGTATGAGTAAGCAACATACTAATGTGTGCAAATCAATAAATGAAACACGTATAAACGTATGTCCATTTTTTTACGCAGCTATCAAGAATTTTTAAAGAATGCTGGAATTTTAATCTGCCTCAAATCCAATTAGTATGCATTGAAATTAAACCAACTGTCCCCTCTTCAAGAGTGCTATGTGGAAAAGATTTCTAGCCTATTTTCCTCCACAATTTCCTGTGGACTTTTCAGAACCTAAGGGAAGAAAACAGGAGGAAAAAAGTCTGGAAGAAAAGGAATGGTTTTCCATGGTGTCTTTTCTGCTCTCCTTTTGATGAAGGCAGGAATATAAATAGCAATAGCAATAGCAGTTAGACTTATATACTGCTTCATAGGGCTTTCATCACTCTCTAAGCGGTTTACAGAGTCAGCATATTGCCCCCAACAACAATACGGGTCCTCATTTTACCCACCTCGGAAGGATGGAAGGCTGAGTCAACCCTGAGCCGGTGAGATTTGAACAGCTGAACTACAGAACTGCAGTCAGCTGAAGTAGCCTGCAGTGCTGCATTTAACCACTGCGCCACCTCGGCTCTGGACAAATGTTGCATTATTTTATTTTTTGTCCCACAATCTTCCTAGCATGAATGAGGCCATTTTTCTCCTTGCCTCGTGTCACTTCTGAATTATAAAAACCTACTCAGTAATTTTGACCCTTTGCATAAATTCTGTTTTAGAAAGACGGGCCCTTCGTCTCCATTTTATCAGCCTCACTTAACCATCAGAGAAAGGGTAGGAATAGTGGAAGATGCATTACCAAAAAGCTTTAAAGCATAGGATATTATTTCTCAGAATGTATTCAGCATTAACATCCAGGCAGCTCACTCTCCATAGCTGAGATAACAGAAAAATTGTGCTACTACAAAATCAGACTTGTATTAAAAATTGAAACTGCAAAGCAGATAAATATGCACTCAGGTTAGTTCATCTTGTTTATTATCAGTCTGAAAAACCTTAGATTTCTCTGGGATGAAATGCATAACATAATAACCCACACAATATAGTCTTCTTATCAGGTAAAAGATTGGTCATTCACTGCACTTTATGCCACAAACCATCAAGTTCTATTGTATTTTATTTTAGCCAGGAAGCATAAAGTATTTTATTTTATCTTTTACTGTAGTGTGAAGTAGGAAAGTGATGAATGCAAACTGGTTCCAATTTGGTTCTTCATAACTGTGCACTCCTGCACAGATATGGAGAACAAAACTGAAATCAATTTATGCACCTTCCTTCTCCTATCTGTGCAGGAGTGGTAAGAAGACAATTTGAGTGTCATGCAGACAAGGCAAGATACTAATAGTATGAATAGTCTTGTTCAGCTTCTATGGTATCACAAAAATGTGAAATAAAAATTGTATCGCAAAAATATGAAAAACACAAAATGTGTATTATATGTTCACCCTTTTTTACATATTTCATTGGGTGCATACACAGAAACACATGTGTTACATATGTTAGAATAAACCCTCTAGGTATAACAGTCACTTACCAATATCACTGCCCATTGATTAGATACCATGAAGTCATTGTCAACTCTTAGTGACAACATTGATTTCTGCCCATATTTCTATAAAATCCTTGTCTTCAGCTGAAACTATTAATATTCAACCCTGAGTAGAGAGGCTGGTAAAACTACTATGGATAGTACCATCCATATTGGAGAATTAGGTTAGAGTCATGGTGATTCAGTGGTTAGAATGCAGTATTGCAGGCTGACTCTGCTGACTGCCAGCAGTTCGATCATGAACAGCTCTAGGTTGACTCAGCCTTCCATCCTTCTGAGGTTGGTAAAATGAAAATCCAGATTGTTGGGGGCTGATTTTGTAAACTGCTTAGAGAGTGCTATAAAGTACTATGAAGAAGTATGTATGTCTAAGTTCTATTGCTAGTGTTAGATTGCTAGGGGTATATAATATGCCACATTACATTCTCTGCTGTGACATGCCACTGACTAATATGCTAGTAAGTGCTTCTGGTTCTCCCTGTCTTCCATGAATATTTGTTGCCTTCACACTCTGAATTATCAGATACAGTTACTTGTTTTCTATAAAGTTTTTGAAATTACTTTTCACTCATAGGAAAACAGGCAGTGCATGTCTGGTCTGTCAGACATAAAAGGAACATTCAATTTATCAAATCAAAACATTAAATGCCTATACAACAATTATGTGGAGAAACCGAAAGCGTCGCAGCGAGACCGGTTGGAAAATAGCAAACTCCAAGGGGGCATCACAAAATCCAATCAGACAAACCGCTGTTGGGGGGATCTGTGGACCGGAACCATTCTGTAGGTATGGGAAAGAAGGAGAGGTGCCTCGGACAACGAAGAGGAACCAGCAACTTCCTCAGTAGGTCAGAGGAAAACTCTTTTAATCGACAGTGCGGGGTGGCCATATCTAATGACTGCTTTCAAGCTGTGGCAACTGGACTAAGATTTTTGAACTGGAGCGGTGTTTGAGCAAAGTATTGGAACTGGGAGAGTGATTGGCTAACTCACAGGTAAATAACTTTTTAATTTGGACTTAAAAAGGATACTGGTGTGGAATTAGAGGCTATTTAGCACTTGGGAAATTTCATGGAGGACGAAAGTTGAAGGGGAGTCTAAAGCACTTAAACCTCAATGTTATATTTGGATTGGAAAATATTAAAATTTACAAAAAGAATTCGGGGTAAAGTTCTTTGGAATAAAAGTGGTTTTGAACAGCTATTGACAATTAATGCATTGGAGTCCACAGTGGAGTGAGGCCATCTGCTGATGAGAAGAGATCATTACAATACTTAGAGATGGGTGAAAGAGAAAGGACAGCTGGAGAATTTAACCTTGGCTACAGAGAAAGAGTAGCAGTGAGAACTTTTAAGGACTGCTTATTTTCACAACAGTGTTTGGCTTTGATTGCTTGGGCCTGTGGAAGAAAATAAATCCTCTATTCAGACTGGACTGGACTAACATTAAAACTGGATTTTAGAATTTGGGACATTAAATGGAATAAAAAAGGGACTGCACAGATTTTAAATTTTAATTAAATGCGATACAATTTTTAAAAAAAAAAATCTTTACAAATTGTTAAATTAGTCAAACTGACATTATGGAACTCTGGATGTATGAGGAATTATTTGAGATGTTAAAAATGTGTGTGAAACTGTAAAAGATTCAGAAATGCAGACAGAGTACTCAGGCCAGGACACTAGGCAGCAAATAAGAGAACAAGGGGTAAAAAAAGAAACAATTGAATAGTGAAGAAGGGAAAAGTGGGAATAGACCAGTGGTGGGTTTCAAAATTTTTTTGAACCTACTCTGTGGGTGTGGCCTCCTTTGTGGGAGTGGCTTTCCGGCCATGTGACCTGGTGGGAGTGGCTTGCCAGCCATGTGTTTTCTTTCTTTCTTTCTTTCTTTCTTTCTTTCTTTCTTTCTTTCTTTCTTTCTTTCTTTCTTTCTTTCTTTCTTTCTTTCTTTCTTTATTCTCTTCTCTTTCTTTCTTTAATCCTCTCTCTCTCCTCTCTCTCTCTCTCTCTCTCTCTCTCTCCTCTCTCTCTCTCTCTGTCAGTCTGTCTGTCTCTGTGGGGGGGCAGTGGTGGGTTTCAAAAATTTTTGGAACCTCTTCTGTAGGTGTGGCCTGCTTTCCGGGTCCACTGGTGGAACCTCTTCTAACCGGTTCGGTAGATTTGACGAACCGGTTCTACCAAATAGGTGCGAACTGGTAGGAACCCACCTCTGGAATAGACGAACTTTGCAAGGAAAGTAATAAGAATTACAAAAAGAAGAAAAAGAAGAAACTAGGAGAATGGGGGCAAAGAAGAACATTGGAAAGGAATAGAATCTGTGTGAGAGAGAGATCCAGAGAAAATGCCTAGAAGAGGGGGGGATAGGGATATATTAGTAGATTAAAGGGAATTGTATCAATATTGCTAATGATATGTAGGTAACTAAGATATGAAATTATAACAACATTAGTAATTGTTAAATAAAATGTTCTTTGTGTAAAAATTGAAATTGAGGATGTATTTTGCCTATAAAAATAGACTAACAGATGGAAGAAGAAGAGATAATTTGGTTCAATCTTGAAAGGGAAATTTGGCGATATTGTTCATATATTAAGAAGAAACTAAGTTTAAGAGGGAAATAGGGGGAAAGAATAATAGAATTGTTAAGCTACATGTTTTCTACATAAAAACTAAAATTGAGGATGTATGTGGTTTATACCAAAATATGTTAATAGATGAAAGAGGAAAGAATAATCTGTTTAAGCTTAAAGGGAATTTTATGATATTGCTTAGATACTAAGAAGAAAATAAGTTTAAGATGAAAAAATGGAAAGAGAATAAATTGAGCTGGAAATGGAAACAGAACTATGATGAAAAAAAATGTTAATTTGTTATTGGTATCATGGATGTAACTATTTGAGATGTTAAAAAATGTGTGTGGAGCTTTGGAGGGCAAGGATAAGCTAAAGAATAGAAGAAAAAGGAACTAAAAATAAAAAATAACTAGATGGTTTCATTAGGGTAAATTAGATGAAAAGAGGAATCATGAAATGATAATTTGGTATAACTTTGAAGGGGCAATTAATGATATTGTTTATATAACAAGAAGAAAATAAATTTAAGATGGAAAATATGAGAAGAGAATAATAGAGTTGAAATTGGAAATGGAATTAGGATGTAAATATATATAAAAGAGGATGCAAAAGGGGAAAATCTGGATAACGCTTTGTTCATAAATATGTTATTTTATTTGAAAAAACAATAAAAATTTATTTAAAAAAACAATTATGCATTTGTCATTTTCACCACATTGAACCTGAAATTTTAAAAAGGGAATATAACTTTTGGGTTCTGCTCTAATGCAGGAACAAATGTCATTGCATTTCTAGAATAGATACCATAATGGGAAGGGGAACCAGTTAGCTCAATTTGTAGGCTGTTTTGAGTTCAATTTTATGGGGGAGCTTTTCAGTTTTAATAAGCAAAATGTTTTACAAATAAAGGAGTGACATTTTCCTCATTAAGCCTTAGATTGAGCTGCTAAATATCATTTTCCAAATCTAAAAGCCACAGGAAAGTCCTTTATATGTGGAAAAATTTGCTGCACACATTCTTTAATTCCTTGTAAATCGAAAGCCAACAGTTTAATCCCTGTTGGCTTTTGTGTGCCAGAAGAAACTAGAGGCTCATAATTAACTCCCAGCTCCATACGGACAAACAAGAAAAAACACTTTGGTGTATCTTACAGGTAAAAATAAGATAATCCTAAATAAATAAATGGGCAGGCTAGAAGGCTGCTTGATCCAACTGTACCGTGAGCAGAATTTTGTTCATTTTTGTATTTATTGCATGCATACACAAACACATACCCCTCAAAGAAATATTATAGCAGTGATGGCTAACCTTTTCTGGACCGAGTGCACAAAGAGAACCCGAACCCCCAAAATGTGTGTGTGGCCTCTGCACATGTGCCTCGGCCCCTGCCAATGTACCCCTCCCCCGCATGTACATGCAGGGCCCCACATGCACCCCAAACTCCATGCATGCACACACACACACATACCGCATGCCCTCCGTGACCCCCACCCCCCCACAAACATATGCAGCCCCCCTGCACACAGCCTCCCTGCACATAAACAGCAGAGACCCGAAGACCAGCTGGCCGGCAGGAGGTGTGCGCACATGCAAGGTGGAGCTGAACTGGGGCAATGGCTCGCGTGCCCACAGAGAGGGTGCTGCATTCCACCTCTGTCACGTGTGTCATAGGTTCACTGTCATGGTATTATAGCACAGCAAGTCTTGCACATAACTCAGTTAAACATGAGGAAGAACTAAGACATGTGACTCATGAAGGTGAAAACAACTCATTCACTTTTCTTTGTAATACAAGGCAGGCTACAGAAAAAGCAGGATATTTATGGAGTCTATAACAGGCCATTTTCCATGGCTGTTGGCCTGCATTCAGCAGTCTGGCTTATAAGAAAGCAATTTCCCCAACCAAGCTATCTGAATTCAAGTTCTGATAGAATGTGTGCCAGCATACTCCATTAAAACCTAGTATCATACTATTAGACGGAGTCAAGAAATGAGATAAATGCATATTTTGGATGATACATCTAAAATGTAGAACTCTCTGGCTCAGAAATATAGTCTGGTCTTCTGCTAGACAGCATCTCACCCTTCACTAGTGATGGTGTTTTCCCTACAAGAGGTGTAAATTTTATGAAATATTTCCTGCTTCTTCCTATAGCTGCCTCTACCTTCTACTTTCTTCAGCACTTCTGGTTTGTCTCATTTTTCACTGTTTTGATCTAAATAATGGTTTAATATCATAAATAAGGTTCTCATGCTAGACTGATTAAAAGGTAAACCTTGGGTGACTTTATTAATGTATACTAACAATCTGTGTGTGTTATATTCTGGTTGAGATATGTCGCTGATGCTTTTTTATGCCTAAGGAAAGTTGAGTAGACATCCATTCACTGAAGGGTACAATCAATTGTAGACTCCAGAGACTCCAGAGATCTCATTTTCACTTCGGCATCAACAATGCCACTTTTCTGCTATCAAGAGTGAATGATGAACTTTCAGCATGCATCCATTTAGTTTAGAAGGAATATTTATCCTGCTGCCTTCCTCCTCATTTGAGTTTCTGTGGGAAAGGTAATTTTCCTACCATTTCCCTGCCCCTGTCCATGCTCACCGGTGCTTCAGGGAAGCATTAGGAACATCATCCACTTTTAAGAAGCTTTGGAAAAAGAGACAAAACAGCAAAGGAAGCAGCTGCTTTAAATAAAATTGCTTTCAAATTTTATTGTGAAACCTGACTCACTAATCATTGCTGGGATTAGAGTCCTGCTTTCAGGAACATTCAAACTCATGCATAAACACTTTCCCTTCAGCAACTCTCTCTCTCTCATTTGTACAAGTTCTTGAAAAAGAAACAAAATATGATCATTTTGTTCAAGGGGAAAAAACATACCACACATCTGTTCCTAAGGAGATTCTAGTTCAGCAAGAAAAGTTTTGTCATTTTTTTTTCCAACTGTCTCTGCACTTCTGGAGAACTTGCAACAGGTGGGGGTTATTCTGGCATTGAGATTTAGATTGCATTAGAAAATGAATCCCAGGCAATCATTACGCTGTTTGCTACCTTATCTACATCTCTACAGCAGTAATTAAGATTCCTCCCAGACTTCTATACCTGCTTATTGAAGCTTTTAGAAAAGAGGCAGAGACTTTTCATTCCCCAATTGTTCTGGGAAAGAAAAAAAACAGTGAAAGGCTCTTCTGCCTTTTCTTAATTTCTCTACGCAGTGCTCCAATAAAAATCTTATCTAAATATGGTACTTGAGTGCAGGGATGATTTGGAGAGTGGGGTCAAGGAGCCCAGGTGGCACAATGGTTAGTATGCAGCAATGATGGCTAACCTTTTACATCACCATGTGCTGATCTGCATGCCAGAAATGGCACAAAAAACCGCCTGGACTGCGCAGCCTCACTGGCCTTAGTGTGCGTGGGAGTGCCAAAATCCGGAAGAGCACATGTGTGTGCCGGCATATGAACTTCCGGTTTCTGGCATGGGCACGTGCCCGACGAACAGCTTGCCATTGCACATGTATTTAACAAAAGCCCAGAGGTTCAGGTGCCATCATGGGCATGCGTGCTGGAATGCTGCTCTTCTGGGTTTTGGCGCTTCCATGCACCCAAAGGCCAGCTGACTGCCATGTGTGTGTTCACAGGAGAAGGAGCAAGTGAGGCCACACATCCTGCATGGGATGGCTCCATGTTCCACTTCTGGCAAGCATGCCATAGGTTCACCATAGGGTATACAGTATTGCAGGCTGACTGCCCATAGCCAGGAATTTGATTCTGACTGGCTCAAGGTTAACTCAGCCTTCCATCCTTCTGAGGTTAGTAAAATGAGGACCCAGATTGTTGGGAGTAATATGCTGACTCTGTAAACTGAGAGGGCTGTTAAGCAATGTGAAGTGGTTTATAAGTCTATTGCTATTTTAGTAACAGAATACAAGTTTCTCATCAAGCTTTCTGTGATAAGATTTATCAAAATGGAAAGAGGGGTAGATTACAGGAATCTTGAAGACAAAGTAGTTGTATTTATCTCTTTGCCTTACAATGCATCTCTGTATTCACAAGGCACTTCTTAAATTCCTTAATAATTGTTTGATAGATTGGGATATATTGATCGATTGGGAGGTAGTCAATCATTTTCCTGGTAATTGAGAAATGTGTAGATATTCCAAGCTTTTCCAATGTGTTACAAGCTGATATCGACAGTGGCAATAAGACTGACTTTCTCTGGTTTCATACATGTTCCTAAATGATTGGTAGGAGGTAGGTAAGTAGGTAGGTAGGTAGACAGATTCACCAAAATAATATCCATGTTGCATTCCTTGGCATCTGCCACATTTGACTTTGCTTATTTCAGATCTTTTTCATTACATCTAAAAAAAATAGGAAGTTGCAAACCAAAGTGCCAGTTTCTCTCTTGATATTTGCAAAAGTGCCTTTCAGCACCATGTATCCTCAAAAAAATAAAAAACAGCACTTAGCTGCAGATTTGCTTGTAACATTACCTTTTTCCCAGAAAAATGTGCACAAAAAATAAATATCCCAGGATGCATTGTAACGGTTGTCACAAAGGTGCTTTTTTTCCCCAAGGGGCAATGGACTTTCTTGTTTTTCTTTGAAGATGTCTCACTTTTCATCCAAGAAGTTCTTTAGCTCTGATTTTAAGAAAAACAAGGAAGTCCAGTTGTCTCTTGAAGAAAAAAAGCACCTTTGGGACAACCATGATCTGGATGACTGAAAATCTCCATAGACATTTAGCTATGCAGAGCTCAAGAAGCTTCCCAGATGAGAAGTAAAATGTCTTCAATGAAAAACAAGAAAGTGCCATTGCCTCTTTAAAAAAAAAACTTTGGGACACTTTATGGAAACAAGAGTTGGACTTGAAGAAGTAAGATAGGAAGAGCATTGACCCTCTAGAGCTTGGGTATTGTAGAAAACTCCAGACAATATCATGGAGAGTCAATAAAGCAAACTAATGGATCATTGAACAAATCAACTCAGTGGTCTCACATAAGAACACTGAAAGTATCTGCTTCAGATACATTATGCACGATCTAGCTCTCTGGAGAAAGTTCTAATGCTGGGAAAAGTATAAAGAAAGAGAAGAATTGGATGACCAGCAGCAAGGTGGATGGACTCAGTTATAGTAGTGATAGGTGCATCATTAGAAAACCTGAAAGGCCAGGTAAGGGATCAATCATCATGGACAAATATTATCTAATAGTCAATACTAACTAGATAAACGGTCAACCAATTGTGAAGGGCAGAAGCATTCTCAGCATTACTTCATTCAGTAATCAGTAATCAGGAAAGAAAACCACTGGACTCCATTTGAATTGAAATCAAGTATTTCAATTAGTACTTTTACTAATTATAAATGAACAGTTGCAAAGCTAAACTGTCTGGTTAATTAGGTGCGAAAGCTAATAATATAATGCAAAATTCATTCCCCTCCCCTTGGCATCCCTGAGCACAGTCCAATCATATTGCCCCCAAATGTCAGGTGTGAGATAACTTCAAAAGGCATCACCAGGATGGAATGCTGGACCGTTGCTGGACCGTTGACCTTGGCGGGAAACTCCCTTCCTCCACATGCGCAGTAAAGTGGTCAGTTCAGCATCTAGACACTTCCTCCAACACAGCAATGATTCCCCTCCCAAATACCATGCCCCCCTCCCCGTGCCAATGGCAGCCGAAGCAGCAGCAAAGCAGAGGCTGACATCCGGCCCTCCTCCAGAAAAGGGTGGTCAGACCTGCAGAAACGGAAAAAAAAACACAAACAAACAGACAAACAACAAGACACGAAAGAGGGAAAGGGGAGAGGAAGAGAGAGAGAAGAGAGAAGAAGAAAAAAATTAGGAGAATGGCCAAATCAGGGCTTGTCAGGATAAGTAGAGTAGAACTTGCGGAGCAGGTAAGGTGTCCGAACATGGGGCCCGTCAACCCATTCAGTGTGAGAAGGGGGGAAATGCTTCCAAGCGACCAGGTACTGGACACAGTTCTGGCGTTTACGAGAGTCCAAAATCTCGTGAACTTCGAAGTGTTGCTCACCCTCAATCAAAAGCGGAGCGGGTGGAGGACGGAGAGGCAGAAGCAACGACGAAGTGCAGACAGGCTTCAGGAGGTTAACATGAAAAACAGGCTAAACCCGGTTGAGGTGTTTGGGCAGCTGAAGCCGGACAGAAACAGGGTTGATGACCTTGACAATGGGAAACGGGCCAACATACTTAAGCCCTGATTTCTTCGATTTCTGGGGAGTTTGAAGAAATCTAGTGGACAAATAAATTTAATCACGAACTTTGTAGTCATACGGATTAGCCTATTTCTTATCAGCCTGTTTCTCATGAGCACGGTGTGCAGCATCCAGAGTTTGGAGAGCCAAAGGCCAAACGCACCGAAGGCGGTCACTCCACTCGGACAGTGACGACACTTGGGGTTGCTCACGAGGAATGGGTACAAAATTCTGGCCAAACACTACACAGAATGTGGTGAATCCAATGCTGCTATGCACAGAATTATTGTAAGCCACCTCCGCATGCGGCAACAAATCCACCCAATCATCCTGCTGGTAGTTGATGAAACAATGTAAATATTGTTCTAGTACAGAATTAGTCCTCTCACAAGCCCCATTAGTCTGAGGGTGGTGGGTGGAGCTTAATCCCTGGGCGGAGCCAATGCAATTCAGGAACTCCTTCCAAAAAACAGAGGTGAATTGCACACCACTGTCCGATATGATGCAGTCGGGCACCCCATGTAAGTGGTAAACATGGGAGATGAACATCTTAGCAAGAATCTTAGCAGAAGGAATCTTGGAGCAAGGAATGAAATGGACCTGTTTGGAGAACAAGTCAGTAATGACCCAGATAACAGTGTGTCCCTGACTCTCAGGAAGTTCGACGATGAAATCCATAGAAATCTCCTTCCAAGGGGCAACCGGGCGAGCTACTGCTTGGAGCAATCCCTGTGGCTTCCCCGGCAGGTGTTTAGCAGCAGCACAAATGGAACAACTGGCAATATATTTTTCAATGTCCTTTTTCAAAGAAGGCCACCAAAACTGTCGCTTGACGAGGTGGAGCGTTTTGACGAAACCAAAGTGCCCCACCATTCGGGAATCATGAGCCCATTGAAGAACAATGAGTCTAAGAGACGCAGGAACGTATAGTTTCGTCCCAATTCAAGGCAATTCATCTCTCATAGTGCATTCATTCACGTGCTGCCAGAACCAATCATCATCAGCGAGGGCTTTCTTGAGGTTGGAAAGAAAATCCTGAGACATCTCAACCTTAGAACACGGTTGACTCCTAGTAACAACAGGAGCAGCGAGACTCATCGCGGGAACGGCAGAACAGTTGTATTGAGGAAGTCTGGATAAAGCATCAGCCATAAAAATCCCCCCCCCCCCCGGAATGTATTTCAGGGTGAAATTAAATTGATTGAAATGCTGAGCCCAGCGCATCTGTTTAGGAGAAAGTTTTCTGGGCATTCTCAAAGCTTCCAAATTCTTATGGTCAGTCCACACATCGAAAGGGTGTTTGGCGCCTTCTAGAAAATGGTGCCATGTGGCCAAAGCCCAGTGAACAGCAAACGCCTCTTTCTCCCAAATGGCCCAACGTCTCTCCGTGTCAGTTAGTTTGCAAGAGGTGTATGCGCAGGGTTCTAAATTACCTTGACTATTGGCCTGAAGGAACACAGCCCCCACAGCCACATCACTGGCGTCAGCTTGAATGACAAAAGGCGCGTCCATGTCCGGGTGCTTGAGGACTGGCTCCTCCGCAAAAAGCCATTTTAACTTCTCGAAGGCAGCTTGACATTCCATGGTCCAATCCAGCGGCTTGCTAGGCTTGGGTTTCACCCCACCTTTGGACTTCAGAAGGTTAGTTATGGGAAGAGCTATCTTAGCAAAAGAGGGGATGAACTGGCAATAGAAATTGGCAAACCCCCAAAATTTTTGCAATTGCCTGCATGTACGAGGGGCTTCCCACTCGGTAACCGCTTTTACCTTAGAGGGGTCCATTTCAACACCCTCATGGGAGATGCGATAGCCCAGGTAGTCAACCTTCTCCTGATGGAATTCACATTTGGACAATTTGGCGTAAAGTTCAGTTGCCCGAAGTTTCTTCAACACAGTCCGAACCAGCTTCACGTGCTCTTCACATGTTTCTGTGTAAATAAGGATATCATCTAAATATATGATAACGCCCTTGTAAAGATGGTCATGTAAAACCTCATTAATTAGCTGCATGAAGACAGCTGGTGCCCCCTGTAGGCCAAACGGCATCACACGAAACTGGAAGCAGCCAAGGGGACAGTCGAAAGCAGTTTTCCATTTGTCCCCCTCTTAAATTTGGACCCTATAATATGCCTCCCTTAAGTCCAACTTAGTGAAGATGCGGTCCTTCCCCAATTCAACCAGCATGTCCTTCATCAGCGGCAATGGGTAGAGGTTCTGAGATTATATCGCATTCAGATTTTTAAAATTAACACACAATCTCAGGGAGCCATCTTTCTTCTCTCTGAATAGTACAGGAGCTGCTACCTCGCTGGTTCAATGAACCCCCTCTCCAAATTTTTATCGATGAATTTTCTAATTTCGTCCATTTCCCTAGGGGACATTGAATATATTTGGGGCTTTGGAAGCTTCACCCCAGGTAAAATATCAATGGTGCAATCAGTGGGCCTGTGGGGGGGTAATTTATCAGAAGATTTTTCACTAAAAAAAACCCTGAGAACCCAATACTCCTTTGGTATTTTTTCCTCCCCTTCGATTCTCTCCTGCTCCCTGGCTGCCAAAGTGGGGCTAGTAGCGGCAGAATCCGGAGTCTCAACCTTCCGTTCAGGGGGTATTTCTGTGCGAATTCGTAAGCAACCCTTTCTCCAATTAATGTGAGGGTTCCATTTACGAAGCCAGGGGAGTCCCAAAATAAGGGGCAGTCCATGCCAGGTGCCACAATAAAAGTTATTAACTCCTGATGGGTCCCCATTTTAATCTCTATGGGCTCAGTAGAAAAATGAGCAGGGCCGCCTCCCGCAATGGAACCATCAATTTGGCAAAAAACAATAGGGGTTTTCAAAGTCCTCAATTTTAAGCCTAGTTTCTCCACCATTTCAGGAGTTATCATACAGCAAGAACAGCCGGAATCAAGGAGAGCTAAAAGTTTCTCAGTTGCGCCAGAAGATGGCACTCTCATCTCAATTGGGATAAGCATGGGGCCCGTTCTGGAACTTACCCAGCGATGAGACTCCTCCTCATCCGATTCGTCAGACGAGCTGGGGCTCATGCCTCCCTCCTCCTCTGGCTGGGGTCTTCATTGTGCTGGGGAACATTTTCAGCGGCGAATACAGCCTCCCTCCTTTTGCCTGGGGTCTTCATTGCTTTTCCCTCTCTCCGGGGGTGGGTGGGTGGGGCGGTCTGAGCCCATTTTACGCGGCAATTTACAGCGCGGTGGCCTTCCTTCCCACAGCAGAAACAAGTGAAAGGCTTGGCTTTGCCTACGAAACCTCCTTTTCCCTCACTCCTGGGGCGGAGGGTTTTTTGGGGGGCTGCTGGGGGGGATTTCTCCACATCTCCCTCTTTCATGCATTGAAGCCTGGCTGAATCCAACTCAACGTCTGTCGCGTGTTCATACCAAACAGTTACATGACGGGGAAGGCGTTTGTTTATGCACTGTTGGTATATTTTTTCATTCAATCCCTCAGCAAACTGATCCAGCAAAGCCTCTTTCGACCACCCCCTCATATAAGCTGACAACTCTTGAAATTCCTGGACATAATCTGGCACAGATTTGTTTCCCTGCTTCATAGCCATAAATTTCAGGTGCCCGTGTCTCTCGGTCAAAGGGACATCAAACCTCCTTCTCATGGCTGCCATAAAGTCATTAAATTCCTCAGGAGAGGGGAATTGCATTTGTGTAGGCCGACCATCCATTCGGCTGCCTTCTTCTCTAAGGACATCAAGCGGCCTTCGATACTATCGACCATGGTATCCTTTTGCGATGGTTACGAGAGGTGGGGGTGGGAGGCACCATTTTTCGGTGGTTCTCCTCCCACCTCTCGGACAGGTCGCAGTCGGTGTTGGTCGGGGGGCAGAGGTCGACCCCTAGGCCCCTAAAATATGGGGTCCCACAGGATTTGGTCCTGTCCCCCCTCCTGTTTAACATCTACATGAAGCCATTGGGTGAGATCATTCGGCGGCACGGAATAAAATACCATCAGTACGCGGACAATACCCAGTTGTATCTGTCTGCCCCATGCCAACTCAGTGAAGCGGTTGACGTGATGTGCCAGTGCCTGGAGGCTGTCAGGGTCTGGATGGGAGTTAACATGCTTGCGCTCAATCCAGACAAGACCGAGTGGCTGTTGTGTTTTCCTCCCAAAAATTTGGCTAGTACTCCATCACTCAGGCTGAGGGGTGAAATTTTACGCCCCTCAGACAGAGTTCGCAATTTGGGAGTTCTCTTGGACCCACAGCTGACCTTAGAACATCATTTGTTGGCTGTGACCAGGGGGGCATTTGCCCAGGTTCTCCTGGTGCACCAATTGCGTCCCTACCTGAACCGGGAGGCACTCGCAACAGTCACTCATGCCCTTGTGACCTCAAGACTGGACTACTGCAATGCGCTGTACATGGGGCAGCCCTTGAAGAGCATTCGGAGACTTCAGCTCGTCCAGAATGCAGCCACGCGAGCGATTGTGAGTGCACCTTGGTACACCCACATTACACCTATCCTCCGTGAGCTGCACTGGTTACCGATTGGTCTCCGGATACGCTTCAAGGTGCTAGTCATCACTTATAAAGCCCTTCATGGTATTGGACCTGGGTTCTTGAGAGACCGCCTGCTGCCAATTACCTCCCAAAGACCCATTAGATCACACAGAGTAGGCCTCCTCCGAGTTCCATCCACCAGCCAATGTCATCTGGCTACTACCCGGGGAAGGGCCTTCTCTGTGGCAGCTCCGGCCCTTTGGAATGAACTCCCCGCAGAGATTCGGACCCTCACCTCTCTCCAGGCCTTCCGAAAAGCTGTTAAAACCTGGCTGTGTCGGCAGGCCTGTGGTCGATGAGTTCCCTTCCCCTCTCGAATCGTGTGGCTGTTGGTTGTTTTTTTTAAATGCCCTGTACTTTTGTAGTTTTTGTATTTTTCCCTTCCCCTCCTTCGGGTTTGTGCACTGCCCTGAGTCCTGTAGGGAATAGGGTGGCATATAAATAAAATGAAACTCAAACTCAAACTCAAACCATCCTCACTTTCATTTCATCCGTCTCTAAATCAGGTCCATAGATTTCCATATAATTCCAGACCTGAATTATAAACAACCCAAGACTTTTAGGATCTCCATCATATTTAATGGTTAAGGGGGGGACTTTTGCCATTCGGCGTCGCCTGCCCCCCCCCCTGCTCTTTGAGCGACTCTAGCTGGAGGGGGAGGCTGGTTCTGGGTTTTCTTGCGCAAAACCCATCTCGGCCCCTTCACCCTCCCTTAAACTATGCATTGAGTACCTTTGCTCAATTTCCTCTGTCGGCTCCCTTTCCACTGATCTCTCACGGTTTCTGCGTTCAGTCCATGCTTCTTCGAGAAGTCTCATGGCGTGGGAAAGCTTGTAATCCTCTTCCCCAGAGTCACCCCAATCAGCTGATTTTTTCTTTGATCTCCTTCTCGTGACTCCAGCATCCAATTCCCCAGGCTCCTCTTTTTGTCCCACACCCCAAGTCCATCTGGGACGAACGGCAGGTTCTTCCACTCTTAGTTCGGCCAGCCTTTCGGTTAAAGATGGTCCCGTCGTTGCCCCCTCCTCTTCCTCCTGGTCACTTATATACAAAGACATTTCTTTTCTTCTTGTGAGGGCACCCCCTTCGGTAGGTTTTTAGCTCTGGGATGGGTGTAAAATGAGACTCAGCTTATTGTCAGCATTACTTCATTCAGTAATCAGGAAAGAAAATCACTGGACTCCATTTGAATTGAAATCAAGTGTACTTTTACTAATTATAAATGAACAGTTGCAAAGCTAAGCTGAGTCTGGTTAATTAGGCGTGAAAGCTAATAATGTAATGCATAATTCATTCCCCCTCCCCTTGGCATCCCTGAGCACAGTCCAATCATATTGCCCTCAAATGTCAGGTGTGAGATAACTTCAAAAGGCATCACCAGGATGGAATGCTGGACCGTTGCTGGACCGTTGACCTTGGCAGGAAACTCCCTTCCTCCACATGCGCAGTAAGGTGGTCAGTTCAGCGTCTAGAAACTTCCTCCAGCACAGCAATGATTCCCCTCCCAAATACCATGCCCCCCCTCCCCGTTTCAATGGTAGCTGAAGCAGCAGCAAAGCAGAGGCTGACAAGCATTTTACTACAGGTAGCCATTTTGTATATGAGCAATTTTCTTCCTAGAAAAATCTGACTGTAACAAATATGTCCAATGTCTATCTTCCCCAACCCAAGTACATTGGAATTCTATCCTGGTTTAATGTTTGATTGATTTTTGTATTAACAGTACAAATAAACATATTTGAAATGATTACATAGAACAGTACTTTTACTTCAAATCAGGAAAGCTACTCGGTTGAAGGATACTTCTAATATTCTGTATTTTAACTTTTCTTCACTCTTTCTTTTTTCCAGGGACTTCCATGAATAAAAAATAATGCAGGATTAATAGTACCCTGGAAAGAAAGGGTATGATGTAAATGAACTTCCTTCTCTCTTCAGATTTCACCAGCCTGCAGTCAATGCTGAAATCATAATATATGACTAAACAATGTGATTTTTTTTTTTGTGATTTAGTTATTTGTTTGGAAAAAAGGAGAGTACCTGTCATTAACTAAAATATAAATGATTAAGTACTCCAGCTCCTTCAGAATAAGATTAGTTGGTCAGTCATGTTAATAAGATGTAAGCTTTTGCTTTGACTTTGGATCAATTAAGTCAAAGACTCCTTCCAATAATCAATGTTAATGATATCTCATGGCAACTTTTTTGTAGTTAATTAGAAAATGTTCTATATTATGATGATATTATGGTTATATATTATTATGATATTATAAATGACTCTTCTTTTTCTTAATTGTTTAGCTAGGTTTTAGTGCTCCTTTGGAATAATTCATATGAGTTGATTTCATTCACTTTGTTACATCATGATGAATTAGTAGCAAATATTGGGGAAGTTACAAGCAAAAATGGTCAGGTGCTGATGTTCTACCTGGATCCTGTCAATTGAGGAGTGACAAGAAGAATGGAATTGCAATTTTAAATGTTCTTCCTAAAATAAGAGAGAAAGGAAAAGCATCTCCACTAGGCAGAAATAACATTTCTGACTATTCTAGAATGTGATAATGTCATAAATGCAAGAATTTATCTTGCACAGATCATTCATATATGCAAGCTGCCCACTGAAGTGTTTCCTCTTGACAATTTGATGCTACCTAACATTGCTGATGGGATAAATGTTACTGTTATTATTTCATTATTTCAGTCTTAGAGATTCACTGATAATTACTATGCACATCTTTTTCCAAGTCAAATCATGTTTAAACCATAGCTTTTGTTCATAATATTGTCTATACAACCTATAAATATGGGTGAGGCCAATGGCCTACAATTTTATTTGATGTTATTTGTATTTGAAAGCATTGAGCAATTAAAAACAGCATCAAATAAGTTTTATAATTATAGTGATTGAAGTGAGAAGAACAATTTATTGCTAATTAAAGAGATGTTAGAAAACAAAACACAATTTGCCTGATGAATAATCTATCTTCAATAGAAATGATCATTTCTGGTCTGGATAATGGACTTTATTTCACAGAAATTCAAACCCTATGAATAGGTTTCTGAATCACAGATGGAAGATCTTCAGGATCTAGGGCAGGAAAGGAAAAATTGAATGATCAAATAGAGGAAAGAATCAAATGGAATTAAGATAGACACTTATCTCCTTCCAAAACAGAAATAACTAGTATAGGATACTTCACTAAGAACATAATTGATGCTATGAAGAGCAGAGCAAAACAATCAGCACACCTTCTTCATAGTAGAAGGAAGCAATGCCCTTAATCATCTATGCCAGTATCTGACACTATGTAACTAAAATCTTTGTTGGACACATCTCTCCAACTTGGAATTGGTATTTCTGTTGTGCTCTGAATCTTTTCTCCCCCTCTCTGATCACAGTGGCTATCTGTTGAAGTTTTACCTGGCTAATCATTCACTGAAGTCCCAGCTGTTCTCAGGAAGTTGTGACAAAGCAATAGAGTCTTGCAAAGTGGTAACTGTCCAGCTTACTGTTTGCTCTGACTGTTATTAGATACAATTGCACTCACTCACACCCAACTTCAGTATGTCTGATCAACAAGTCTGGAGAAGGATTAATTCTCTCTCTACAGTTGATCTGTTGTAGGGGATCAGAAACAACAGGATAACAGAATGAATGCTGTGATGCAAGACACCTCTCAGTTGAACATGAGAGCAATATTGATATTTACAAAAAGAGAAGGGCTTACATCATAATACTGTAATCTTGACAGCTGTCTCGGTGGATACACTTGGGGGGTGGGATTTTAATGTGGCAATTGATATATTCCTCCATTCTGTTCTCTCCTACCCAAGGTTACTTACTGGCAGGGAAAATAACACCAATCTTTTTTTTTCCAATGTGTGCTCCCATACAATGTGGTTGGGAGATTTTATCACACTAGCAACTCTGATTCTGAGGCTGAAGAAAAGTAGCTAGCAGATACTCCACCTGTAGTTCAAACAGTAGTAGTGAGGTTGCCATCTCTGAGTGATGGGTCTGACTGAGCACAGATGGTCAATGATTCCCATAATAAAGTACTTTAACCTGTCACTGTTAGAATGCCAATTCTAAATCATACCATCACTAATTAGGGTTGCGCATGGAGATGCTGAGGGTTGTTGACTTGTCTAACTAAGCAAAGCCAAGCACTCTGGCTATATAAGTCATGTTCCAGATCTCTTCCTTTGGTTGTAAATTGCTCCCCTACTTTCTGACCTTTGTTCCTGAAAACTCTTTCTGCTTCTTGCCCTGTGATTATGTCTTCAGTTTGATTTTTGAAGTAAATTTCATGGAATTGTTGGGTAATCTTGGACTTCTCTTAGTGTTTCTGTCTCCAAAGTTTTCAAGCTAGCTGGTACTGGTATAAATATTTTGGCACTGGTATAATTATGATTTAGACTTTGTAAATAAAAGATGTCAGCTTTCTTTGATATTTTGCACTATCATCCAAAATATGTTTTTCCTTTCCTTTACCTACCCTTATTTTGCTCCGGGACTATGGAATAATGCTATGCCCAATCATTCCCCTCCACCTATCTTTCTCCCCAAGCCAATGAGAACTGGGTAGATTCTTATGTTATTGACCACATCAATAATGATTATTTGATTATTATAGATTATTTGAACTATAGGACTTGAATCAGGAGGAGAGGGAAAATACTTAACAGTGGAACATGAAAGCCACTTTAGGCTGTTTCCATGGATGTAATGAGACATATATAGCATCTTGAAGATATGTCTCTTAAAGACAGTTATCATGTGGAACTATGTAAAGAGGGCTTATTATGGGGTTATCCTCATATCTCCCTTGCTATAATATCCCCCATAATAGCAAGCAAGATATGAGGATGACTCCCTGATACACTCTCTTTACCTTGTTCCACTCTAAGAAACATTCCAAACCAAAAGGGCCAGCAGTACTACTAATTAAAACTAATTTGTAACCAAATAGTATATGGGAACTGAGTACCATAGTGCAGCTAGTAATCTTTTCAGCAATTTCATTTGATCTCAAGGAAACCGAGTCTCAGCGAAAGTAAGAGTTCATTTCTGCTTTCAAAATACGTTTATTTCCATTTCCATTTCATTTTATACAATCACATGTATACTGTGCATGACCGGGGCATATAACATTGAATAATAAACACAGCCCTCGCTTTCATAGACCATACCCCCCAAAATACAAACCCAATATGCCACCTTGACCCACCATACACCCTCTTTCACCCCCTCCAACTTACATTCTTCCTTCCAACATTCCCCTCTACTACCTACTTCCTCTCCCCCTCTATCGCTCTTCATTTCTGAAAACATTACGTGGTACCAAGTTTATACATCCTGAGTGGACACGAGTAGAATTAGTTGGTTTTGACACCCTTAATTTCTCTTCCTAATAACTTCTGAAAATACAGAACTGTCATTCCTGACCTTTCATATATTCTATTTACTATTTCTATTATTTCTAGCTTAATTTTCAGCTAAAGCGAACTGGTTTCAGTCTGCAATTGCTACTGAGAGAGCATTGTGTTTTCAGGTTTTTGAATTTCACCATTAATTCAGAACATGAACCTTAATTATCTCGATCCGTCTCAACAATCTAAAGTTACAGAGCTACCCGCATTCATATTTTAAAATGTTGTTTTCTTGCATCAATTGGTAAAAAATACCGTGAGTCAGATAAGGCATTATTATGTATAACTTTGTTTCAATGTTAGCATCTCTGACAAGGAAACGAAGTGAGTCAGATATTTTAAAAGGCCTCCCCCCTGGGTTATAACAGCAATTTAGCTATTAGGCCATATCCTTCCTTTCTCCTCCAATCTATAAATGTCTCTCCAACAAATATCATTTACATAGTTCATGGCATTTAAACATCCCAGAAAAACTTTATTTATTCATTTGTGAAAGTAAGCATTTAAAAAAAAATGCTGGCTAACTTTCATGGTCAAAATTCTCAGTTGCCAGGCAGCCTTAATTTAGAATAGAGGTGTTTACCAACAACTTAATTGCAATCATTACATTTGTAGTTACATTTTTAAATGGCGACATTACCCAAGAGGCAGAAAGATTTTTATTATAAATTACCTTAATACCACCTACAAATTGGTCAAATGAACTGTGCTTGAGCTGTGGATGTGTTCTCATTACTCAGGGAACACTCTTGCAGGATGTCTACTGCTGATGGTTTTTCATCAGAAATTCATTGTCATTCTGCGTGACAAAGCTCAAGGAATTAAAGGAAGAAAAATGATTAATTAAATGGGTAAAATTAATTAATGAGACCTTTTCGTCTCTTGCCAAACCAAAAACCTAGAAATAAAGACTAAGTCATTGACCATAGATAATCATCATTTCTAAATGTGGCACTCAAAGGGCATTGTTAGAAGTCATAAATATATGTTGAAATAAATTGTACAACTTCCTGAATCTCCGAGTGTAAATTGTAAATAAATAAATTGCCTATATAAAAACAGCAACAGAAACTAAAGCCCTTATGAAAGGAATTTAAAACAGGATAAGAGAAAAAAATAAAGTCCAAAGATATCATTACATAGGTAAGGAGCCAGCACTGTATCAATTTTTTTTCTTTATCTCTGCAGTTAATAAATATGGATCAGGTTTTGACATATGCATAGAAGTTTCATATATCTGAGGTTGGGCCTCATTTCTTGTCATTTTACTTACAGTATATGGAAAAGGGAAGACATTTCTATAAAATACATATTTACATAAAAGTTCAGGAGTTGGATTAATTTTTTCGCATAATATATTTGCCGTTCATTTTCCTCATTTGGTCTCAGTAAGTCTTAGGGGTTAGCTAAGTTATATGTGACTGCTTTGCAACAGTAGCTGAAAGATGTGGGAAGATCAAGGCTTAGTCAAGTTTAGATGGGATGGTGCTAGGAAGAAATGGAGGGTGGGTTGCATCCAAATTATTATTACATAATTCAGATAATCCTCCTGCTTAATATTGTTCCAACAAGTTCAGGCAGCAGTTTGGAAATGTGCTAGAAATGGACAGGGGAAAACTTAAGAACTTGAAAGCCATAGAAAGATATCCGCATATTGTCAATGTCAATTATATAACCTGTCTGATCAATATGGTTAGTGGTTGAAGGCATCGGACCAAAACCTAGGATACTGGAAGTTTTGTCCTGCTTCAGGCATGAAGCCAGCTGGGTGATTCTGGACCAGTTCCTGTCTCTCAGCCCTAGAAAGAACACATGGGCAAATCACTTCCAAAAATGAACTCATCTAGGCAGTTGCTAGGGGTCAAGACATGAAGATAATGCATGATAAATAGATGATAAATGATAGCTATAGATGATATACAGATAATGATGGATGGATGGATGGATAGATGATAGATAGATAAATAGATAGATAGATAGATAGATGATAGATAGATAGATAGATGATAAACAGATAATAGAGGATTATCTATTAATAGTGTAATAAATAAAATATATCTAATAATAGTTTAATAAAACAGCTTTGTCAGAGAAATATATCATTTTTGAATGTCTATTTATTCTATAAATATTCTGTGGGACAATGGAATTTTTAAATCTGTGTATCTAAGCTAACCCCCTCCATGAATGATCTATGATAAGGATTATGCAAGGATTATCCTACTGGATTTGCAGCTTGGGCTTGCCTAGCAAATAATCCATCTCATTTTATTCCCCATTACTGAGGGAATCAGAGAAAGAAAGAAAAAATAACTAGCATCTATATTTGAATGGAACAAAGTCTGTTAATCAGAGGCAAATTCAATAAATTTTAAGTGTAACTTAAAAAGTGGAGTTGTCTCATTCTGTTAGACTTTGCACTAAGCAGGAGCTTGGGCCTACTGTACATAAACTGCTCATCTTTCTTTTTTCAATTTGATTTCTGTGGCCAAGCTGTTCCATTATCTCCCATTTCACTTTGCTTAGTTTGATCATAAAACCATTGCCTTTCCCCAATTTTATGGAAATTAATGTGGGAAAATATTGCCAGGATTTTGCCTCCCCATGATATGTACATGAGATCCAGTGGTGGTTTCCATGTGGAGTCTAGCTGCTCAATATTTTCTTTAAAAAATACCCTTAAGAACCATGGTATGACCTGGAGGTATTTAGTGACTTGTCATCTTAGAATACTTGGTTGATTCCCAGCAGAGACCCTGTACAGCAGCTTTTAAGGAACTTTGTAGCTGTTGATGAAAAAGAAATTAATCTCTCATGATACAAATGCAGGATAAAATACCATTTCTGGGTTTACACCTGTGATAATAAAAGTAGAAGCAGGAAAGTGTAGGATTTCCCTTGTGAATAATTTGGAGAATCAGATGAATTTGGTGAATTTAAAGAAACTATCAAAGCAATTTGCATTTTTCCATTAAGTGTGCTAGCCCATGCAAATGATGGCTTTATGGATTAACACTGGATTTATGACTTCTTTACATAATTAAATAAGCTGTAATGAAATTCAGTTGAACTATTCAACTATCCAAGGGCATAAATTAATTAAAATAGTTTTATCCATTTACACATCATTACCATGTTTCAGAAAATGGGGGATGGCATTAAGGAAATGACTGACCCCAAATCTCTGACATCAGATGGTGTCTTAAAACAGAGAAACTCCAAAACTCTTGAGTGTGTAACTTTGACAGCAGTATGGTTTATTTATGAATATTAGAAAAATGGAAAAGTGTTTTGCTACTATGCATCCTTGTAGCCCTTGGCATTGCTGGCAGAAATAATCTTGCTATTCACAAACCTTTGAATAGAAGTGTAGGACAGGCAGGTTGATTCCATATGATTGCCACAACCTAAGCTATAGTATTCTAATAAAGCCCAGCCACCGGAAACACTACATTGCAAGAATTATCTTGAAATTCACTGGCCTAACCCTGTGGTGCCCTGCAGTTCAACTTCACTGCAGTTGCTGTGTTTTGCAAGTTAATCAGTGCAGTGTTAATGGAGGCACTTCTTTGCCAGAAGGGTCCTTGTAATGGGATCATGTGATCCCAACTTGCAATTTTGCTGCCAGCTTCTCCATTAACTCTGTCAAGAGCCAGCTGTGAAACACACAAATTGTGATCACATGACTGCAGGACACTGTGATGGTTGCAAATGCCACCCAGTTGTGAAGCACCCAAATGTTGATCATGTTATGATGTTGTGACACTCATAAGTTTGAGGATCAATTGTAAATTTATTTTTTCAACTTGAAATGGTTGCAAAACAGGTCATTTGTTAAGCGAGGACTACCTGCATACTTGTGCCACTATCTCTATATCTATCTATTTGATATCTGTTTATCTACCTATTATCTACTATCTATCTATCTATCTATCTATCTATCTATCTATCTATCTATCTATCTATCTATCTATCTATCTATCTATCTGTCTGTCTGTCTGTCTGTCTATAATTTCTATCATCATAACCACCATATATTTATTCATTAAATCTCCTCTCTTTTGCTCAGTTGTCTGTTCAATGCTGAACAACAGATTGTAATTCCTCTGGGAATGAATCTGTTTTCTTGTACTTTTTACATAACCAGTCCCATAAATTGAGGTCTTTTTTTAGCTCTCTCTACTGCATCACGGATGTTTAGTAGAAAATGTTAAGAACTGTCTATACAGTTTGTTACTAATTAAAACAAAAAGGCTTAACACATAGAGTTAAAATAGAATTTAACTTCCTCTCCCCATTCCAGAAAGAAACAAGAAGCATTCTCCTCCATTTCTGTCTCACCCACCTGCAACCTTCCGAGCTGGGGAAAAATACAAAAAAGTGTAATCCCACCAGCAATGACAGATTTCCCCCCAAAATATACATAGGGCTGTGTTATAGCTGCAAAAAACAGCTTTATTAATTTGCAACTGAAGCAATTGGAAACCATATTTGCCTCCTATATAAAAACCATAGAGTGTATAAGCTATCTAGTTCAGAATCTTGTCACAGTAAAGTTCTAAGTTCTTAAATCTTTTATTAGATTTTCATATAGGTGCCACCTATAGATCTTTAAGGATATAAAAAAGTACTCCATTAATATCATCATGATTTTTATTTATTTTCAAGTGTTTCCAATTTTTTTCTAATTCTTAATAAACATTTTGTGTTATGTCATCCTCTGAAATGGCTCCTGATAAATGACTTCATTTTTAAAATGCTATTCTTGATTTAATTGTCAAACAAAATAAATTAAAATAAATGATGGATGGATGGATGGATGGATGGATGGAAGGAAGGAAGGAAGGAAGGAAGGAAGGAAGGAAGGAAGGAAGGAAGGAAGGGGTTTTTACATAATCACCACTACCTCAAAATTGGAATTAGAATTCAAAATCCAAAATTGGATTTAGAAGTCTCATTCATAGTTCTTACTTTAAATTGGACTCTGACCAATAGATGTGAAGAATGAAAAGTTCTAAACATTTCTTTTCAATTTTTTATCTAAATGACTTCCTTAAAGTGAAGTGGGAATAGAAAAGGCAAGCAGAATTGCTATTCTGTTTGTGTTTTCTATTCTAGCAGCTTTTATTAACCAAGGATGAACATGTTGCAAGCAACACTGTCTGGCATCACTTCCACAAGCAACATGTACTCAACTTCAGATTGAACAAGGGGAAATGAATCCATCAAAACCAGCTGCCTTATTCCCTATTCCAGAGCCTGTTCTCTAAGTATAATCCAAGCTGGAATGGAAATTTAAATAGCAACGCATTTTGCAAATTCATCATAGCACTTAGACTTATATACTGCTTCACAGGGCTTTACAACTCTCTCTTAAGTGGTTTACAGAGTCAGCATATTGCCCACAACAATCTGGACCCTAATTTTATCAACTTCAGAAGCAGTGGTGGGTTTCCATTTTTTTAAATACTGGTTTGCTTGTGCCCGTGTGACACTTCTGCACAAGTGCAGAAGCGTCTAGGAAGATGGGCGGAGCCTCCTGCCGCCGCCAATACAGGTTCACCCAATCTGGGCCAAACTGGCAGGAACCCACCTCTGTTCAGAAGGATGAAGGCTGAGTCAACCATGAGCCAGTCAGAATCGAATTCTTGGCAATAGGTAGAGTTAGCCTGCAATACTGTATTCTAACCACCGCACCATCCTGGCTTTATGGCAGATTACCAGAGTTTTTGTTTTTTGTTTGCTGTTCTATAATCCAGAAAATAAGACACTTATACATGCTCATCTTACCAACTTACTGGCACTACTTGGGGAAACTTTAGTTAATTTCATGCACATTGTGAATTTAAAATTAAAAATCCCTGGCTAAAAAAAGAAATGTGAATATAGTGAATGTAGGCCTAATTCTCTTCTCCTTTTCAACAACATCAAGTGATAGAAAGAGTCCCAGCACTTTCTAAATGAGATATGGAATAGGATAGGAAGATGTTCACCCCATTTGTATTCTGGGACTCCTAAAATTTTCAAGATATAGACCAGTTTGCAGATTTGAGTTTGAGTTTGACTTTCATTTTATTTATATGCCGCCCTATTCCCTGCGGGTCTCAGGGCGGTGCACAAACCCAAGGAGGGAAAGGGAAACACAGAAACTACAAGTACAAGGCATTTAAAAACAACCAACAGCCACACGATTCGAGGGGGGAAGGAAACTCATCAACCCCAGGCCTGCCGACACAGCCAGGTTTTAACAGCTTTTCGGAAGGCCTGGAGAGAGGTGAGGGTCCGAATCTCTGCGGGGAGTTCGTTCCAAAGGGCTGGAGCTGCCACAGAGAAGGCCCTCCCCTGGGTAATAGCCAGATGACATTGGCTGGTAGACGGAACCCGGAGGAGGCCTGCCCTGTGTGATCTAATGGGTCTTTGGGAGGTGATTGGCAGCAGGCGGTCTCTCAAGTACCCAGGTCCAATACCATGAAGGGATTTATAAGTGACGACTAGCACCTTGAAGCGTATCCGGAGACCAGTGCAGCTCACGGAGGATAGGTGTAATGTGGGTGTACCGAGGTGCACCCACGATCGCTCGCGCGGCTGCATTCTGGACGAGCTGAAGTCTCTGAATGCTCTTCAAGGGCTGCCCCATGTACAGCGCATTGCAGTAGTCCAGTCTTGAGGTCACGAGGGCATGAGTGACTGTTGCGAGTGCCTCCCGGTTCAGGTAGGGACGCAATTGGTGCACCAGGAGAACCTGGGCAAATGCCCCCCTGGTCACAGCCGACAAATGATGTTCTAAGGTCAGCTGTGGTTCCAAGAGGACTCCCAAATTGCGAACCCTGTCTGAGGGGCGTAAAATTTCATCCCCCAGCCTGAGTGATGGAATACTAACCAAATTTTGGGGAGGGAAACACAACAGCCACTCGGTCTTGTCTGGATTGAGTGCAAGCTTGTTAACCCCCATCCAGACTCTGACAGCCTCCAGGCACTGGGACATCATGTCAACCGCTTCACTGAGTTGGCACGGGGCAGACAGATACAACTGGGTATCGTCCGCGTACTGATGGTATTTTATTCCGTGCCACCGAATGATCTCGCCCAACGGCTTCATGTAGATGTTAAACAGGAGGGGGGATAGGACCGAACCCTGTGGGACCCCATATTTCAGGGGCCTAGGGGTCGACCCCCCCCCCGACCAACACTGACTGCGACCTGTCCGAGAGGTAGGAGGAGAACCACCGAAAAACGGTGCCTCCCACCCCCACCTCTCATAATCGTCGCAGAAGGATACCATGGTCGATGGTATCGAAGGCCGCTGAGAGGTCAAGAAGCACTAGGATGGAGGGATGACCTCCATCCCTGGCTCTCCAGAGATCATCGGTCAGTGCGACCAAAGCAGTTTCCGTGCTGAAGCCAGGCCTGAATCTGGACTGAAAGGGATCCAGATTTCCTGCCTTCTGTAATAGTAAGCAAGTACTTAAAGCCCTGGAGGCACATTACCATTCACCATAAACAAGGCATACTGTGGAATATTTATTTGTGAGAGTTGACAGTAAATGCTATAGTTTGTGATGTAATGGCAACAGTTGCTGAGATACCACACAAATACAACCTCGAAGAATGGGAATATATTTAGATGCTAGCAATTCTTCCTAACAGTTACTCAGTTCTTTAGCATGATTTGTAAAACACATCCAGAAATGCCCAATCTACCTCCCCCAACTCATTATTACCTATTTCTATTTTTATGTGATGATGGGAGGAAAGAAGAGTTTTAAAAATAGTGTCATTGCAGATCAATATGCAAAGACTTATCAGGAGAAGCATTTAAGAATGTAGAGTATTTGCTTAGCAATATTATATCTGTCTTCTGAGAATTTACTAATGATCATTTTCATCTTCCCACAAAATTTTTATCCCTCATGATACATGAACTGAGTCTTTCAAGGAAAATAACTATCACAACTTCTGATTGTCGTTGCACGGACTCCTCTGTCAATAATACTGAACAAGTCAGACTATCAAACATCAAAAATATCTTCCAGGCTACATCACCAACTTTACAGGAATGATCTGAAAAAAAAATGTCTGAAATAAAATAGCTGATAAATACTATTTTGATATACAGCCAAAATGTTGCAATGGAGTTTGAATGGACAGATGGTCTACTCTTACCATCAAGAGGGGGAAATCATGAAAACTGAAGGAATAAAGATGCCCTACAGAAAATAATATCAGGAATCTGGATAAAGATAATCATTATAATACTTGGGCATCCTTCAAGCTGACAATATCAAGCACACTGAAATCAAGAAGAAGGTTAGAAGTGAATAGATCATGAGAGTGTCAAAAAAATCTTAAAAATTCAAACTCAGTGAAGGAAATAACATCAGGGCAATTAACACTTGGGCAATTCTAGTCATTAAATACACAACTGGAATAGTGGATTGAAGTCAGGCAGAACTAAAACCCCTGCATAGAAAGACCATAAAAATAATGACAATATATTATGCCCTTCTTTCACGTAGTGACAGACTTTATTTACCAAGGATCATAGTTGGGTGAGGAATGTGGCAAGCACACCAGACAGCTGAAGACGAAAAAGGGGCATTGGAAGAAAATCTGAAAAACAACAAAGAAGATGCACTGAAGTTGTACACCACAAAAGCTTACTGAATATCAGAGAGATCAAACTGGCCTACAAGGAAGATCAAATGATGAATGGAAAATAGATGTGGCAAAATAAAGTGTTAAAGAGCCACTACATTTCTTAACAGGCAAAGCATAGATAGATAGATAGATGATAGATAGATAGATAGATAGATAGATAGATAGATAGATAGATAGATAGATAGATAGATAGGTGTGTGTGTGTGTGTGTGTGTGTATGAGAGAGAGAGAGAGAGAGAGAGAGAGAGAGAGAGAGAGAGAGAGAGAGAGAGAGAGAATTGAATCCTTCAAAAAGAAACAAAGTGGTAAGTTATTTCACCATTGAAATAATTGATTGCCTCCAATTAAACAGACGGAATACACAAGATATATTTAGCTAAATTACACTTAGACTGATGAAGGGAGGAAGAACTAAAACAGAGTATTATATGGAGTATCCCTAAGAAAAATACTTTGAGTAGGTAAGAGATTAAAGTCATTGAGTTTCTACTTTTGGTGGAAGACCAATTTGAAGATAAGTAATCGATGAACACCTTGTAATCATTATGTAGTACATTGTATATTGCATTATTATATTTTTTCCACCCATCTTGTACAATCAGACTAAGATGGCAGGTTCCACATTTCATTGATTAAACAATGTCACCTGATGGTACTTAGGAAGCAGATGTCCTTTATGCCCTCTGAAACAGCATCACCCCAAGAGCCCTTACTCTGATATCATTTAAAAGGTCTTCAACAACATAGCTTTTCCTCCAGGCCATGGGCTTAGGATAGGTGGCAAGCCTCCTGTAGGAGCCTTGATTTTACTTTTACATGTTTTACTTTTTCTTCCAAGCATAAATTGTTCCCTTTCCTTAATATGTTTTCTGCTCTTTTATGAGTGTGCACTACACCGCCTAGAGTTGTTATGGAGTCAGGTGGCCTTATAAATCTTTTAAATACATAATCACTTTAATGTATCTCTGTGAAAACTGTGCTAAATGTGAGGTGTTTAAATTCAGGATATAATATCAGTCCATGCAGGGAAAAAGATTGGAAGGTTTTATGAATTCTCTTTCTACTCCTGCAACTATTCCAGGAGTTCAAATGTGAGTGTCTCCGAATATTCTGTAAAGTTCTAAAGCAAGCTGGTTCATGCCAAGTTCATAATTCCATAATCCTCTACTGTCTACTTAATGTTCCATATCATTCAGCAATAACATCGCTAGAAAAGAATTCTAAAATTTAGTATTAGATAGGGAGCTCATTACATTTTTAGGCAGCAGAGCTCCAGCTTCTGCAGCGAAGTCTGATTGCTCATAATGGCTAGAAAATTACTGCTTTAGTGTATTCTAAAATTAAGCTCAGCTTTTCAGTTCATTTAAATGTAAATTCTCCACCTCCTATTTCTGCAGCTGCCTTTTTTTTGCCTTTACACAACCACTTTTATTTTATAGTACCAACCATAATTACTATGATTACTCAGAATGTAGAGTAAAAAAATGAAGTAAGTAAAACCCACCATGCTTTAGATAGCCATCCCCAATTCCAATGTCATATATTTCAATACTATCATGTTTTGGGTAGGAAATGGAGTGCATTGCCCAAAGGACTAGCTGAGAGCCAAATCAAAATGAATAAAATCTATGTCAGGGGTATCAAACTCAATTTCACTGAAGGCCATATCAGGGTTGTGTTTGACCTTGGAGGGCCAGGGCAGTGATATGTGGGTGGGATGGGCATGGCTAGGGTGATGCTGATTTTGGCCAGTAGAGTTCTGATGGAGGCCAGGGAGGCTGAAAATGGGCCACACAGGGGCCACAGGGGACCTCTGCACAGCCCATTTTGACCAGCAGAAACATCACAGGCCAGTCTTTTGATATTTCCAGACTGGCCCCATGGGCCAGATTTAAGCACCTGGATGCAGCCCATGGGCCTTGAGTTTGACACCCCTGACCTATGTGGTCACTCAGAGTCAAAATCAATTTGATGGCACATAATCCACAATCAATAAAGCTTAGATAATTTAAATGCAGGTTAAAATGCAGTGATTGTAAGACAAATCTTTGGGGTCCATCCATAAATAAGTAACAGATGGAACCTGCAGTAAACAATACCCCAGTCATGGAACTACCAACTCGGATAAATAGAATGTTGTTTACTGTTGATATTACCTAGTTGGGTAATAAAACATCTGTAAGAAAACTGAAAGCACCAAGGATCCCACAGTGGATCAAGAGTTCCATTAGTAAAAAAAGTATCACTTTTTTTTCAGTAGAGTTTCTGATATAAGGCTGGACAAATATAGACCTATAAGAGATGCTGGAAATATCCCAGTTTGCTATTTGGGAGACAATTTCCCATCTGCTAAACATTCAGTTGATTGCTTCAAGTTATTATAGGAATAGATACATTAGGACCTGGCTGTTGTCATTAGATTCTCTCAAGCTCTCCAAGTTGCAGGTACATTCTTGTATAGTTTCCATTACTTCATCTAGTCATTTCATTCCCTGTCAGATTCTTCTTTTCCTTCTGTTTACTTTATTGAGCCTTAGTTTTCCAGCATAATAGGGTTCAGGTGTATATGTGTGTGTGTCTGTCTGTCTCTGTGTCTGTGTGCTTGTGACTTCCAATGAGCATGTTTTGTGGTAGAGTTTATTCCTCATATCTGTTTAGCATAACATGGAATACTACTGAGCTGAACAATTTTTGCCCTGATTAAAATGTCATGGTCTTTATAGAACTGCATTTTCCCCTACATGATTGATATTTTGGATTGGAAATCACTGTATTTTGTTCACTTCACCGTACTGTATATTTTTCTTATATTATTTTCATTGTAGCTTTCTTTTCATCTTTGAAAAGCTAAGTCAAAATATATATATTCAAAACTACCAAAATGCATTATTGCTCATGTTATTAAATAGCCTTGCTTGGAACAGATAATATATTTGAAATCCATTTCAAGTTGGATGCTCCCGATCCAATGCAATGGTTGATTTGAGAATATAAAATGTTATTACCCACATGTGGCATACCGTGGCACGACAAAACCGCGCTCGTCAAAATAGCGGTGATTAAACCACGTTGCTAAATCCGCGACATCATCACCGCACGTCATCACCGCCGCGACAACAGCACGGCGACAGAAGGGCGCTTTAAAGCCGATTTAAATTAAGGTAAGTGTTAGGATTAGGTTTAGGGGTTTGCTATAGATCCAGATCCAGATACATGCTTCGTTCTTTGCCCGAGCCGCCCGCCCTGCCTCTTCCTCTGGGGGAGGCGCCAGCGGCGGCGGAGGATGCGGCAGCGGCGGCGGCTGAGGCTCTCCCGGGGCCGGTGAAGCGCCAAGGAGATGTTGTTGAGGAAGAAGAGGGCGGCCTGCCTCCGCCGCGCGTCGCCACCCCGCTTGCGAGCCCCTAGTTTTAGGGTTAGGGTTAGGTTTAGGTTTAGGGTTAGGTTTAGGGTTAGGTTTAGGGTTAGGTTTAGGGTTAGGTTTAGGGTTAGGTTTAAGGTTAGGTTTAGGGTTAGGTTTAGGGTTAGGTTTAGGGTTAGGTTTAGGGTTAGGTGTAGGGTTAGATTTAGGGTTAGGTTTAGGGTTAGGTTTAGGGTTAGGTTTAGGGTTAGGTTTAGGGTTAGGGTTAGGGTTAGGTTTAGAGTTAGGTTTAGGGTTAGGTTTAGGGTTAGGTTTAGGGTTAGGGTTAGGGTTAGGGTGCTTCGGTAGGCGCGGATTTGCCCTCCGCGGTTATGTCATCGCGGTAGGGTCGTGTTTTTCTTAGCGCTTTGGATGGCGCGGATTTGCCTCCGCACTTATGTCGGCGCGGAGAAGGGCTTCGCGGTTTTGTGGTGGAATTGTGGCATACAACCCTTGAAAGGTCCCTTCCATGGCATTGGTGAAGGTAGGGCACCATGGATCATGTGGAAGTAAGTCTTAGCTGAGTAGTGAAAAATCCTGCAGATGTTCTGATATTTCTGATATTTCTGAAGTAATGTAAATGGAACACTAACACCTAACACCTATAGAACTATGATTAAACAAACCAGCATAGACCAGCATTTTGTTCACCACAGGTGGAAAAAACCTGCATGACTCATTCAACAATGATCTTATTTCATAATGTGCCCCCCATAACTTATATTGTGTCATAACCTTTTGTTCAGGGGTGTCACACTTGATTTCATTGAGGGGCACATCAGGATTGTGTTTGACCTCAGCGGGCTGGGGTGGGCATCGCCAGCTCGATGTCACTCATGTTAGGAGTGCCTGTAGTGACCTGAGTGCTCTTCCAGTGAAAATGTGCTCCCGAGCTCTGTTTTTGGCTGCAACGGCCTCATGCAACCCTCTGCCAGCAAAAATGGAGCTCAGGAGAGCTGCATGCGCTCCTCCTGAGCTCCATTTTTGCTGGCAGAGGCATCGTGGGCCAGTCCTTTGCTGTTTCCAGGGAGGCCCCACAGGTCTGATCTAAGCACCCCTCAGGGTGGATCCAGCCCCTGGGCCTTGAGTTTGACACCTCTGTTTTAGTTAAATTAAATGAAATAGCACAGGTTTTTTTTCACATTGTTGCAGCACTTGCTAAATGACTTGGTTTAAGTAAATGAAACAAGCACCATGCTTTGGTGTTATTTGCTCACACAAACTCCACTTATATATCAGGTGGACCCATATAAAAATCTGAGAAGATTCATTGGCAGAGTTAATGCAATTTTATTAGAATATCTGATAGGCTATTTTTCAATGAATTTTAATTTAATATTTAGACGTGTTAATTTATTTTGCTCTAGTGGCATCACTTTATACTGCCTTTCTTTTCCTGACAATGCAAGGTCCACTATTTTTGGGTTAACCTTGTGTTGATCCATTGATTGTGATAAGAATTAACCAACCTCCTTATTGCACAAGTTTGACTTGTGGGTTGAAAGAGAGTGACTGGCCATATTGTCAACTTATCAATATATTATAAGTAATACATGCCACTTTTCAACATTTCACTGTATTATACAAATAATGATCAACACTTACTTTTCTCAGTTTCTTTTTTTCTTTCCATTCTGATTCTTCTTACTGAGTCAGTCCAACCTAAATTGGTTTCCGAGTCTCAGATGCTGCACAATAATCAATGGTAGATTTAATGCAAAGTAGTCCACCACACATGGATGAGAAATGCTATAAAAAGGTATTCAGCATGATGATAATGAGAAAGAAGAAAAGGAAGCTAGCTGAATCAAAGTTGAGACTAATTTTGTGCCATTATATAGCATCAAATGTAAATTGCTCTGCAATGTATGCATCCATTTAAACTAGGTTGGTCATTTGGAAATGAGACCATTCCATATTTTCTGAATTATTTTTTTCTCTCCTTCCTAGAAATATTATTTTGCAATCACTTTAGGTTTTTTTTTCCTTCCCTGAATTGAATGGCATAACTTAGCAGGACATTTGAAAGGTCGGCCATTCTGAGTGAACAAGATGTAGTTCTTCATTATTTTGAACATTTCCATCTGTGATACCAAGAGGGATTGAACATTTTGTTTTCATTTATATTTTAAAACCTGACAAAAAGAAGTGTTCTTATGTTCTGTACATGGAGCCATTGGCCAAGAACAAAAAGAATTTGGGCTATGAACCTAATGCCTTTTAAGTTACTAGGATTCAGTATTTTCATCAGCATTTAGTCTGAGCCAAGCATACACTTATTCACTTGGCATATTAAAGAAGCTAAATATGAAGGAGTACATTTCATTATGGTCCTTCTGTTCAATCATCTGACTTTGGATTATCCATTAGTTTCCATCCAGTGAATGGAAACTAATCAAGGAGAGAACCAACCTAGAACTAAGGAGAAATTTCCTGACAGTTAGAACAATTAATCACTGGAATGACTTGTCTCCGGACACAAACATCCACATCCATTGAGGATATTCCAACACTGGAGGTTTTAAAGAAGAGACTGGACAACCATTTATCTGAAATGACAGACTCTCCTGCTTGAGCAGAGGGTTGGACTAGAAGACCTCCAAGGTCCCTTCCAACTCTGCTATTCTGTTATATGAACTTAACTTACAATTTCCGATCTACTTCAGAAATCCCCCTACATGTCCCATGGGGGGGGGGGGTAGGTTTGCTCTGTAGTAACAGTTCATAAAACAACAGCTCTAAGGACTCTTGCTAGTTTTAGATGAGCCATTAAATATTTTTGGTTCATGGAGTGTCACTTTACACTATCAATTTTTAAATGCAATTCAAACTATTATTGCTTTAAGATGACAATTGTTATTGGTTTATTTATATGGTACTGTTTTAGAGTTTGTAAATTATATGCAAGTTTGTTTTTAGATTGATAAATGACTCATAAATAGTATTACAGATATATATCTAGTATATCCATAACTGTACATACGTAACTGTGCATATGACAACTATATCAGTAAATTTGTGGTTGGGTCCAATTTATGGAATGATGAGTTACAGAGACCATAAAGTTGTGTGAACTGGAATAAATCAACATTACCTTTAACATTCGGGTTACTCTGTTTCTCTCTTTTGCATAAAATAAAAGAACTACATGCAATATCTTAGGGCCACCCCAGAGATTTTATTGCTATAATTATTAGATTCATAATAATTCACGACATACCAATAACAATATCATTTAGATGTACATATAGCTTCGCAGTGCTTTATAGTCCTCTCTAAATGGTTTACAGAGGCAGCATATTGCCCCCAACAATTTGGGTCCTCATTTTATCGACCTCAGAAGGATGGAAGGCTGAATTGACCTTGAGCCATTCAGAATCAAACTCCTGGGATGAGCAGTAAGTTAGCCCTACAGTATTGCATTCTAACCATTGTGCCACCACTGTCCCACTATAAATAATATCTTTTGAGTATGAGAAACTGCATAAGTAACTGGTTTTGTACTGCATGTAAAAAACATTTGGAAACAACTTTTACTGTTCTTTATCCCCCACCTTTTTTTTAGCCATAGTCATTATGAGGGGTGAACTCTTATCTTAACACCTGGTTAATATTTAAAAGGTTGTTTCTGAAGTACTAAAGTGTTTCTCACTGCTTCCTATTATTTTTGCCTTTGAAGGGCCAGTGGCTGACTGAATAGAAAATTTCTGTCAACTGCACCAGATGAGCAGTAATAAGATCTGAAAGTCTTTGTGCCATTTTATGCCAATGCAGATTCTTTTCATTACTCAGTTTAGCATGCAGCTTGAATTCAGAATTGCTGTAGTTTGTTTTGAGCTGAATTTTTCTTCTTATAAATAGCAAAAGAAAATATCTGTCAGAGAACATATATAATTTCTCATAATGTAATGATCCAGAATGTATATAACATTGTAAATGCCTCTGATCTCAGCTGAGAACATTTGCATTAAGGAATGTCCTCCTGAACAGTTTGATAGAATGGTCATCTCTATAATTCTTTAATAACACATCATTTCTCCAGAGGTTTGCCGATTTTAATTATGCTAACTTGTCACCAACTTAGAAGTTGTATTTTGATAATATTAACTAATAGTTCCTAGTAATAACTACAAACAGAAAATGTGTTTCCTTTCAAGCCGGACAAAATAGACTTATTTGGAACTTGCCAATGAAAGAAATAAAACAAATAATATCAATTTTTCCAGATCCTCAACTGTTTGCAACAACCTGAGTGTTTCATCATTAGGGACAATGTATATTTGTTGCTTCAGTTTTTCATAAAGCAGGTAGAGTGCTCATCTATGTTGACTTCTACCTATAACTCAGACTAGAAAAGAGTTGATCAAGGGAGAGATTAAAAAAAATTTAAAAGAGAGAGACAAAGGAGAGAGAGAGAGAGGCAGAGACAGGCAGAGAGACAGGGACAAAGAAAGGGACAGGGGCAGGGACAGGGACAGGGATAGAGACAGACAGAGAGACAGAAATAAAGGTACAGTTTAAACACATTTTTTCCAGCCTGCCTATAGAAAGGGCCACAAGTGCCTAGCACAAAACAACACACTGTACAACTGACTTTAATACAACTCATGAATAAAAGCAGTGAAAAGCATATACCTATCCAACAAGTAACTTAGGGCTATGCATATATCGGTATTTGTTAGTCTACTAGCAATGCTTTCCAAAGTAAAGAAACATAAAGTTTCTCTACCATACTTTTTCCTCATTCTCAGCTACTTTAAAGTGGGTGGACTTCAATTTCAAGAATTCCCCCAGTCAGTATGCTCCTGGGGAAATTTTGGATGGATTAGAGATATGTCTTCCATGTTTGATTTTTGAAAGAAATCAGATGTCTTCTAATCATATTTTCTTTGAAGTGTTTATTTTAATTGAGTTAATTAATAGCAGAGCAGAGGATCTAATATCCCATGTTTCATCAACTGTGAGCTTGTTTTTATTATTTATAACTGTGAAATGTGAAAACCACTATACATTTAAATAACTAAAGGAGTCACCAATGACTCGGTGAGCCAGAGAGAAACAAATTCACTGTTGACATCAGAGAAATTGGCCGTGGATTGTTCCATTTAAAATTTGCCACAGGATGCCTGGAAAAGAAAATTTTGAAATTGAATTTTTGCCACTGTTTTTGCATATTTCTACATATATCATAAAACATCAGCAGTGATGTTTCATTTCTGAGTAGCCAAAGAATGTGGCACTGGAACACAATCTGAACATTTTTCTCTCCAAGGCTTTACACTATTAATTCATTTTCCTTATTATTTAATTTGTGCTCACTTCCAGCATAAGAGAAGAAGTGATTTGCATTCATGTGAGGAGCTTATGAATTAACAATGTTCTTAGACAGAATGAGGGCTTTTTAGAGAGATGAAAACTCTAAATATAAACAGTGCGTTATTATTATTATTTTAATTAGAGAATTACAGAGGAAAACCAAGGGAAAAACTACCATACTGCCTATTTTTTCCCTGCTGTCATGATAGTTCCTTCTACACAGGTGCTAAATGGCTGCCAAAATATTGAGAGGAACAGATGTTAAACCTGGCATCGTCTACTAGTAAGCACACAACCTCTAGATAAACTTTACTCCCACCTAGGTTGGCTATGCTTACATGAAGCCAGCGATGTATGACTTTTCCAAATTAAACTTTTTTTCATCCATGTGTCAAATTCATCACTATACATCTTTTTTCTGCCACTGGCATATTAATAGGAAAATATTAAGGGGAGAATGCAGCACACTTCTGAGTGACTTTACAATTGGCAAGTACATTGCTACAGTATGTTATTATTTTTGAGCAATAACTACAATATTTTCTTGTGATCCAAGTTCTTTCTGCTAGTTACTTTTTCCTCTGTCTTGGATTGTGATGGCTTCCTTGCTGATTCTTTGTTGACATATCTCAGGGGTGTGAAACTGGCAGCCCGCAGACCAGATGCATCACCTGCAGGCCATGCCCACCCCTGCTCCATGAAACATCACATGCTGACAACATGATGCCACAGCTTGACACTTGTGACGTAGATTCTGGCTTTCCACCTCCTTCTGATTTTTTTTTTTTTTTTAAATTGCTTTTAATAGATTTCTGGATGTTCAGTGGGACAGGGCATTAGTAACTATAATTCTTCAAAATTAATCAGATGAGAGATCTTGATTTATTTGCTATTATTATCCATTGACAATAATGTGAAGTCCAGCTGCCAATTCTTGAAATGGTGTTGACCTTCATACTCATTGAGTTCTTCCCAAAAGCCGAGGATGTTATAATTATTAGCATACTATGTGCATGGATCCAAGTAGTGTGGCTTTGTGCAATTGACAGATGAAGATTTGATCAATGTGCACATTTTCTAAGTACTATCCATGGTACTTTTGATATGGCACCCAGTGCACTGACAGCCACTGGGACCACCATCGCAGATTCATGCCATAATCTTTCAATTTCAATTTTTAGATCTTTACACTTTGTGATCTTCTCCAATTCTTTGCATTCTATTATACTATTGTAGTTCATCACTTAGCCAGCCAGAAGTTTAAAATGGATGATGATTATTATATACTTTATTCATTAAACATGAAACTCAGCCAACTTAACATTCAAAAATGCATTACAGATATCAGTGACTGGTGCTAATGGTTGATACGGTTTGCTGCCAGCATCCTAGGTGTCAACCAAGTACCTTCTTAAAATATAAGATGTTCCGAGTAGAGCAGTTTTTTGCAGTTCCGCTGGTGTTATTGCAGGAAGCTGCAATTTGTTGATGTATCTTGTAAAATTCTTGGACATAGTGCCAAGCGCCCCAATGACAGTGGGTATCACTGTTACATGCTTCATCCACAGCCGTGTAGTTTCGATGGCCAGGTCATGATATTTCATTATTTTTTTCTAGTTCTTTTTCTTTGACTCTAGCATCTCCAGGAACAGCGATATCAATAAACTGTACACTTCGCCCCTCTACAACCGTGATATCCGGCGTGTTGTGCTCCAAATGATGATCCGTTTGTATTTGAAAGTCTCACAAGATCTTCATCTTCTCATTTACGATAACGTTTTCCACTTTATGTTCTCAAGACTTTCTGGATATGGTTAAATCATATTTTTTACATCATGACCAATGTATTAATTTAGCAACTCGGTCATGTCCAGCTTTGTTTATTATTATTTATTTATAATATTTGTTTATTACTATTATACAATTGTATCACAGCGGCCAGTTGTTTCGCCGGATTTGGCATTGGTTACTAGTCGGGCCCCACCCAGGGGCCTAGGACGTTGTAACGTATTTTCGTAATATGCGTGCAGATCCAAGCAGTGCGGCTTTTTGCATTTGACTGATGGTGATTTTGTCAATTTTTAACTGTTTTAAATGTAATTCCAGTGCTTTTGGAATAGCACCCAGTGTGCCAATTACCACTGGAATTACCACTGCTGGTTTGTGCCATAGTCGTTGAATTTCAATTTTTAAGTCCTGGTATTTTGCAATTTTTTCATGTTCCTTCCCAGGGACCCTGCTATCACCTGGTATTGCAATGTCTATGATTGTGACCTTATTTTTCTCAACCAGTGTGATGTCTGGTGTATTATGCGCCAGTATTTTGTCCGTTTGTATACGGAAATCCCACAAGATCTTGACCATCTGATTTTCGGTGACTTTTTCAGGATGATGTTCCCACCAGTTTGTTGCTGTTTTAATATTATAATTTTTGCACAAATTCCAATGGATCATTTGTGCTACTGAATTGTGCCGCAATTTATAATCAGTCTGCGCAATTTTTTTACAGCAGCTGAGTATGCGATCAACAGTTTCATCAGCTTCTTTGCAAAGTCTGCATTTGGCATCATCAGAGGATTTTTTGATTTTGGCCTTAATGGCATTTGTGCGGATAGCTTGTTCTTGCGCAGCCAGGATTAGTGACTCTGTTTCTTTCTTTAATGTACCTGTTGTTAACCATAACCAAGTTTGTTCACTGTCCACTTTATCTTTTATTTTTTCCAGAAATTGGCCATGCAGTGCTTTGTTCTGTCAACTCTCCATTCTTGATTTTATCACATCTTTTCTGTATTCTTGTTTCGTCTGTTGGGCCTTCAGTAGATTTTTGTTCTTTACTTCGATTAATAGATGTTCTTGACTTTCTTTTAAATAATCAGCCAGTGCATGTTTTTCTTCTTCAACTGTTTGCTTCACTTGTAATAATCCTCTGCCACCTGATTTTCGGGACAGGTGCAGTCTATCAGTATCACCACGTGGATGTAAACTGTAGTGCATTGTCATTACTTTCCTGGTTTTTCGGTCCAAAAGGTCCAAATCAGCTTGTGTCCAGTTAACTATACCAGCTGTGTATCTTATAACTGGTATTGCCCAGGTATTTATGGCCTTGATTGTATTTCCACCATTCAATTTAGATTTCAAAGTTTTCCTAACTCTGTTGGTGTACTCTTGCCTGACAATAGTTTTTACTTCTCCATGCTTGATGTTATCCAGCTGCAGAATGCCTAAGTATTTGTAGGCTTCATTTTCTTTGCATTTAATTAATTGGCCATTGGGCATTTCAATTCCCTCACATGCAGTGATTTTGCCCCTTTTTATGGATACAGTGGTGCATTTTTCCATGCCAAACTGCATTGAAATATCGGTGCTGAATACTCGGACTGTGTTTGTCAATGATTGGATTTCTATTTCTGACTTCCCATAGAGTTTCAAATCATCCATATATAGTAAATGTGAAATTTTTTCAGCTTCTTTGGCTGTTTGGTAGCCTAATTTCATTTTTTTTTAAGATTACTGATAGTGGGATCATTGCGATGATGAAGAGAAGAGGTGAAAGTGAATCACCCTGGAAAATTCCTCACTTGATCTTAACCATTCCGTAGATCTCATTCCCTACTGCCAACTCAGTTCTCCATTGTTTCATCGCCTTTTCAGTAAAGGATGTAATATTTTTGCTAATGCCAGTTGTTTCTAAGCATTTTATGATCCAACTATGTGGCAGTGAGTCAAATGCCTTTTTGTAATCAATCCAGACCATATTCAAGTTCATTTTTCTGTTCTTACAATTTTCTAATATCATTTGATCAATTAGAAGATGATCTTTTGTGCCCCTGCTCCTTCTTTTGTTGCCTTTTTGCTCTACTGGCAAGATGTTGTTTGTTTCCATCATGTTATCTGCAATAATGCCTGTGAGTAATTTGAAGGTTGTTGGCAAGCATGTTATTGGTCTGTAGTTTTCAGGTGTTGTTCCTTTAGTTGCATCTTTCTGAATCAAGTATGTTTTTCCAGTTGTCAACCATTCATCAATTTGGCCCTTTTGTAAAATTTCATTCAGTTGCCTGGCCAATATTGCATGTAAACTGGTCAGATATTTGAGCCAGAAACCATGTAATTGGTCCTTTCCAGGTGATGTCCAATTCTTTACCTTTTTTACTCAATTTTTGACCATCTCAGTTGTTATTTCTAATACTTGCATTTGTTTGTTGCCAATGCTTTTCTCAAAGTCATGTATCCACTTTGCTTCCTTATTGTAGTCCTTTGCATTTTCCCACAATTTCTTCCAGAATTCAACTGTGGCCTGCTTTTCTGGTTTTTCACTTTTGGTGTCACCATTCACATTAAGACTTTGATAAAAACGCCGTTGGTTTGATCGAAATTGCTGATTTTGTTTATATTGGATGATTCATGCCTCATATCTTTCAATTTTTCTAGCTGTTGCTGTTATCTGCTGTTTTACAATCTCTACAGCTTCATTGATGTTTCTTGTATCCAATCTATATCGTCTGATTAGCCGATCTATGATTTTGTTGTTTTTAAGCCGTTGCTCATGCATGTTCTTTAAGTTACTAGCATCTGCCCTTAATTTTTTGACTTTTTGTTCTAATCGGATTTTCCACTTTGGCTTTGATGCTTTTTCTGTTGTGTGACTAGGTACTTTGATTTTAATGCCTAGTTCATTAGTGACTATTACAGCTGCGCTGTACATTAACTGGTTCATTTCCAAGATGGATCCCGATTCAATTGTTGAAAACACTGCATTAACCATTTTCATGATAGGGGCCAAAATTTTCTTAGGCACAGTTTTTAGTGATCGTAAACGTTGCCTTTCCTCATTAAGCAGAAAATGCTTCATGATCTTATCCTTCAATTCTTTTTGTTTTTGAGTTAGTTCATCAGTTGGTTCAGTGATAACTGGTTCTAGTGGTGGTGATGTTATTTCCTCCCCGAGAGCTTCTTCTGGGAGTTCTACTATAATGTCTTTAGTTGTGTCTTGAATATCAGTTATTTCCGCTTGTGATATTGTTTTTTGGGTTTTGCAATTTCCCTGAATTTCCTCATGTTCAACTTCACTAAACACTTTATTCCATATAATAAATTGCCTTTGATCTGCTAGTCGTTGTTCACTAACATTTGAATCTGGATATTGTTGTTTCCATAATTCATACATTCGCTTTAAATAGCCCTCTTTTTTTTGGCTCTGAGTTGTAGTAACAGGCCATTATGGCACGGTTTTCATCTGCACTATATTTTTGTCATTTTGTTGGCTGGTCCACTTGTAGCCCACTTGTCGACAGATGTCCAGGGACCCCAACATCCGCCGCGGCCCTTGTTAACCCGTGCGACGACCGATGCGGTATGGAATCCTTATTTGTTTTTTTCACCATATTGTATGGGTTGGCGGGTTTTTTTTACGGGACCAGATGCCAACCTGACCCCAACCCTCCTCCTTTCTCATCCAGCTTGGGACCGGCAATGGCGGAGTTACTATTATTATTATTATTATTATTAGTAGTAGTAGTAGTAGTAGTAGTAGTAGTATTAGTAGTAGTAGTAATAGTAGTAGTAGTTGTCGTCGTCAGTCACTCAATACCAAAAAGACTCCAGGGAGTTTATCATATATCCAATATGCATATTGTTGCTGTTTTACAAAAACTAAAATAACCTGACTTTCCAAACTAAGATAGCATTCCCAACATCCCAAAAAAATAAAAAGTCAGCAGAATTTCCGCAGATACTCTAACTCCGGGTTTGGAGTGTAGCCACTGCCAAAATATGCCAAAAAGATAGAAAGGACTGGAGATAGGCAATGCCTCATATAACCAGGTTCTATATCATGAAGAGCTCCTTTGTCTGATATAGTGGTGCAGTACTTAGAGTGCAGTACTTCAGGCTATTTCTGCTGATGACTGACTGCCAGCAGTTCAGGTTTCACTAGCTCTTTCTTCCATTCGTCCGAGGTCAGTAAAATGAAGACCCAGATAATTGGGGGCAATATGCTGACTCTTTAAACTGCTTAGAGATGGCTGTAAAGCACTGTGAAGTGGTATGTAAGTCAAAGTGCTATTGCTATATGGCTCGCTGAAGAAGACTGTCTGAATGGGAGGTATTTTTTCTTTCTCTGATAACATATCTTAGGACACGTGTCTCATTCATAAACAGCCATTAGTTGAACAGTGAACATTATCTACTTGCCAATTAAATTATGAAGCAGTCCAAGTTTAGCAGAAAACTTCAAAAACAGGGAGACTGTAGATCAAGCAGCCCCCATGAGAAATGTGAAGTTCTAGCTGGCTTTCTACCTGTTTGTAATCCTGCAAAGAAATATTGTCTGGCATCAGCACTTAAATCTATGAACCTCTTTGTCAAGCCTAGAAATAAAATGTAATATGAATTTGTGAGACTACATTCAAGGCTAAGGATGATGTATGCCATCCTTACTTCTACTCCTAGGCTAAATTAAAATGTTATACATTGATGTAAGACTGGCCTAGGACTTGAAGGTTTCTTTTTTTACTGTGACTATTTTGCATTGAGTTATTTTCCTTTTAATGGAAGTCTTATGAGTCATAATTCATCAAAAATAGATTCAGGAAGTGAATGATAGCTCATTTCTTTGAAAGATCTATCACTTTCTGAGGTACAGTAGTGCTATATGTAAATACCATACAAACTTCCAATGCAAACCTGAATGCTAATTTAGTATTCAATTTAATTTACTATTTTTAACCTAAAATATTGGCTCAATAAATCTGAGTTTTATGGACCTATTCTTTCTGCTCATCAGTTCCAAATTGTCCCATGAATGTATGAGTGCAAAAATATTACTTCTATATCATTAGCTATGTCAATGTGTCTTAACCACTAAGATAGGTTTTGCTATTTAACAGGCTTGAGCCAGTACAAATAGCAACCGGTTTGGTGATCGGGCGATTTGCGCTGCGTACACGTGTGCAGTTTGAAGAAATCTTCACTTCTGGGTTTCTTTGGAGGAGTAACACAGCTGATTCGCATGGCAACCTGCTGCGCTGTACAAATCAGCTGAGAAGATAAAGGTAGGAAAATAGCGCAGGCGGGCGGGTGGGCCCATCTGATTATTGGAGCTACCGGTTCACCCGAACCGGTAGAATCCCATTCTTGGTTTGAACACACTTCGTAACTCCAACTAGTGACTTGAAGAACTAACCTTTCCATCACTACACAGGAAGGAAGTACAGTGAAAGAAGACAAAGTAACGAAGAGTATGTCTTCCCACCACTAATAACTCAGAGAAATCTAGATTTTTTTCTGTTATAGATAATATTGTACCTATAGATCATTCTTGTTTGCTAGGAGTACACAAACAAATAGGAGATTTGAATTCATTGGTTTTCTTCTGTCCTTCCACTTTCTGCATGGGAGTTAATATTACTACTGACAAAAATTATCATGTGGCCAAAACAGCCATATACAGATGATCCTTGACTTACAACCACACCTGAACCCAAAGTTTCTATTAAGTGAGACATTCATTAAGCGGGTTTTGCCCCATTTTATGACCTTTCTTGCCTCAGTTGTTAAGTGAATCACAGCAGTTGATAAGTTAATTACCTGGTTGTTAAGTCTTGTTTCCCCATTGCCTTTGCTTGTCAGAAGATTGCAAAAGATTATGACATGACCATGGAACACTTCAACCGTCATAAATATGAACCAGTTGCCAAGCATCTGAATTTTGATTGTATCATTATGGGGATACTGTGAAAATAGTAACTGTGAAAAATGGTCATAAGTCACTTTTTTTAGTGCCGTTGTAACTTTGAACAGTCACTAAACAAACTATTTTAAATCAAGAACTACCTATAGGATGTTATTCAAGAGATACTGACTTGGATTATAAAAGTATTTCCCCTCATGTCTAACAAAGCATGAAGTGATGCCACCTTTGAATGTTATTTATAACATTCACAGTAGTGAGATGAGCAGAAATATAAATTCTATTTATATTAAATATAAATTTAATAAATTAATAATATAATAAATATAGGTGCTTTCATGGTTGTAATCCTTATGATTAGGATTAGTTACCATATTTTTCGGAGTATAAGATGCCCCCTTTTCCTTCAAAAAAGAGGCTGAAAATCTTGGTGCTTCTTATACACTGAATACAGCATTTTTGGCCTACTGAAACCCCGCCCCCTTTGCAAAAGGGATGTGCAGAAGGTTTGGGAGGCTTGCAAAGTGCAAATGTCTGGGGAGGGCAAAAAAAGAGCAAAAAATGGGCCATTCCCCCCCCCCCCGCAGCCCCCAAGACCACTTTATAAGCTTCCCAAAGCCTCTGCATGCCTACCCTATTTTTGCAAAAAAAAAAAAAAAAAAGGAGGTGTGCAGAGGGTTTGGGAGACCTGCAGAGTGCAAAACCTTTTTTTTAAATTTACCTCTTCAAAATCATGGTATGTCTTATACTCCAGTGCATCTTATAGTCTGAAAAATACGGTATATAAAGAAAATCTTCCATATGTATTCCTATATAAAGAATAGAATAGAATAGAATAGAATTGGAAGGGAAGGGAATTTGGAAGTCTTCTAGTCCCCCTGCTTAGGCATGAATCCCTACACCACTTCAGACAAATGATTATCCAACTTCTTCTTAAAAACTTCAAGTGTTGTAGCATTCCCAAATTCTGGAGACAAGTTGTTCCACTGATTAATTGTTCTAACTGAATGTAAATGAAGCAAGGAGAGAAATTTAGTGTTACTCTCTTCCCTTCCCAGGGTACCATCTAACACATACAGGACATAACAGTAAATTCACCAGGGATAGTCACATGATTTAAAGTAAGGATATTTTTTACAGGAATGGTGAAAGCTTTACATATTTTGAAAGTAATTTAATTCTCGCCGATTCCTACAACATGTCACCCCATGGTCGTAGCCATAGGAACCTTGGGGAAACCAGACTATTAAAATGATAATATATGAAGACCAAGATTAATTATACAGACAACAAAAATCTCCCTTAGGTGGAAGGATTTCAGATTTATCACTAAAATCCTAATTGCAAATTTGCTTTGATCCGTACCTGTTTTGTCACTTTCCGAGAAAAAAGCACAGATGTTCTCAATTTATAAAGAGAACTAGACAGAAAGAAACACACAAAGCACATCAACGATAGCCGTAAGCCCAATTCATCTGTTTAAATCCTATTACCTCTGAAGAATTTAAGCAAGCTGACTGATCAAGGGACTGATCAGATATCATGTGCAGAAATGGCACAGAGATAAAATCATATCCAGGGATGGGGAGGACTGAAAATGTTGTATAGAAACTTGTTCTAAAAGTAAATAAAAAGAAACCAACTGATTGTCTAAGAGCCTGGCATAGTCATCATTTGCCTCTCCCATTCATTCCTCAATATTTTTCTTCTCAGTCATAAGCGAAGATAATTCAAAGATGCAATCTGGTCCTTTCACAATTTGAGCAATGAATACATGAATTATATGCATTTCCAAGATATAACTGGGTTGGGCTTTTGGTGTTCGGTTTTTTTTGGGTGGGGGCTTTTTTGGCTTTATATCTGCTACTTATTGTTCTGACTCAGGCTTCCCAATAACATGAAGCAAACTCCTTGTCCCGGCAAAAACCCCTTTTATTAATTTACTGTGAATTCTGCTCATTCACATCCAGCAAAGTCTTTCAAGGGAGGATTTAGAGTCACAGACCTTATCTGGCTTGGAGAGCTGACAGGCCAATATCTGCAAAACTTGGCAAGGAGTCTCGGAGAGTCACGAACCAAATAAGTGAATTAATTGTTTCCTGCAAACTCCACTCCCCTTTCGCTCCTCTTTTATTTACTCTGAGAGGGGCCCCTTCTTCATTGCCCACCCGTGGCCTTACTCCCAAGTCAACCCCATTTTTTAGCTGTTTCCTTCTTCTGGCAGCTCTGAACATGCGAACTCCAGCTGTTCATCTGCCTCACTGATGTCTGACTCTGAAGGCAGCTGACCAATGGCATACTGCTCGGCCCCTTCTCTGCCTCCGACACAGAGCCCTCATCAGAGCCTTCCCCAGACTCTAGGGCTGGCCCATGTTCCTCCCCAACCTTCTCACTGTCTGAACCTGCTGCCAGTTCTGCTGGCTGCTGGCAGGCCACAATACTTATTTTATTTATAGCTATTGCATCTCTCTTTTTCAAAATGGAAATGAAAAGGGACAGAAAGAGGAAAGGAGGGTAAACTAAGGTGACCAGATGTCCCGATTTCGGCAGGACAGTCACGATTTATAACAATTTGTCCCGTGTCCTGGGGCATTTTAAAAAAGTTCCGATTTTCTGGCTTCATGTTGAAAGCCCAGTGGATTTGCTTAAGACATCCTAACCGGGGCAAGACAAAAGACACTCTGTCTAAACCTCTCTCTGTCTCAGTACTTTCATTGAAGATATTAAAACATTAAAACAAGAAAACGGACCCCCCGTGCCCTTTTTACCTTATTTTATAAGAAAAGATGACCCAGTACCATAGAGCTGCAGGAAATACTTGGCTAGAGAAGTTGTGAGTGCTCCTTCCTGGATTTTCCAGAGGGGAGGGGCATGGAGGTTGGAGGTCGGCTCGTGTGGAAAAAATGGTGGCAAAGTTTCTTTGAAAAATATTTCCCTGACTAATTTCACCATTTTACTTTGCTCAGTTCTTTGTATTAACATCTAAGTCAATCCAAAATTTTAGCCATCTGTTTCCTTCATCCAAAATATTTTTTTCTCCAGCTTGCAACTTTGCTGGATATAATGTCTTTGGTTGGAACATGAGACCTTCCAACTCTATTATTCTGTTTCTGTTTCTAGTCACCATTAATTAAACTAAATGAATACAGATAACTTCCCTTGTCCTTAGTCTTTCCTGCCTCAGAATAAACCTAGTTTAATTTTACATGTCGCATGTCTTAGCCAGGAGTCTAATAACATATGTTATATTTTTTAAAAGATGATTTATGTAACCTATATAGGTCAGAACAGAAATTTTACAGTATGAATTAAATAAAGTAGTGAAAAGACAAAAATTCTAGTACCATATTATTATTCTCTGAGGAAGCATGCAGACTTGGCCGTAGCAGTCAGAAAACTGCAAGCATTTTTCTGGCTACCCTTCCAATTGATTGCAAAGAGATGAGTAGACATAACTGTTTTATGTTTTGAAGTATAGTTTTATAGCTTTAGAATCATTAAATTAAGTTGTCGATAGAATTTTATACCCCTTTTCATTTCATACACTTATTCTGCAAAGGCCTTCAGTTACAAGAAGTAGAATTTTATCTTCATCCTTATTATGATAATTTATTTATGTGTTTGGTCAGTGATCTGAATCTTATCCAGACTTAGTAATATACTGCTGAGAAAGTGGTCTATTGATGCATCACTTTATTATACAGTGAAGTGTAAATGAGACTGAAATAACATAATTTAGGGGTCATTCAGCCAATGTGGCTTCCAAATCCAACAGGTAGCAATAAGATGTTGTACTATTTTCCAGACTCTTTGTCTGGGCCAGTATTTGCTAGCAGACATTGTATTTAATTTTGAAAGGCTTACATAAAATATGAACACCGCAGTGTGACAGTCCTAATGCACTGCTAACGGTGGCTAAGTAACAGCTTTTACAAATCATCTGCATTTTCAATTTATGAAAGCAACGAACTTTTACTGAGTGCTTTCTTTCCCCTCTTCTCTGCAATAAAGCTTTTAAAGCTTGACTAAAGAAGGAGCACACAGCATGGAGAAGCCTGGTAAGATGTCATCCAATCTATCACATAAATTATGTAAGAATAGCTGAAATGAATTTCTGGCATTTTATTTCTTGCAATAATAGCACTCTAGTATTTCATAAACCACAACATGCCACAGAAAGCATTTCAGTCTAATTAGGGTGCCTATGTTACTTCTGTAGTTTAATATTTCTGGATCTCTCTCTCTCTCTCTCTCTCTCTCTCTCTCTCTCTCCCTCCCTCCCTCCCTCCCTCCCCCTCCCTCCCTCCCTCTCTCTCTCTCTTTGCATTATCATTTTTACATCCATATTGAATACCTTTCACCTCCCATATCACAGCAAACCAACCAAGCCATGGTTTGTAACTAGAAAATGTTACTTTAAGATTTTCCAACTCTTCTTTTTTTCAGTATAATTATTGAATGTAAAACAAATCATTAGATGATTTTCCTCAAACGTGTATTAGATGGTAAAGAAATATTTAACAATTTATTTCTTCCTCTGTGCTCATGATGTCAGCAATGAGGAAGGAAGGAAGGAAGGAAGGAAGGAAGGAAAGAAGGAAAGAAAGAAAGAAAGAAGGAAGGAAAGAAGGAAGGAAGGAAGGAAGGGTCCAACTATCTATGAAGATTCTCCGTCATTCAGATCATGGTTGTTCAGTTCAGAACTGAAGAAGCTTATTGGAAGAGAAGTGAAACACCTTCAAAGAAAACAAAGAAAGCCCATTTTCTTTTTTAAAAAGCACCTTTGGAAAGCAGCCAACATTTAGTTCACTTCTTCATGTAAGTCAGTAAGCAATGGAAAGTCAGTTGAAACCTTAACTTTGGACCTAGGGTGAGTGATTACATCTCAACAGTCCAAAATGAATGGCTTAATTCCAAAGCACCAAAGTGAGATCCAAATCTAATCTTTTTTCTGCACAGGACATAACATATTTCCTAATATTTTTGTGGATCTGCAGGTTGCATTCTCCAGTATCAATATGGTACAGTATTATTTTTCAAGTTGAATATGCTGCAACTATTTTTTTTAAGCTTTTGAGCGGGGAGGGGAAGGGCACTGAAATATTATAACCAAAGTAGCCATCTAGATTATAAACAAAATTCACTATAAATGAAATGTTGCAACAAAGGAGCTGTAGCTTTCCTGAAATCACCCTGTTTCTTTTGCATCTAACTGTGATGTCAATATTGGCAATAGAGTTCATGGGAATCAATGAAAATTTTTAATAATAATTCATCTGAAAGTAATAGTTGACAATGGGGACTTGGGAGATGGACATATTTCTTCCAAAAAGCTGAACAATGAAGAATGCTATTCATCATATTTTGAATGAGCTCTTATACATCATGACAGATTTTAGTGAGAATATTTAATTCATAAGAAATCCAGTAATACGAGTTCAAAAAACTTAAATGACTCAATAATTATGATATTTGGTAACATCTTAGTAAACATTTCCATAGTTTACTTATAAAGACAGGTTTGTACATATGGGTTTAAAGCATAGACAAGTAAACCTCAAGCTGTGCTTGACCCACTGGCTGGCCATTTTAATTATTTTGGAGCTTTATTCACTGTTTTTTATTGCTATTAGGCCTTGCTTAGAGTGAGCTACTAGATCTAGATTGTAAAAATCTGAACAATTACTAGATGACACCAAATAATTTTATGGTTCTTGGAATTCCTTTGATGCTATGTATAGGTCATCTAGAAATTTACAGTGTCAATCTGATAGCCTTAACCTACAAAAATAACAGTGAAAATAGTCACTTAGTTTGAGGGACTACTTTATAATGTGTAAATAAACTCTTAAGATGAAAAAACATTAACATAGTAACCACATTGGAATCAGTTATGTAAACAGATGCTAGAATCTCTTTATTGAGGAGATACATGCAGCGGTTGGATAGACATCTGTTTGGGTGTTTTAATTTGGATTCTTTCCATGAACAAAGGGTTGGATTTGATATTTTACACCAGTGTTTCTCAACCCTGACAGTTTTTAGATTTATAGACTTCAACTCGCAGCCAGTCATGGCTTATCAGGTTGGCTGGGGAATTCTGGGAGTTGAAGTCCACACATCTGAAAGTTGCTAAGGTTGAGAAACACTGGTTTAAATAGTCTGTTCCATCTAGAAAATTATGTGTAACTAGGTGAATGTATGCATATTAAATATAATATGTATGCATTATGTTTCTATTTATAATTATAATTAACATGTGCATATAATTAATTTACATAATTAAACTTCATTGCAACTCATACTTTTTCAGACTGTCTCTTGATTTTTTTCTTTACATAAACAATATACAATCTGAAATTTAATACTCCGTAGAAGTCTGACGTTTGGATTAACTGTCATATGCTGGTGTAGGACTTGTTTCTTCAGATTCACAGCAAGAATATTTCACTTAACAATCATACCATGTTTTAATTTATATGAAAAGTAGCACATACCTATTGTCAATCAATATAGCATTTAGCAGTAGCAATAGCAGTTAGACTTATATACCGCTTCATAGGGCTTTCAGCTCTCTCTAAGCGGTTTACAGAGTCAGCATATTGCCCCCAACAATCCGGGTCCTCATTTTACCCACCTCGGAAGGATGGAAGACTGAGTCAACCCTGAGCCGGTGAGATTTGAACAGCCGAACTGCAGAACTGCAGTCAGCTGAAGTAGCCTGCAGTGCTACATTTAACCACTGCGCCACCTCGGCTCTAACCTAAAGCTTCTCAGTGATAAAAAATGCACCTATTAATAACATTAATGTCTGATTTATTCTTTTCCTATTCATCTGCTATTGATAAATAATTTTTAACAAAAGCAAAATCAATTGTCATTACCCATTGGGCCTCCCTCTAACCTTTATGGGAAGAGAGGATAATGATGAGGAAAGCATTACTTTGCTTCTGTGACTCAAAAGCTGTGCCAAGGGGGATTTAGACATGTCCCATGCACTTTTTCATATGCAGGATACATTCTGATCACTTTCCAATGTGAAACATGTGGTATCATGAATGCTCATCTCATTTCTAGGTTCATAGGAGTTCAGTTAGCATCAAAATCCTACTTCGAATGTTCTTTTCATCACTTATCCAGACTTAGACTTGAGCATTATACATACATTTATTAGTTTAGGTAGTCCTTTGTTCACTTCTATTATTAATATACTTTTCTACAAATATCTCAGGTGTATATGAAAGTTTCCTCCCTTTTTTCTTTTAAATAAATAATAAAGGGATGTGGTGGCTCAGTGGCTAAGACACTGAGCTTGTCGATCAGAAAGGTTGGCAGTTTGGTGGTTTGAATCCCTAGTGCCATGTAATGGAGTGAGCACCCATTACTTGTCCCAGCTTCTGCCAAGCTATCAGTTCGAAAGCATGTAAAAATGCAAGTAGAAAAATAGGAACCATCATTAGTGGGAAGGTAATAGCATTCTGTGTGCCTTCGGTGTTTAGTCATGCTGGCCACATGACCACAGAGATGTCTTCAGACAGTGCTGGCTTTTTGGCTTTGAAACGGAGTTGAACACCGCCCCCTAGAGTCAGGAACACTAGATATGTGCCTTTACCTTTACTTTTATGTTTTATCAAGACAACTGGGCTAACTTCAAGGAAGACAAGGATAAGGTTGCACTATAAATACATTCCATTTACTGTGGTACCACAGGAATAATAGGTTAAAATGAAGCTTAAACGTGAAGGTTTCTTTCTGAAGTCTAAATGAAGTGATGAGAAACTGTATCAAACACTTTAAGAAATGGAAATGTATCTAAATATTCACAGCATTAGGTATCATTCTCTCATTAATTAAATTTCTGCCAGTGTTCCGTGCGCCTTCGGTGTTCAGTTATGCCAGTCACATGACCATGGAGAACGTCTTCGGACATTGCTGGCTCTTCGGCTTTGAAACGGAGATGAGCACCACTCCCTAGAGTCAGGAACAACTAGCACATATGTGTGAGGGGGAACCTAGGGGAACCCAAATAAATAATATTTAAAGATGCATTTAAATAGCACATAAACAGTTATTAGGATTTTTTTAAGGTGGCTTAAAGCACTGGTGCTCAAGACCTTTCTGATATGCCCCCCCCCCCCTTTTTTCAGAAGCTCTTGTTTCATTCTGAAAGGAAAGGTCTATATAACCTGGGGGAAATGCAGTGCAAATTCCTCTGAGCAGAAGTGTGAAATTGGGCGATTTCATAAAGAGATAGGCAATTCCTCAGATACTCTGTTTGTAAAGGTTAGACCAATATGTTAAACTGAATTTAGTAAACAACTGGCAACCAATTTATACATTTCATTGCTGAATACCTCTTGGCAGAATAGACTGATTTAAAATAGGAGATTTCATCTGGTAGAGTACATTTAATTAAGTAAATTTAATTAAATTTAATTTGTAAAGATACTGGGATATAAAACAGAAAACTCTGAGTTCTAGTCCTACTTTAGCCATAAAAGCTGACTGAGGGGAGTCTGGGCCAGTCCCCCCCTTTCTCTCAGACCAATGCAACTCATAGAGTAGTTGTGGGAAAAATAGGAGGAAGGAGGAGTGTGTTCCCAGCTTTGATTTACTTATAAAGTAATAAAAGTGGGATAAAACTCTAATAAGTAGATAAATTGTGCAGGGATGGACCCCACCTGAAGATTCAGATGTATTGTAAGATCAAAGAGGATTGGCCCCTCCAGAGCTGGGTGACTTTTCTAACTAAGTTTTCTATAACCAACAATTCTTCTGCATTGTCTGATTTCCATCTCAGCTTGTTCATTTTCATTCAGACTATTCCATTTGGGTCAACACATGGAGTATCTTTAATATACTTTAATATCAACAGTTCCATTCTAATTTGGCTCAGGATAGCCAGATGACCTCCAAAGCATTTCTTTATAGACAATGTTGGGTGTAAAAACCCCAATTTCATAGTGATTGATGCATGTATTTTCGTGGAATTAAATGTTCATTACTTTGAGGACAACTTCAAAGCTTCAATGCAAATGTTTCATCTAGTCTGATAATTTTCTGTGAAATAATTAAAAAAAAACACAAATCTCTACCTCTGATAGTTCTTATGTCAGAAACATCTTTGGAGCTTTGTATATTCCTTAATGTTGATCTTTAAAATATCCCTTTGCAAAAGCCATTAGTTACTTTCTTTATTTTTTTGGTTGTTTGTGCAGTTCATATAATTGTCCTGCACCACACATTGTCAGCAGACATCATCAAAACAGTCATAATAATTAAAAACAAAAAACAAAATGTAAAAGTAGAATCCCTAAAATAGTGTATAAACACTGAAGTTCTGAGGGGGAAAAAAATCACTCAATAAATAACAGCCCCATATCCGGTGCGGGAGGCGGAGGGAAATAATCAGATTTTTAATGTACTTTGAAAGGTGGATAGATTCAGGGCTAACTAAATCGGGGGGTGGTTACTCTAAACAATAGGAGTGGTCTCAGGGAAGGCAACTTTCTGGGTCTTATTAAATGATATTCTCCAAGTGATGTGTCTTGAAGCATATGAAATCTGTTAGGCCTAGACAGGCAGATGTAATTGAAGATACAGAAGTAACCTCCTTCTGCACCATGAAGGGCTTTATAGGTAAAAACCAGAACCTGGATTACCCTCAGAACTGCCTTTGTAACTAGTGCAGTTCACAGAGTAGGGGTGTTATACCAAAACAGCAGGTGTATATGCTCTCAGTGTACATAAAAAGACAAGATACATTCGTCAAGAATCATAAGGTACAACAGTTAATGATAATCATAGGGTACAAATAAGCAATCAGGAAACAATCAATATAAACCATAAGGATACAAGCAACAAAGTTACAGCCCTGCAGTCATAAGTGGGAGGAGATGGGTGATAGGAACAATGAGATAAAGTAATAGTAATGCAGCCTTAGTGAATAGTTTGACCGTGGTGAGGGGATTATTCATTTAGCAGAGTGATGGCATTTGGGAAAAACCTGTTCTTGTCTCTAGTTGTCTTGGTGTGCAGTGCGTCACTTTGAGGGCAGGAATTGAAACAATTTATATCCAGGATGTGAGGGGTCGGTAAATATTTCACGGCCCTCTTTTTGATTCATGCAGTGTACTGGTCCTCAAAAGAAGGCAGGTTGGTAGTAATTGTTTTTTCTGCAGTTCTAATACAAACACACCACACGCACACAAAGAATAGGTATATATTAAAAGATGGTCTGAGTTCTAAACAATCTGTGATTCATCTTACAATGATTGTGCCTACAAATTAAAGGGTAAATTTGAAATCTGTGAAATTTTATAACATAGTATAGTATAGTAGGAGGTACATCTGTCCCTATATCATTAATTGACAATCTTTTTGTCATTGGAAAAATAGTTTTCTATCTTTATCTTTATATCTATTTTTCTCTCCCCCCATATCAAAGTAAGACAAGATGCAGAAAAGGAAAATCTTATCTCTAAATCACTCAGAATCACTTCAATAATGAGACTGATGGTGTATACATTTGATAAGTAAAGTAAATCAATATAAAGATCTGTTATTTTTTTTCCAAACAATTAAGCCATAGGAACAGAAATGTCATTTAAAAACCTTTTCAAACAATCAAACAAGTAAAGTTAGCCATTAAAAGAAAATACTCTGTGGTCTTCCACTCTAATCTTGAAGGTCAGGAAGAAGTATGCCAGGGTGGCTACCATGCAGAGTCCCAAAGCTACAACTCTGGAAACTGAAAATCCAGAATATTTTATTGTACATAAATTTGGAGCCTGTCCTATTAGTTCACAATTTCATTAGGCAGCAGGCTCATATAAATAAACATGAAGTACGTAGAAGCAATATTTTGATGGGTATTAAAGTTAAGAAGCAGTACTTTGAACTGAACGTGAAAGTTATTGCAGAACATTTCAATGTGCTTTTGCAATTCTTATACCAATCAAAACAGCCAAACTTCTTCCCTGTGTTCTGAATTTAAAATAACATTTGAACACATTTGGGATTGTAATTTCCTGCTGTGATTGTTTTCCCCCACGTTACCTGCCTGTCTTTTAGCCTACTCAACTATGGCATGATACTTTTCCCTTTCTTTTCTTAGTTATATAAACTTTTAACCCAGAGAGGTAAGGGCCTACAAAGCCCATTTCTGCATAATATTAGTCAACTCTTCCCTCTGCTCTCCTGCCAGTATTTGCAAGATTATTTGCAAGATAAACCTAATTCAAAGAAAGTTCATGCATACATCAGTACAGATACTATGCCAGAGTTCTTGTCTGCACTGCTGTCTCAAAATATAATTACCTCTTTGAAAAAGGAAGATGCAGTTTAACATATGCTGTATATTTTTAATCTCTCCCTTTGTACTTCTTAAACACCCTTCGTGGCTATGTGAAATTTGTTAAACATCCCTGCCGGAGAAGATGGCTGGTGTCAGATCTGTTTTCATTATACTCTGAGGGTATTTCCACCGTGAACATTTAAGGTATTTCTGTCCTATAGTGATGCTGGTTTGTGAAAAAAGTGGTATGAACTATGGTTTTTGGTACTGACTTGCAAGGGATTTTTCTCCAAATGAGAAGAAACTGTAGCCGCCACGGGGAAATTCCAGTTGGTTCTCATACAGAGTTTGCCTTCTGTATACTTGTGAGCCATTCTCATTATTTTTCATTGTTCTTACTTTTTTAAAGTATAAGCCATCCAGAGACATATGCAGTTTGGCAGTTTCTAAATTTATGAAATAAATTACCATTTTTTTTAAAAAAAATATCCACCAAACTTTCCATTCTAGGGAAGCAATTTTCAAACACTTTTCTTTATGTAGGTGGATCTTACTAGACATGTATACTTTTAAGTGTATTCGTAGCTCTAACCAGTGACATGCAGTGAGCTTCATGGCCGGTGAGGCAAGCGCAAAAGCCCTGCCGAAGCCCCGGTGCCACATCCGCCATAGAGCGGGACCCTCACCGGCCATGAAGCTCACTGCACGTCACTGATCTATAACCACCCTTGGCAAGACCTTCTGCCCCCCTCCCTCCACCCAGGACCTCCCCCCATGTCCCTCCACAAGGACCCACCCTGCCCCACCCCCGGGCACCCCTCCCCTCTCCCTGGCCCCAAAGCCCCCCACCCTCCCGGGGGAAGCACTCACCTGCCGCCAAGGCCGGGGGGCCACCACCGCCTCCCTCCGCGCCTGCCGCCATGGCCACCGTGCCCACGTGGAGCCGCCAAGGCAGCGCCGAACGAGCGCCGATTGAGCCATGCCAGCCAGAGGAGCGCCGAGCCACCGATGGGCGGAGGCGACGGGCTCCTGAGTGCATGCAGAGTGCCTTCGGGATCACCGGAGAAGAAGTTGGGGAGCAAGGGTTGCCCAGACCTCGAAGCCTCCCCACAATCGCTCCCGCAGCATCTGCTACTGCTTGGGGACTCTAGCAAAGGAGGAATACAATCAGCGTTTTAGAGTGCTGGCAGGGCTTGCCCGCCATTCAGCGAAGCATGTTTCACTGAATGGTGGCCGAGCTCTAAAGTGCCGGCATGCCTTTAAAGTGCCGGCATGCCTTCGTGCCGACCGGCCCTGAAGTCAAGCCGGCACTTTAAAGGCGTGCTGGCACTTTAGAGTGCCAGCAGGCAGGGCTCGGCCGCCATTCAGCGAAACATGTTTTGCTGAATGACGGCCGAGCTCTAAAGTGCCGGCATGCCTTTAAAGTGCTGGCTTGCCATCCGCGCCAGTCAGCCTGGAAGGGTGCCGGCAGGGCTTTAGAGTGTTGGCAGGGCTCGGCCACCATTCAGCAAAACATGTTTCGCTGAATGGCGGCCGAGCTCTAAAGTGCCGGCATGCCTTCCGGGTCGGCTGGCCATTCAGCGAAACATGTCCTGGTTTGTGGCCGTGCAGCACGCTTGCACTTTAAAGTGCATGCCGCCCAGCCACAAACCTGGACATGTTTCGCTCTATGGCACGCCGAGGCAGCATGGCTTTAAAAAATAAAAATAAATAAAATGAAAAATAAGAAATAAGAAATAAGAAATGAAAAATAAATAATGAAAAATAATGAAAAATAATGAAAAATAATGAAAAATAATGAAAAATAATGAAAAATAATGAAAAATAATGAAAAATAATGAAAAATAATGAAAAATAATGAAAAATAATGAAAAATAATGAAAAATGAAAAATAGATGTGCCAGCCCACGCGCCAACAGAGGTGGGTAAAAAAAAAACCACACACACACACACACAGACGCACATAGACATAATAAAAACAAATTACAATTACTTACATTACAAATAAATTGAATTCCTCCCCCCTGCCCCCTCCCTCTGACCCACATACCTTCCAGCTGCATCAAAAATGCTAGACTTGGTCTAGCCAGGGCCAGGCAGGCTAGGCTAGTTGCTGCTAGAGTCACCATGTGGATGACTCTGCTTAAATGTTTTAAAATAGGCTCTAAACAAAGTGCCCTCTGCAGGAGGAGGCGGGAGAATCACGTGCCTCATTTGCATATGGAATTTTTTTGCTTTTTAACCCTTGGTTAACTCTTAAAAGGCGAAAAATTCCTTATGCAAAGGAGGCCCATAGTTCTCTAGCCTCCTCCTACTAACTGCACTAAGGAGACTCAGAGTCACTGTGACTTAGAGTCTGGGAGCAACTACCTTGGCCTTTTTAATTATTTTAAAAATAGTTTCCTTTTCCTCAGGAGACTGGTGAGGCCCCACCTCCCCTGCCTCTAGTGACTGCACGTCACTGGCTCTAACTATCAGCTTTCTACATATACACAGATGTCAAAGCATATGCTTAAAGCTTCAAAATCACATATATATTGTGGAGCAACTGATTTTCTGCTTTTTCCCAGGTTTTTCTCAAGAAGGTCAGTTATAAATCTTTATCAATGGCATAGTGGTTATAACACATACTTAACATGCAGATCATTCCTGGTTTTAACTTAGAAGGAAGGAAGGAAGGAAGGAAGGAAGGAAGGAAGGAAGGAAGGAAGGAAGGAAGGAAGGAAGGAAGGAAGGTCCACCAGCCAAGTAGAAAAGCAGGTAGTGCAACCAAAGAGTAGAAATTAAAAATATACACAGACATTCTGTACATCAAGCAATTATTATAAGCACTATGCCATCAAGGAAGACTTGTAGGGCAGGTTGCAGTGCTTCTTCCTAGGGAAAAGCAAAGAAAATGAAGTGAAAGGGCATTTTTATTTCCATTCAATAGTGAAGATGGTTTCCTTGAACAAAGTCCAGCTGATAAACCAGACAGCTGTGTTTTTGCTGAAATAAGCTAGAAAATACCACTTTCAGCTAAGAGAAGGAAAATACACAGAGAGACTAAAGGTAAACAAAACAAATGACATACATTCCTGCTCTCCAGAAAGTGTTAGTGGTACATATTCATAATGACTAACTTCAGTTATGACTTATGTGTTCAATGCATTGTAATTCAATAGGATTAGATTGCTTTCTGCTAAAGGAGTACATCAGTTTCTCTATACCCCATGACTGTATCCATTGACTATATCAATGGCTGACTTATGTGACCCTAATCCAGTGCAGCCAACAAGCACTAGCATTTACAGTTCCTCGGGGCCAAGTTTCATTTTCTTATCCCTGTCAGATTCTTAAGCTGCTTTAATAATGCTACCTCAAGGGCTTGAGGAATGGCTCATTATAAGCACTGTTTTTCTTTCCCTGGTGTTGTTTAATCTGAAACTCATTCCCTCATATTAATTTCAGGTTACCCTGTTAACACACATTTTCAATAACATCAGATAACATTAGATACTTCTTTTGGGGGTTTACGTATATGTATATACATTTTTAAGTGGTCAGGGTTATGTATTGCAGCAAAGTCAGTCCGAATAAGGCATTGCAGAAAACATGTCTCAGGGCACAACCTTGTTTCTCAAGGGAACCTCTCAAAGCCTTGGCCTGCTCTGGGAGAGGCACTGCAGGCACTGAAAACTTCCCAACCACTCCTGATCTTCCCAATCTTTATTGGGATCTGCAGAACAGAACTCTTTCTGCAATCCAACTTTCTGTTTTTGCATCTTTAAAGTAGCTCATTGCCCTTAGGGAAGTGAAGGAATCTATCTCATTAAAATCTGCAGGTACTCCAGATGGCTTCTGTACCTGGGATTTTTGTGCCTCAGGCAGCAAAATGTCTTGAGTCAGCTGCAGCAGCATATTGGAAAGTTTTTGGGAGACTTGGCCAAGAAACACTGCAAAGGGAATGGCCAGATAAAAAGCAGTACGGCCTGCAACTAAAGAATGGGTGAATGAAAGGAGTCAGAAGAGACCCTCCCTTCCCCTGTAAAGACAGGGGTGGTAGAAATGAACTTTCTGAATTGCAATATTCGTGACCCGACAAAAGCGTGCACAACAAAAGCACGCCGACAAAACCACATCGCTAAAACCGCGATGTCATCACTGCAGCGACAACAGCGTGGTGACAACAGCGCAGTGACAGAAGGGCGCTTTCCAACAGTGCGGCGCAGAAACCCGATTTAAGTTAAGGTAAGGGTTAGGTTTAGGGTTAGGTTTAGGGTTAGGTTTAGGGTTAGGTTTAGGGTTAGGTTTAGGGTTATGGTTAGGGTTATGGTTATGGTTAGGGTTAGGGTTAGGGTTAGGGTTAAGGTTAGGGTTAGGTTTAGGGTTAGGTTTAGGGTTAGCGTTAGGTTTAGGTTTAGGTTTAGGGTTAGGGTTAGGGTTAGGGTTAGGGTTAGCTTTTGAATGCTAGTAAAAGCATTTTGCTGAGCACTTTGGAAGGCGCGGATTTGCCTTCCACGGTTATGTCGGCGTGCTAGGGTTGCATTTTGCTTAGCACTTCGGACGGCGTGGATTTGCCCTCCGCGGTTATGTCAGCGCGGAAAAGGGCTTCGCGGTTTTGTCGGTGAACTGCAATATTTTATCAATGTAGCTTTACAGATAGTCTGATTACTATCTGATTTTTCCTCGCCACCACCATCATTGACTGATTATGTATCATAGAACCGAGGTGGCGCAGTGGTTAAATGCAGCACTGCAGGCTACTTCAGCTGACTGCAGTTCTGTAGTTTGGCTGTTCAAATCTCACCGGCTCAGGGTTGACTCAGCCTTCCATCCTTCCGAGGTGGGTAAAATGAGGACCCGGATTGTTGTTGGGGGCAATATGCTGACTCTGTAAACTGCTTAGAGAGGGCTGAAAGCCCTATGAAGTGGTATATAAGTCTAACTGCTATTGCTATTGCTATCATGATGTTTTGGTCAGATGTTAATCCAACACTGTTAATCTGTTAATTTGTCTCTATGATGGTCTGTACCTAACCTGATATTTCAAGTCTTCCAATAGCATACATCTCTTCACTGTAATTCATTCACCTTACCACTGGTACTTTTTCTCTTTCCTTTCACCTTTCCCAATAATAGAACACCCTTTGTGGAGCTAGGTCTTTCCATAATGAATCAGAAGGATAATTAGAGCCTGGTCATTTGTGCCTTGGGTGGAAATCATCTTGGTTTTTTTATTACTTTGATAATTTGTTTAGGAGCCCTTTCCAACACCAAAGTTCAAAAGGATCAAGACTCTGGTTAGAATTCAGCATTGCAGATTAATTCTGTCCACAGTCTGGAGTTAGATTCTGACAGGACACAAAGTTGATCCAGCCTTCCATTCTTCCAAAGTCAGTAAAATGAAGACCCAGATTGTTGTGGGTAATATGCTGATATTGTAAACCACTCAGAGAGTTCTGTAAAGGACTATGGGGGGTATATAAGTGCTTATATTATTATCATAGGGAATACCATGGTGCGCACAATTTTGCTCTGTGTAGATATAGATACATCATAATATTTGAATATTTTCCCCCAATGCTTTGAATATATTTTCATGGTTAACGTATCAAGTACTCATCTATGGCATATTTCTTGACTGCTGGTTCCTTTACTGTTGATAGTTGATTTAAAAGAAGCTATCCACTACTTCAATATCTTGTATGTCCAAGACTGGACGTCATACCTACTGTCATTAGCTTGCTGTTTTTCATTCTAAATTTTAGTTCCATTATTGTATTGTGTTGCTTTACTTTTATTTACTAGAGCGTCCAGATTTTCTATAATCAATGAAGCACTCACTGACTTTCTTTTAAGATTGGCTTTCTTCTTTTCACTGACTTCTTTTCATTGGCTTTCTCAATTATTCAGCATGCATTGGGTGTGCCTTGTGTTTTTCAGGCTTTTCTAAAACCAACTTATACATCTGCCATCTTTTTTTCTGAGTAGGTGTAGGAGATGACTAGACTGAGTCCAAGTCCCTTCATGCCCACAAGAAATCTAAGTCCAGTCCACCAAGAATTCCTTTGATTCTTATCTACCCTCATCATGTACAAGAGTAAAATTATAATGCCTGAAAGGTAGGTCACCCACTTAGCATCCATTCTCATTTTCTTTTGTAAGAAAGAAAAGACATCTTCATGAGAAAAAGAAAAGATGTTGTGAAGTAGTATGGCAACTACTTGATTTGCTCTCTCTGGTTCATTTTGTTTTGTTCTAATTCTACAAGCCAGACATAGTTCAATCCTAAAGGTAATGATCCTTTTGCTTGCAGAGCCTCTCACTCATTAGGTGCTGAATTTTATAAAAATGAATGAAATTGGAATTAAAAGTAATAACTTCCAACTTCATTCTTTTCATATGATTCAGCACATAGCTTTGTTTACATCTTTGTCTTGTATGAACAGGTCTTCTTAAAGCTTCTGTGAAATATCAAATAGGACTACAGCATTATAATTTTTCAAAGAGAAAAACATTATTCTGAAGAAAACTGTGGTAGGCAGAGTCTCTGCTGCTTTTTGTTTTGCTGGCATAGGTAGCCGTAACATACCAAGCCACAAACACCATCCTTAAGTATTTATGTCCCAATATTTAACACAGATGCATAACTCACTCATTCTTTCACTTATTCCATTATGACAGCATGATGCATGGTATAACACTTTTTCCTTCCCCTCCCCTACAGTCATCATTTGATATATGATGGATATGATATGTTAGCAATAGCACTTAGACTTATATACTACTTCACAGCCCTCCGTGACCACTTTACAGCCCTTTCTAAGCAGTTTATAGAGTCAATATATTGCTCCCAACAATCTGGGTCCTCATTTTACCAACCTCAAATGGATGGAAGACTGAGTTAACCCTGAGCCAATCTTGATCGAATTCCTGGAGTGAGCAGTGAGTTAGCCTGCAATACAGCATTCTAACCACTGTGCTACCATGGTTTGTATGATATGATATTTCAGCCTGGAAGAGTGCATTTAATGTGATTGTTAAGAATCAACATCAACTTCAACATATGTATTATATAACATTTATGTTATGCTATGTCATGTCATGTTATGTTGTATTGTGTTATGTTGTGCCAAATCATATATTATATATCATCATATATCATGTCATGATATATTATATTAAATATTATTCAGAAATATGTTATTAAACCTTGACCATGGAGTGATTTCTTTTGTATAAGAGTCATGATGGTGCACTGGTTAGGATGCAGTATTGCAGGCTAACTCTGCTCATGTTGCCAGGAGTTTGATTCCCTCAATCCTGACAGATTCAAGGTTGATTCAGACTTCATCCTTCCAAGGTTAGTAAAATGGGGACTCAGATTGTTGGGGGCAATATGCTGACTCTGTAAACTGCTTATACAAGGCTGTAAAACACTGTGAAGAAGTATATAAGTCTAAGTGCTATTGCTAAGTGCTAATTGAGAGAAAGATATTTTATCAAAATGAAGAAAATGAACACATAAATTCAGTTTTGCAAATCTTGGGTAACAGTGTCTTTGAAGAATAACATTTTTCCTACCCCAAATGCTCTATAAATCCACAATTTGTCATATAATGATAAGGTTCAGATTTTGATATAAAGTTAAAAAGCCCTCTTTACACCAAAATGGTATTTATAAGAAACTATTAATAAACTTTGATTATTAAGCCAAAAAGAGCAATAGTAGACAAGGTCATACTATATGAGTAAATGTCCTTAGCCACTCATAGCTAAACTAAAAAGCAATATTCCACAGCTGAGAATTTCACCATTTTCTTCTTGATATTTTTGGGAAAGGAATGTTTTATTATATGTTGTGATTCTTTTTTTAAAAAAACAAAGCAAAACACCAAATCATCCAAATAATTCTGAAAATAAAATTAAAATTAAAATCACATATATTTCAATAGTTTGATTCCAGAGTAAACAAATGGAAGCTGTTGTAATGTTTTAATAAATACATATAATTTAAAGAAGAGCTGTTGTACTCCAAAATAACGTAAAGTCTTTTGTCTACAGGAAACAATGGGGATGAATCCTCTGATTCATCATTTTTCACCTAAGGCCCACAGAAATATGTGGCATAATATATCATTAGGGCTACTAGATTTTGACTGCAAAACCTAGACAATCACTAAAGGGTTGTTATTTGTATAGTTAAAATTATCTGTATTCATTTCCGCCATCTAGTGATTATGTATATTTTGCAGCTTTGTGGTCCCAGTGTAAATGTTATCATTGCAACAGAAAGAATGAAGAAAATAATTCCAAATTTAAAAAAATCGAAATATAAATAATTTTTGAGAGCTCTGTAGGAATGAAGCTTAAAATGTAAATAAGGAGACATAACAAAGGCAAAATAAGGTTCACAATAGGAGAGTGATAAGAAAGTCATTTGATTAAAAAGATGGAATGCCATTTCTTTAGTGATCACAAGGAAATAAAATTATAGTTCATTACCTTTCTTTTTAGGTTCTCATTCCCACATCCACTGGATCAGGCTTCCTATATATTACAAAAATATCCTTCAAATGAATTAATAGAAAGCATGTTGATATATAAGTTTATACACATTTTCAGTCAAAACAAAAAAATTCTCCTCATGGAAAAATAATTTTTGAGCCTAGATTTATATCTGATGAACAGTTTATCAGTTTCCCTTGTGTTTCATATAACAGTTCATCAGGGAAGCATCCATTTGTTCAGTCTGAACATAATTTAAGTTTAAACTATAATACTAAATCATGCTTCAAAGCAACCAAATATTTATTATGTGTTTTCAGTCAACAACAAAAATGAATTCAATCAAAACTTCTATGCAACTGCACTAGTTTTAACTCAGAGAACTCTCAAGTGGCATGAGGATCCTAGAAATTCTCTCAAAAGTATCAAGATGGGGGAGGAGTAGCTAACGTTGTGACGATATGGGCATGCGGTCTCGATGCTCTTTTGCCACTGGGTGGTCCAATGGGACCTAAACCATCCTGCAGAGACAATGAACAGGAAGAATACGTCTTGCTGACCTCAGGGACATCGCAAAATCCCTGATCAATGCAAGAGAAGTTCTTCAAGCCGGTGACAAAATGTCCAGCCAAGGCTGACAAAGTCTGGGTGGCTCCAAAACAGAAGGATATGGAAAGAGAAAGTGTTTCCAGCTGGTGAGGAACTTTTACTGTTTTAAAAAGAGACCGCCTATAAAAGACTTAAAATTAATTTAAATTGGAGAACAGAAGAATCAAGTGGTAGAATTAAATTTGGAATGGTTTTGGACAGTGGTTGTCTTACTTTTTAAATGCTATCTTCATGGATGAAATTTATGCAAGCCTTTTGAAATAGATGGATTAAGTTTTCTTTTATTTTTTCTTTTATTGTTCTCTGTAACCTATGGACTAAAGTTTTCCTCTTTCATTGCTGTGGGTGTTTTTCTAACTCATTTAAAGATTGGACTCTTTTTTCTAACTTGAAATACAAAAAAGATACAAAAGAAATAAGATTTGCAATGGTAACACTGCTGCTCAGAGGCTGGAAGGTTTGTATTGGAATTTGTGTATTGGAAATGGAACACTTTTTTTCTTCACTGATTGTTTTGGCTTGGCACTGCAAGGTCTTCTTGCTTGGTTATAGAGAGTGATAAGAAGGGAAGCATACAGATGTCCCTTTGAAGTATATCTCTAACCAGAGAAAAGTGAAAACATTTTTTTTGTGAATCTATGTTTAATTATTTTTAACCTTCCAAGCTAGAGCAGTTGTGTTTGTTAGCTGGAGAGAATGGCACAATTTCAAAAGCAAACAGAAATCTTGAGCTTGCAAAAGATATTTTCAGAAATACATAAATTATCAAATACATATGAGAGGATAGAGAAGAAGCTGGAAGACTTAGAGCACATTACAGCAAAATATGAGGAAGAAGTTGAAGATGTTTATCAAATGCAAAATGTGGTGGTTAAAACTCAAAAAATCAAAGTGGAAAATGAATATAAAGAGATTAAATTTGCTGATATTTATGGTGATTGGCTGGTCTCTGAAAATGGAAAGAGTGGAATACTGAAAGAAGAATTAAAGGGAGGGGAAATTTATCCCAGTGGGCAAGATACAGAAGAAGAAGAAAACAAGGAATCTATGGATTTAAAGAGAGAAATTCTATTAGAAATAGCATGGATAACATTACTGACAATCAAAGATAAGCTGATCAATGAAACAGAAGAAGGGAATCAAGATTACATGAGAGATTTTATAACCAAGGAGTTGCTAGGTGGAGTCCATACAATGTTGATCAAGGAGATGATTAGAGGACTGGCACCACAAATGTCAGAAGATATGAAACTGTTTTGCTATTGGAAAGATACATGTTGATAGATGGAAGAATATAATTTAAAACTAGTTAAACGTAGTGAAATTTATTGACAATACATATAGTTTAAATAAATATTTGATAATGTTACTAATGTATACAATGTGTAGTGTTGTGATGAGTATAATTGGATATGAATATGGAATGGTGCCCATGTAAGGAAGATTAGAAATTCCTTTGGATTATACATTAAGGTTAATTTAAAAAAAGGGAACCAACTTAGATACAGTTAAAGTTTTGATTATTAGGGGGGAAATGTTAATATATATATATATATATATATATATATATATATATATATATATATATATATATATATATATATATATGATTTTTATCAGCACAAATACAACATATATATATGTTTGTGTGTGTGTGTGTGTTTGTTTGTATGTATGTATGTACATACATATACATACAGAGAGAGAGAGAGAGAGAGAGAGAGAGAGAGAGAGAGAGAGATGGGTATAATATAGAAACTAGATGTAAATTTTAAACAGTGATTTGGAAAGGTGGATTAGAAAACTTTGTTATTAAATATTATGGATGTTTAGCTAGAATAGGACATAAGGATTTAGTGTTAGTGGAGGATTTTAGAAATAGTAATTGAAATGTAGTTATGTATTAAACTTTGGTATATTTTAGGATGAAGGATGCTTAAACAATTATAGTCAAATGAAAATGGAGATATGATGATGGTGACATGTTTAAATATTTGAATTAAAATGCTTGAGTTAATATGAATTATGTTTGTTGACTATGGAAGAGATGTACGAAAGTCTTTTTGTAACCAACTGATACACTTTCTACAGCATGTAAAAAAGAATTGTGTTTGTTTTAAATAAAAAATAAAAATATATTTAAATAAAAGTATCAAGATGTAGGAAAAAAATAATTCAATTACTTTTTTTCCACAACAAAACTGAAAAAAAGCTATGGAAATTTTTTGGCTATGAAAAATTTGGAGACAATGAAGGACACCTGATAGATGTGAGCCATAAGGTCCATTCAGAGCTGTTGGATGAGAGTGTCTGTGGAGAGCAAACTCTACAAAATGACAAAATAGCAGGAGGTCATCTCTCAACATTAATAGATTTTAATCCTTCCTCTTTATAAAAAGCATCATTTTGCTCTTGATTTGAAAAATGCTTAATTTCAGACAGATTTGAACAGAGGAAGACAATATTTACATGGTTATTCTTGGCATGTGAATCCCCAGAGCAGCTGTAACTTAAATTAAATGGAATGATCAAACAGTTCATCCATTAGTGAGTAAAAACAATTGCCAAAATAAGCATGGTGTGGTTCTATACACACAGCTGGCAATTGCCTTCAAGCTACAATTAATGGTAATTAAAGCCTCTGCCAACATGGGCAATGATGTTTGGGATTCTATCTGGAGTTTCCCTGCTCACAGGGCTATTTGATGTGGAAAAGGGGGCCTTTTGCTTCACTAGATTGTAGTTCAGAATAAATAAAATTAAAGAGACTATTATCCTAACCTTTCCCTTCACAATATAACTCATAGGCAACACACAGCCAGCCACGCAAGCAATACCATCATGCCACAGAGCCTCCCATTTAGAAACAATGAAAAGCATCAAATGGCGGCAGCAACAAAGATGCAAAGGTTGAAGTGATGTAAACACTGCCTAGATCTTTCCTAGAACTCTGGTTTCTCTGCAGATGGTATAAATCTTTTGCCTTTTTCCCCCTTTAGTCAGAGTTTGGAGAAGGACACAATTGATGAGAAGATTATCAGTTATGTGGCATTTACTTTCATTTAGAGGAGTTCCAGAGAATCACCCAATTGCATGATCCCAATTTGGAAGAAAACACCAAATTTCAGCTGTGCATTTCAGGTGTCCCTATTCTTGTTAAACCTCTGGATGGCTTAGTTACAAGGGTGACAAACTGGCAGCCCATGAGCCATATGCATTGCTCAAAGGCCATGCCACCCCAGCTCTATGAAGGGCAAAAAACATCACCAAATGTCATGTGACAGCAATGTGACACCATGGGTTTGACACCTATGGCTTAGTATGTTTACTTCATCACACAATTTACCTCCAACTTCATCCCTCCAAAAGTAGCAAGAAGAAATTCTCAGCCGTGTCATTTTTGTGACATCACAATATTACCTGCCATACTAACTATGGCCAGGAGAAGGCAAAGAAAATCAACTAAATAAAGTGCAAGCATGCTACTCACTATACAAAGGTTGCCCAGATTTCCTGTAAAGATTATAAAATTATGACATTATTAGTAATTCACTTGCTAGAAAACAAGGATGAAACCTGGAAATTTGCCAAGCATCTTGCCATTACCTTTCCACTTTAAATTATGGTTTATGTCAAGAACTTCTCATAACACAGAGGAATGGAAGAAAATGATCTGAATGTATTCCCGCTGTTGTTCTTGAGGCAATAGATAAATATCCTTATTATTAGTCCTAAATGAGAATACTAAATATAATTTACTGCAAGTTGCTGTTCTTTAAGTTCTTAATGTCCCTTTTGCTGCCACTCATTCACAGAAGTTTCTTTACCATTGGAAATGCATTTTGTTTCATGGTTGTAACAAAACTGATATTTTTGTTCTGATCTGATATTGTTGTTTGTTTTTATAAAGCAAAACTCACAATACCTCAATAAATGCTAAAATAAAACTCAAGAATGTATGTTTGTTGTCTTAAATTTAGAGGCTACCAAACTCCAAAATAATCCAAAGTCTTTTGGCTACCGGAAACATTGGGGATAAATCCCCTGATTCATAGGTCGGTTCCTACTGGTTTGGACTGGTTTGGCGGAGTAGGTAGTAACTCACCGGACATGTGCCTGAACTGGTTCTATACTTGGTGCTACTATCTTGATTTTCTGTTCTGCACCCCAAACTGGTAGTAATGCCAGTAGGGACCCACCCCTGCCCTGATTCTTTATTTTTCACCTAAGGCTCCCAAGAATATGTGGTACAATCTCTGCTGAGATCCAGTCCCACCTAAGGCATGAAAATCAACTGGGAGACTTTGGGCCAGTAATTCTCTCTCAAGCCAACACAACCCCTAAGATTATTGTTAGGGAGGAAATAGAAAAAGGAAAGTGTATTAGATATATTTGCCACCTTGGGGTATTTATAAAAAATAATAAGGGCAAGAATATCTATCTGTCTGTCTGTCTGTCCATTAATCATTCATCCATCCATCCATCCATCCATCCATCCATCCATCCATCCATCCATCCATCCATCCATCTATCTATCTATCTATCTATCTATCTATCTATCATCTCTCTCCCAGATATTTTTAGGAGTGAAGTTTCAGTGTGATGGTATGTGGTGGTGGTGTGTGGTGGTATGTGGTTTGCAAACCATAAATGGCAGGTTTGAGGGAAGAAGCCACCAAATTAAGTTTCAGTCTAAAATGAAAAGATTCCTGTACAGCTTCACAAGCAGCAAAGCAATTGTGCCAACAGCAGTAAAAGCACTAAACATAACATCATATATAATTGAAATAATTATGTTCCCCAAATGAGCAAGCATTCTGTAATGTAAGGACAGGGAAATGCACTTAACTGTATGGGGAGATCAATGAAATGCAGTGAGAAAAATGTGATGATTCCCTCTTTCTATCCCTCCTATAATAAGCAGGGGAAAGATACTAGTTCCATGGACAACTTCATAGACGAGGAGACAATTCTATTTGTCAGCACCCTGGCATTTTAATCCAATTCATAAAAAGAAGAAAATCCATACTTGGCTTATACTTTATCCAGAAAATTCCATTGGGCTATATCAAAAAGTATTTTCTGCATCAATAAAACCATGATTACTGATTTCATTTTCTCTGGACACTACATTTTCTCTACTTGCTGTTTTAAATTTTCTCCAAAAGCTCATGAAGACATTGCAACTTTCAGGTAAAAGCTACCATAATTATTTTTTTATCATGTATCTAATCTGTTGAATGTTTATTTATCTTTAAACATTCCAAGATTTTCCTTATCTGCTCACATCCTGCATGTTATTTACTTAGGGTTCAGGCATTTTTCTCAGAATCCCCTTTCCTGATAATTTCTCTTTGGTTATTTCCTGCTTTATAGCCCAGTCTGCTATAATAAAGCAGTGCTTAAAATATCTAATATTTTTTTAATCAATTAATTGTTTTTGCCTTGTTTGCATTTTCCCAGATCAGTTAGCCCACAGCATCAATCCTTTCTTAACCCAGCTTTCTATACATGCACATAATTGCTATATAGTGTGAAGAAAAAGTGAAGAACACATGGCAAAACAATGGGACTTTCTATTAAAGAATAATTAGCTAATGGCAGTAATTCATATTTAAATTCAAGAAAACTAGCTATGTAGTGGAGTGGCAGGTTCCTTTTTGCTAAAAGGAAGACTTAACAGAGGTATTTTCACAAGGACTTCTGTATTAAGCATTTGGTTGGAACTAATAGTCCATATGGTACAACTTATTATCCTATGAAAGTGCAAGGTAGACTCATTCAAACTGTTTTGGAGAGTAGAGCTGCCAATTTTTTTCACATATCTTATCTACTATGATCCTCCTGGGATCATCTTTGGATGATAAAGAAGATGAAATGCAGACAGGAGATTCTAGAGACAAGAATCCTGGAGGGGATGATCCCACTCAGGGTTGGATCCACTCTGCCTAAAGCAGATTCAGGAAGCCCCAGGATTTCTGCCTGCATCCATTGAAAACCTCTCAGGCTCTAAGCGACATCCATCCAGCCCAGTGGTGGGTTTCAAATTTTTTTAGAACCTCTTCTGTGGGTGTGGCCTGCTTTATGGGAGTGGCTTACTGGCCATGTGACTGGGTGGGAGTGGCTTGGCAGCCATGTGACTGGGTGGGAGTGGCCAACTTGTAAAATGTGGTGAAACTCATTTAACAACGCTCTTGCTTAGCAACCAAAATGTTGGCTCAGAAACTCTAGCATTTGAAGCACGCAAGTCTTAAAGCTGTCAAGTTACAAGACCCTTGCACCCATAACCCTTTAAAAAAAACCCCAGGGATGTTCAAACTTGACAGCTTTAAAACTTTAAGGTTTAGATAGGACTCTTAGAGTGGGCGGGGTGATTGGGGACCCAGCCAATCAGTGAGTAGTGGGCAGGGGCAAGCGTGGTGCGGGCGGGCGGGGGGAGAGAGCTGGAACCGGTTCTAAATGGCACGGTAGATTTGTGGAACCTCTTCTCTAGAAGAGGTTAGAACTGGTAGAAACCCACCCCTGATCCAGCCCCAAGCAGAAGAAGGCCTTAAGGCAGACAGCTGAGCTCCACAGACCAACGAGGCTGGCCAAGAGGTAAACTCTGATCTAAAACATGCACTGAATGGAAGCTCAGGATAGTGATTTATTGATCTCACTCCTTGAGAAAAAAACCCTAAGAACAAATTATGGCATGCACAGAAGCCAAAAACAAGATGGCACCATCTACGGCGCTGCCCAGAGCACCAGTTCAGGGGCATGGCAGGCCTGGGTCTCTGCCGGTTCCAGCGACCCAGGCTGCCAAACCACTACCAGTTCGGCCAAACTGATCGGCAGGGCCGGATTTTCCTATAAGCTAACTAGGCTCCAGCCTAGGGCCTCAAGATCAAGAGGGGCCTACATTCAAATTGTTAGCAAAATTAAAATTACACTATTCTAAAAACAGTGAACACTAAAACACTGAACCGAAAATAAGGAGAAATTCTACGCATATGACTAATAAACAAACATAAAAATGTATTGGTTAAGATCGTTCCAGCACCGTGGCAGTTGGGGAGCCCGCCCACGTACCCGGAACCGGCAGTCGGGATAGAGGCCGGCCACTCCCAGTAGCCACCCCGTTGACATGGAGCCCACCAGCGGCCAGGCAGGTGAGGGCGAGGGGGCCGAGCCGGGCAGCTGAGTGCAGCAGGGGAGGCGGCTGGCTTCGCTGCCTTTGCCGCAGAGCAGAGCCGCCCTCCGTCGGGAGGCCAGCTATATATATTGATATATATTGATATATATCACAGTAATGATGTATTTTATTGTCTCTCATGTAATTTACAAACTTAAAAATGGGAGGTGAAAGGGCCTCATAAGTGGAATAGCCTAGGGCTTCTTTTCATCTAAATCTGGCCCTGCTGATCGGAACCAATAGGAACCCACCACTGAGTTTCTTACTGTCAGAAATGATTGTTCTTATTCTCAGAAAATTTCTCCTTGTTTCTAGGTTGAATCTCTCCTTGATCAGTTTCCATCCATTATTCCTTGTCTGGCCTTCAGGTGCCTTGGAAAATAGCTTGACCCCTTCCTCTCTGTGGCAGACTCTCAAATATTGGAACACTGCTATCATGTCTTCCCTGATCCTTCTCTTCCCTAGACTAGTCGTGCCCAGTTCCTGTAACTGTTCTTGATATGTTTTAGTCTCATCCTTGTTGCTCTTTTTTGCATTTTTCTAGAGTCTCAACATCTTTTTTGTCCTTTTGTGCCATGGATTTCATTTAATTGCATTTCTTGTCTTTTTCATGGATATGTCATTGTTTATTGAATTCCTGGTCTCAACCCATGCCAAGCCTTAAAAAGATTATAATTCTGTCTTTAACTACGGGCAAAAAGGGACTCTTTGCTTCTAAGATCTCTGTCTGAATTACATATACAATACCTGGACTATGATGGCCAGCCAGCTTGCTATTTGGTTGACTGACCAGTACAGCAGTGATGGGATTCAAATAATTTAACAACTGGTTCTCTGCCCTAATGATTTCTTCCAACAACCAGTTCACCAAACTGCTCAGAAACTTAACAACCTGTTCTCCCAAAGTGGTGCGAACTGTCTGAATCCCACCACTGCAGTGCAGGCATATAAAATTTTGTTCTATTCCTACATGCCTAGATTTCAGATCTTGACATCTTGAATAGCATTTACATTTTATTTAGATTCTGTAAAATAGAGTTTTCTCCTACAGTCTCAATAGAATTGTTCTTATATAGATGAATATTCAGAAAAATGTTTTACTTATGGTCAACCAAACTATAACTATTACATATGCACTTTGTACTAAACCAACATGTGGTTTATTTGGTTTTGGCTTAGTAAGCTGTGGAAACCAACCCATGTGATTTTTAAAACATGATTTATGGCTTAGCATGTTATACAAACAGCTAATTGTGACCACCCAGAGGCATGAAGATATGATTTTCATTTCCCCCTAAATTCTATTATTCCTGAGATGGCAACAAGAGACAATAAGTGATCTTATTAAACAAATGAGCAAAGGAGAAATGTACTAATCATAGATACATATCATCCTCCCTCAATAAAACATAAAACTAAAAACAAGCTACTATTCAGTGGCAACATCATTATAGCTACCGGTAATCATATTAAGCTTTCAGAGCGAGCAGGATAATCGTGGAGATATTTGCTTATCCTCTCAATTTTCTATCCCCTGTAAAGTTAATACTTTTTCTTCTTAGTGGGAATGCCACTGAAGTTGTGCTCCTAACAAACATAAAGCTTAGTGGAACAACCATTTCCCCCATAACCTTCTCTAAGAAATAAAAAATAAAACATGACTATTTTCTTTCTGTATTCAAAGTTGTACAATTGAGCTTCCATTCTACAATAACCATTTGTTGTCTACAATAAAAACATACTTCAATCCCATATATTTACATAGAGTTTGGTGAACTTCTTTTGCAGGAGAATAAGCTGGATTGTGTCCCTCTTTCCCTTGCAATTATAATTGACAGATCAATTCACAGATACATGGCAGACTTTTGTAAGAATCAAAGTTTCACTCCATATAGATATACAATATAGGTTTCAATATAATTTTGTAATAGTCAAGAATCATACACATTTCTTTTTCAAGAATTTTCACAAAGATTTATGTTTGCATTGAGATATTCTGGGTATGTTTTTTGCTTAAAAATATACATTATATTTAGAGTTGGTTTTTTTTAAAGCCATTCCAGGCTCATCATATCAAATTATAACAGCACAAAGAGGAGGATTTAATATTAGCTCTTTAAAAAAATATGGATTTGTTTAATGTTGAATTTTGACAGAATCTATGTAGATCTTGTGAAAAAGCAAGGGGGAAGAGAGAGGGTGGGAGGAAAGAAAGGAAAAAGGAAGGAAGGAAGGAAGGAAGGAAGGAAATGAATTCTAGGCTGCTTAATTGGCTGAAATGTTACTTAGTCCTGTCTCTAAATAAAACAGCATGTCACCAACTAGACAAAGTAACATTTTAATTCCTTTTGATTCCTATGGAAGAGACTTTAAAGTATGACATCAATTGAAGGAAATATAAGTACTTAAGTCAAGCAGACTGCCATTTGGCCCTTGCCCTTTCATCCATTCAGCCTGAAGGATCACAGATTCTATGGTCTGTTTTATAATCACTTTAGTACTTCTCTGAATGTTGTAATGGTCTCCAAAGCCCACAGAAAGAAAGAAATAGAAATCCAAATAAATAATAACATACATTAATTGGTGAAGGTGTGCAAAGCTCATAAATCACAAATTGATCCAGATACCTGAGGGAGTGAATTTGTAACCATTTCATTTCATCCTGAGTCTTATGGTGTCAGGCTAAAGCTGCTTAAAACTGGTCACTTGAATTCTGACTACATTTCCAGAAATCAGAATTAGACAGCTTAAATGGAAAATGGAGAGGAAGGCTGTGAGAATAGGGATGAAATCCTAGTTATTTGAGTAAATTGGTTGAGGTTATTTGAGGAACCTGATAGACTCCATCTTGAATATCTGACTAGCCAGCAAGCTTTTCTGGAAAACTACAGCTTGGACAAAATCATAAATTCATAATGATCTGATCAGAAATAGCCTGTTCCCTCCCCTTTGTAACAGGGAGTAACAGGACATGTTTTTCAGGAAGCCGGTAGTGATCCTGTTGTTCAGTTCTGGGAAAGTGGGGGCTTGTGGAGCTTTCTGAAAGGTCAAATGTTTTTGACTGAAAATTACCTGGGTTTTTCAGAACATTTGGGGAATTTCCATTTTTTGTATACTACCAAGCAGTGTTATGATACACACAACTGTATTTTTGTATCCAGGTTATGACACATTTTGATACATCATTTTGTGTATTTAAAGTGCACCTATGTACTTTGTAGTTATTCTCATTTGTTCAGGATTCCACTTGCGCAAGTGAAATAAAATAGATGCTTTTTGTTGATTATAATCTCCTTGGCCATTTTCTTTATTTGTAGAAAATATATCTGGGATATTTTTCTCACAAAGGCCATGAAAATTCTGTAAGCAGAAATATTCTGATTCAGTTCTACTTATTTCTCAGCTGCAGCAAAACTGGCCACAGGCTGTGATGTATTTTGGGGTAGGAAAGATCCCAAATTGTGGTTATTTCCCTCCAATATTCAAATGTTTATTGCTCATTCTTCTAACACAATCCATTCCTGCTGTTTGGCTTAAGAAAGCCATTCTGACTCTCAGAAATCTGAGAAATTAAGAATTTGTGATTAAAGATACTAAATTTTGGTAAATGAGAAACCATTTAGCCCAGCTTAGAACAGTATCTATTCTTAACTGGATGCTTAGGTGAAATAAAATGTGAGAGACAAAAAAGGAAGACATGTTTCCAACTGTTTCCTAAAAAAAATTTTATGATGATGCTACAGCTTTTTCATTTATTTTTAAGTTGTTCTAGACTCAGGTCTGGATGAAAAAACTCAAATATATAAATATTATACATAAATCCTTAAGACAGAATTTAAAGACCCACTTTAGCATACTCAAAGCTTCATCTATGTCCAATGTGACTGAAAGAAAGAAAATAAATGATTTAAATAATACAACAATCCTGCCATTATCCCAAATCAGTGGTGGATTCCTACCGGTTCAGACCAATTCAACTGAACCAGTAGTGGTTTGGTAACCTGAGTCTCTGGAACTGGGAGTGACCCAGGACTGCCATGCCACCAAACTGGTTCCCTGGCTGGCGTCATAGGCACCGCCATCTTGTTTTTCAGTTCTGCGCATGTGCAGAACAATTTTCATTGCACTGCACATGCGCACACAGTGTGCACATGAGCAAACCAGCAGTAGTGCCTGGTGGAACCCATCCCTGTCCTAAATGTGTTTTTTTTTCAAAAGGCAATTGGACTTACTTTGTTTTTCTTTGAAGACATTTCTCTTCTCATCCAAGAAGCTTCTTCAGTTCTTAGATAAGAAACAAAATGTTTTCAAGGAAAGTCCAATTGTCTTTTGGAGAAAAAAACACATTTTGAACAACCATGACCTGACTGGCTGAGAATCTCCATAGACAAATCCTGCTGTCATGTCTCCTGATGATTTTATGAATGTAGCTATGATGTTGTCTTGGTAACAGTATGATAGTAGTTTATTCCTGCCTTCCTCCAGCAGGTTTTATTTAATTAAATTTATGTTTGTTTTGTTTGTTTATTTGTTTCCTTATTTAGAAACTCCTGGAACAATGTCACTAATCACAATATTAATTTTATTGAATTAAATAATGCTTAATATACATGTTATCTTTTTAATACAATTTTCTCATTGCTGAACACAACACTTAAAAGAACACATTTTCTTTCAGTCTTTAAAAACAGAAAATTTCTGAACAGATCCTACTCATTCTTGCTGTTCTTTTTACATGTACCCTAGCAGAAATACCTAAATGCCAGATGTTTAATCAAGAATGTGCATGTGCAAAATGATATGCAACTCTTTTAAAAACTCAGAACAGATGGCTCAGACCTTTAACTATTGCCACTTTGAAGGTGTTTTTTTTAATTATTCATTCTCCATATGTACACAGTTCACATTTAAAAGTGTTGCAGCTGCATATTTTCTACACAGGGATGTCTAGCAAATTTGAACAAAACTGTGTGAATTGGCACTTAGCAGTGTTCTTTTGCTAGGGAACTGCTATCATGTGATCAAATACAACTGACGTAATAGTGAAATTAATGCTGTTTTTTTGTTGTAATTTTGTAAATAATGCCTTTAATGTTGCCAAATGTCACTAATTCACAGTTGGGAATATCTATGTTTCTTCAGACTAACTTGATCCTTCTTTGAATGAATACTTAATTATTCTTCCACAGCATCATATTCCCAATAATAATGCATTAGTCTGAGTAGCTGGACATGTCTCTAGGGCATTTCTTTCCTGAAAAAATGCCAATGAACTATGGTGAACATGATCTTCCTAATAAATTATCAAAGTTCCAAAAACAAAAACACACTAAATCATCCTAATTTATTCTAGCAAAAAGCCTGAAGATGTGTCATACTTAAGATGGATACATTCACAATGGGATTGTGCAAGTTGAGGGAATCAATGTTACCTTTACAAAAGTAATAATGTACTCTGATCCCTTGAATACATTTTTTGAGTGCATCAGGCAACATACATCATATTTAATTATTTAAAGAATATATTTACACAGACTTTTAAGGCTGTTTGAATTTATCAGCTAGAATTCTCTAGAGATTTATTTCCAGAACTTCTATTTATTAGCTGACTCTTGCATCTTGTACTTTTAATAGAACAATGGGTATATCTCTCTCTCTCTCTCTCTCTCTCTCTCTCTCTCTCTCTCTCTCTCTCTCTCTCTCTCTCTCTCTCTCTCTCACACACACACACACACACACACACACACACACACACACACAGAGAGAGAGAGAGAATTGGCTACGGATGATAAAAACAGAGATATAGACCCAAAGCTTTTATTTTCTTGGGTAAATAGTAATACATGGTCCAATTCATTTAGCCTTTTTTATTAAAAGTCTTAAATGAATCTCCTTTCCTCTAGAGAACAGGAAGAGGGTCACAGAATGACAATTCTGCATTTAGGGAACTGTGCTCTGTACTACTTCCCTCTATGATTAATATTATTTATTTTATTTAGTTTGCCAAACATGAACAAGATAACAGATATAAGTGTAAACATGGACGTGAACAAAGGAAATGAGTACAAATAAATGGGGACAATAGGACAGGGATGGTAGGCACACTGGTGTGCTTATGCATGCCCCCTTTACGGACTCTTAGGAATGGGATGAAGTTCATGGTAGACAGTTTAAGGTTGAAGTTGTGAGGGTTTGAAGTTGTAATAATGGAGTCAGGTAGAGCATTCCAGTGTTGACCACTTTGTTGCTGAAGTCATATTTTCTGCGATTTGGAGCAATTTACTTTGAATTTTTATCTATTATTTGCCCATGTATTATTGATGTTGAAGCTGAAGTAATCATTGACAGGTAGGACGTTGGAGCAGACAATTTTGTGTACCATGCTTAGGTCATAGGGAGCGTAGTTCCAGGTTGTCCAAGCCCAAAATTTTAAGCCTCGTGGCATAAAGGATTCTATTGTGAGCAGAGGAATGGAGTACTCTTCTCGTGAAATATTTCTGGACCCGCTCAATTGTATTAATGTCCAATAAACAGTGTGGATTCCAGACAGTCAAGCTGTTGCAATGTTTCTGATTCTAGATTAACTTGTAACATTTTACCACCACATTCTTCAAGTTCAAATCCCTCTCTCTAATTGTTATCTAGTAAAGCTGAGATTCCACCCAGAATCTCAGCTTTACTCGAAAACACCATAAAATTTATATAAAATTTATTTTAGTTATGTAAAATTAAGTGATACATTTCCCCTTTTTCCCTGTTTTGGTTATTTTATGTTTATCTGCTCAATAAAGGTTGTCTAATCATTTTTATAAATTTATTTTTCAGCAACTCTTTTAGAGGAGATAATAAGAAAAGAGAGGTTCCTTATTATGAGATTAAAGACAGAGGTGGATAGTTTGTTTAAAATCAAATTGAGGACAGTTTTTCCTCTGATCTTGAAAGGGTTAAAATGCAATGGAGATTCCAGTGGACAGAAGAGAGCCGAAATACCTTGTTGATTGAACTTTGCCCTGTGCCACCAACCAACCATATTCCTCAGACTATTTGAGAGGCTTCTCCAAGTCTTCAAAGCATCTCTTCAGGGTCACAGAAGGCTGCAGAGGGATAGAGGAACCATGATTACTCTATTACCTTGTCCTTTAGTGGACAGGTTCCTGGAGATAATTTCTTGTTACAGGACCACTGGAGCCAATACGAAGTAAATTTTGATTGAACTTTCATTTACCACTTTTTATCACATATACTAAATCTGAGTCTCAGAATGAAGGCCATCTTAAGCCATGCAAGGCACTATCTCCAAGCCCAGCTTATTTTAAATGGTTATTAGAGAATAGGAAGAAGGAATGAGGAGATAGAGACATGGTAGGACTCCTTAGGAGAAAATGTGCTGATATCATCCTTGTTATCCAGAGAACAATTCCAGGAACATTCAGCCATCTCAGTTGCCTTCAATTAAGCTACCATTTGAGTATCAATCCAGAATAAACATTAATAGGCTTTTGGGTATTATCTATTTATCCAAAAGATCCTGAATTTAAGATGATCTTCGCTCACTGGCTAAAATCAACTCTAGTTGAAAGCAATCGTGGGAATTGTTAGTGTGGATAAATGAGAATGTTTGACTCGGAGGACCTGCTGGGGAAGGCGGGGGGTACCGGGGTGGTTGGGGGGACCATGGACATGGGAGTGGGTCGGAGCATAGCGGTCGTGACAGGGAGAGGCAGATATGGCGGGGACCTTAGGGCTGGCCATTACCGGGGAAGGAGGGTTCGCTACATTACAGAGATCCCTCCTTCCGGCCCTAGGAGTCCCACTCCAAGACCAGATGGCGCGAGTAGTCAGGACCCTGGTCTCAGGCTGTTGTCGCTAAATGCCAGGTCTGTTGTTCACAAAGCTCCCCTCGTCCGGGACTTAATTGTTGACGAGAGGGCAGACCTGGCATGTATTACTGAAACCTGGCTGGGCACAGAAGGAGGAGTCCCCCTGGTAGAGATGTGCCCAGAGGGATTTCAGGTGCTTCATCAGCCGAGAGCCCAGGGAAGGGGTGGCGGTGTGGCTATTGTAATCCGGGAGTCTCTGTTACCTCGTAGGGTCCCTGCTCCGGAGCTTGTCGGGTGTGAGTCTCTGCTGATAAAGTTGGACCTCAAGGGTCAAGTGGGTTTGCTGCTAACGTACCTGCCTCCCAACTGCGTTGCAGCATCCCTCCCCTCGCTCCTCGAGTCAGTAGCCGAGCTGGCGGTTGAGTTCCCCAGGCTTATAGTTCTGGGGGATTTCAACTTGCCATCGCTCGGTGAACGCTCTGATGGGGCGCAGGAGTTCATGGCTTCCATGACAGCCATGGGCTTGACCCAAGTAATTCGGGGCCCAACCCATGCAGCGGGTCACATGCTCGACCTCGTATTTCTCTCGGAGCAGTGGATGTGTGATCTTGGTCTGAAGGGTAATGAGATCATACCCCTGTCGTGGTCAGACCATTGCCTACTGAGGCTTGACTTCCGGAGGCCAAACCCCCACCGTAGGGAGGAGGAACCGACCAGGTGGTTCCGCCCCAGGCGACTTATGGACCCTTTGAGGTTCCAGACGGAACTTGGGGTTATTCCTGACACTCTCGCCCACAGTTCGGCGGAGACTCTGGCTGCCGCCTGGTACTCGGCGGCGTCGGAGTCTCTCGACCGGATTGCGCCACTACGGCCCCTCCGGGTCAGTGGATCCCGGAGAGCTCCCTGGTTCACCGAGGAACTCCGGGAGAAGAAACGCCGGAGGAGATGCCTAGAGCACCAGTGGAGGTCCGATAGGTCCGAGGCGAACCGAGCTCTCTTGACTATCTGCACCAAGGACTATGTCCGAGCATTAAGAACCGCAAAAAGATCATATATTTCTGCCTTGGTTGCGTCCGCCGAGTCGCGCCCAGCCGCCCTGTTTAGGATAACCCGCTCCCTCCTCAATAGGAGGGATGCGGGAGACCCCTTGCAGGGTAGGGCTGAGGACTATGCTCAATTCTTGGCGGACAAAGTAGCTCGGTTTCGATCGGACTTGGACTCCACCGCAGTAGGTCCAGCTGAGTCACAGGAGGATCATTTGTTACATCAGCTCTGGGTTGAGTTCCAGGAAGTTGCCTCTGGGGATGTGGACAAGGCCATTCGAGCTGTAAGTGCCTCCACTTGTATTTTGGACCCGTGTCCCTCCTGGCTGGTGGCTAACAGCAGGGAGGTGACACATGGCTGGATCCAAGCGGTTGTCACCGCCTCCCTTCGGGAGGGGCACTTCCCCGCCGTACTTAAAACGGCGGTGGTGAGACCCCTCCTGAAGAAACCATCGTTAGATCCAGCCATCTTAAACAACTTTCGTCCTGTCTCCAACCTTCCCTTTATCGGGAAGGTTGTCGAGAAGGTGGTGGCCTTTCAGCTTCAACGGGCCTTGGAGGAAGCTAGTTATCTTGACCCCTTCCAGTCCGGCTTCAGACCTGGTTACAGCACAGAAACCGCTTTGGTCGCATTGACCGATGATCTCTGGAGGGCCAGAGATGGAGGCTATGCGTCCATCCTGGTTCTCCTTGACCTCTCAGCGGCTTTCGATACCATCGACCATGGTATCCTTCTGCGACGACTGCGGGAGGTGGGAGTGGGAGGCACTGTTCTGCGGTGGTTCTCCTCCTACCTCTCGGACAGGTCGCAGTCGGTGTTGGTCGGGGGGCAGAGATCGTCCCTGAGGCCCCTAACATGTGGGGTACCTCAGGGTTCGGTCCTATCCCCCCTACTATTTAACATATACATGAAACCGCTGGGCGAGATCATTCGGAGGCACGGGATAAAATACCATCAATATGCGGACGATACGCAATTGTATCTGTCCGCCCCGTGCCAACTCAATGAAGCGGTGGACGTGATGAACCAGGGTTTGGAGGCCGTTAAAAACTGGATGAGTGCTAACAAACTGGTACTCAACCCGGATAAGACCGAGTGGCTGTTGTGTTTCCCCCCCAATAATTTGGCTAATATACCAACGCTTAGGCTGGGGGGTCAAATTTTATACCCCTCAGATAGGGTCCGCAACTTAGGAGTCCTCCTGGACCCACAGCTGACTTTTGATCACCAGCTGTCGGCTGTGACCAGGGGGGCATTTGCCCAGGTTCGCCTGGTCCGCCAGTTGCGGCCCTACCTAGACCGGGGGGCTCTCACAACAGTCACTCGAGCCCTTGTGATCTCTAGACTGGAATACTGCAATGGGCTCTACATGGGTTTCCCCCTGAGGTGCATCCGGCGACTACAGCTAGTCCAAAATGCAGCCGCGCGAGTGATAGTGGGCGCACCGCGGTTCGCCCACGTTACACCTGTCCTCCGCGAGCTGCACTGGCTACCTGTTGGTCTCCGGGTGCGCTTCAGGATACTGATGACCATCTTTAAAGCACTCCATGGTAGTGGATCTGGGTATTTGAGAGACCGCCTTCTGCCGATTACCTCCCTAAACCGTCCAATTAGATCGCACAGATTGGGCCTCCTCCGAATCCCATCTGCCAGTCAATGTCGACTGGCGACCACACGGAGGAGGGCCTTTTCTGTTGCTGCCCCGACCCTGTGGAACGAGCTCCCCATGGAGATCCGTACCCTCACCACTATCCAGACCTTCCGCGCAGCCCTCAAGATCTGGCTCTCCCAGCAGGCCTGGGGATAGGTTCCAATTACCCGCCCGAGTGTCTGATTGCTGAATGAAAGTTGTGTTTTATTATTATTTTTTTTGTGCACATATTGTTTGTTTTTGACCTTGCACCCCCCTCCCCTGTGGTTGTAAGCCGCCCTGAGTCCCCTCAGGGAAAAGGGCGGCATATAAATCCCAATAAACTCAAACTCAAACTCAAACTCAATCCTGAAACACGTGTTCAATAAATGTATTCTACTCCATAAAGTGAAATTGGAGAGGACTTCCACAAAGGGAAAAAGAACAGCTGATGTTCATAACTGCTTCTGAACAACTAAGTACTTGTTTGTGACATATCATTTACAACAGAGTGTAAATGATGGTATTCAGCAGTTTGTACCAGTTTGTGCGAACCGGTAGCAGAAATTTGGCCTGGATCGCTGCAAAATCTTTCCCGGAGAGACTTAGGGATCATGTAGGGTGGGTGTGACATGTGCTGCAACTACCCTTTCAAAATCAACCCGCCAAGAGTGTGCCAGTGCTCGCTCATCCAGCTGTTATGTCCACAGTGTAAACGACTAGATAGGCTGTCACTAAGGCACCAGGGCCTTTCTGTCACTGTTTGGAGCTTGCCCTTTCCCCCCACTTTGATCTCACTCACCACCACTACCCTTCCCGCCACTTGGATAATTTCCAAGGAACTTCTGCAGACCCCTTTTTAAGTTTATGGCAGGAGCTACCTTCTAAAACAGTCTTTGTATCATCTCATTGCCTTTGTTGATCTTTGGATTCAGCATTTCAAAAGGCATATATTAGCTAGCATTCTTTCCTTCCTTCCTTCCCTCCTTCCATCCATCCATCCATCTTTTTCTTCCTGCCCACTATGATTTTATGGGGAAAATTTGATTAAAAAAGCTTGATAAACCCCAAATCACATTTATTTCATGTTCAAAACTGGAGAAAAAATAAAAATAGATGTGGGAAGGATATTTGCAAAGGTCCTGGAGCAAAGAGTAAATATTCCCTCTTGTAACTTTTAAATAGATGATGATAGGTAGATGATGATGATGATAGATAGATAGATAGATAGATAGATAGATAGATAGATAGACAGACAGACAGACAGACAGACAGACAGACAATAGATAATAAATAACTATATAAATATAGAAGACCTCTTGCTAAAATAGATGCACAAAGCAAGTCTACCTTGGCTTACTTGTGGATAAGGTTATCCATTTTGGAGTTCAAAAAAAGATCAAGGAGACTCCCCTGCTTGTGGGTCAGATTGTAATTTCAGTGAAATAATTTGGACATGGATTAGTAAATTTGCACTCAACAAAAATACGTTTGGATACAAATAGAGTTTTGTATAGCATTGGATACTTGTTGCAGGATTTGGTGACATAATACCTTGTATCTTCATTGATTAAAAAGTGCTTGTTCTCTTATATTTAAGGAGTTGAGACTTCACGGAGCATCTTGCATCTTTCTGTCTTTCCTTTTCCTTTTCTTTTTTTGGAATGTATTTTTATTATTTTTACATTTAAAACAATGCAGTATCGTGAAGTCGAAGTGACCATACATTCACATTATATATAACTAGTCTCAGCCATTAACTATTAGCCTACTTAATACATTGTCTATCCTTCTGTCCAATCACAATATATACAGTTTGTTCTAGTCTTGTCACCTTGTTTTATACCAATCATAAAATCTGTCCCAGACTTCAAAATATTTTGATTCCCCTTTATTTTTAAGTTCAAGAGTGAACCTTTCTGCTTCCGCACAGGCCAACACTTTTCTGATTATATCTAGCTCTGATGGTGTATTTTCTTTTTTCCAATATTGTGCATACGTTATGTGAGCCACAGTTAGTACATGTATAATTAGATAAAGTGTATCTTTCTTAAACCCCTCAGGTATTATACCTAGGAGAAAAATTTCTGGTTTAAACAAGATTTGGTCTCCCACCATTTGTTCTAACCAAGATTGAACCATTTTCCAATATTTTTTTGCCTCATTGCATGTCCACCACATATGATAAAAAGTGCCTGGTGTTTTTTTATACTTCCAACAATTTGGGGTCAGTTTTTTAAACATTTTGGAGAGCCGTGCTGGAGGGAGATGCCATCTGTAGAACATCTTATAAAGATTTTCTTTATACGCCGTAGCCATTCCACATTATAACCAAAAATTTTCATCTTGCATCTTTCTGTCTTTCCTTTTCAAAGGGCAGGGAATTCTGAATCCTTTAAAAGGGAAAACTCAGCAAACTGGGAATTTGAAATATGCAAAATATGCTTCTCTTCAAAATAACATTAATATTTGGTTTTGACAGTTGGTATTAATTCATGTTTTTAGCAAGCTCCATTGGTTTTTTTTTTTGATAGCTTTATCCTGCCTAATTCTAAATAAACTGCAAAATACTACATTTGATCAATGTTTAAATAATGAATATGTGAGGCTGAGCTTTAAATGGACTGAAAGAGATCATGCAGGCTTAGTTCAGGGATGCTCATCAGCTGTCAAAGTCAAAAGTGAACTCATTCAATAGCAATAGCAGTAGACTTATATACCGCTTCATAGGGCTTTCAGCCCTCTCTAAGCAGTTTACAGAGAGTCAGCATATTGCCCCCAACAATCTGGGTCCTCATTTTACCCACCTCGGAATGATGGAAGGCTGAGTCAACCCTGAGCCGGTGAGATTTGAACCGCTGAACTGCTGATCTAGCAGTAGCCTGCAGTGCTGCATTTAACCACTGCGCCACCTTGGCTCTTCACTCATTACTGCCCTTTAGAGAGCATGACCACCAAGCCACGCCCACCGTCACCCCTCCAGCTACGGCCATTCAGTCACATGACCACCAAGCCATGCCCACTGGTAGTAAAAAAAATTGAATACCACCACTGATTTACAATATGCAATGAGGTCATTACTCAGAATCATAGACTAATAAAAAGTGTTCACCTCAACATAATGAGCTATACAGTACAATTCCACTTTACTTCAAAATCTGGTGCATATCCTTAGCATTAACATTGCTTAATAGTTCGGAAGATATATCGCACTAGACTTAATCTTAGAAGGGAAAAAGACATTACTTTTGGGAATTTATGCTCCTAATCAACAACAAGATGGATTTTATAGAAATCTCCATGCTAAATTAGTACAGTGGGACTTTAAGTCTTGTATACTATTGGGTGACTGGAATGGAGTGATTGACACTAAAAGAGATAAGAAGACATCCCGCCCGAACACTAAATTCCGAGCTAAGTTACCCAAATCTTTTTTTGACATGATGGACGATTTCGAATTGCGAGATGTCTGGCGCGAAAGGAATGCAGAAGAATATGACTTCACCTTTTTTTCTGATAGACATCAATCTCTTTCAAGGATTGATTTTATACTAACTACTAATGATTTACTTTCTAGGGTGAAGAAGACAAAGATTGCGGCGAGAGCTCTTTCGGATCATAACCCAGTTTGGATGGAACTGGGAAGGGTAGTGCAGGCAAGAAGGTCTTGGAGGTTGAATGAAAATTTATTTAGATATGAAAAGTACATTAATGATTGTAAAAAATTGTTATCTGAATACTTTGTTCTCAATATGAATAAGGGTACATCTATGGAATATGTATGGGATGCAAGCAAAGCGTATATGAGAGGAGTACTGATGAATATAAACAAAATACACAGACACAAACAAGGGCAAAAACGAAAAGAATTGGAAGAGGAAATTAAAGGGAAAGAGTTGGAATTAACACTGAATCCAGGCGATATAAAGACTAAGGAAGCAATCTCCATATTAAAATCCCAATTTGATATGCTGATCTCTGACCAGGTAGCCACCAGTTTATTATATGCAAAACACAATACTTTCTGCAATGCAAATAAACCCGGCAGGTGGTTGGCTTATCAGATTAGGAAAAAAAGAAAAACTCGAAATGTATCCAAATTGCGTTATAGAGGGAAGGAGGTGTTTCAACAGGAGGAGATCCAAAAGGCATTTCAGGAATTTTTTACAGAACTGTATAAAGGGGACAAAATTAGGGGTTTAGACATAGATAAATACTTAGATAAAGAGAAAATTCCCTTAGTTAGAGAAGAATACAGGCAAAAGTTGAACCAACCAATAACCTCTGGGGAAATCCTGCAGGTAATCAAACAATTAAAGTTAGGGAAAGCACCAGCTACAGATGGCCTAACAGCGGTTTATTATAAAAACTTACAGTTAGAAATGGTAGAACCTCTTAGAGAATTATTTAATAAAATTCAATCGGAAGGTAAAGTGCCCCCATCATGGAAGACAGCGTTCATATCATTGATACCCAAAGAAGATCAAGACATTACTCAGCCAAAAAATTATAGACCTATTTCATTACTTAATGTAGATTATAAAATTTTTACTAAAATATTAGCAAATAGGTTAATGGTGGTTATTCAACAATTGATACACACCGACCAAACAGGTTTTATACAGGGGAGACAGATGAAGAGCAATGTCAGGTTAATTACTAATACTTTAGAATACTTGGGAAAGAATAATCAAATCCCTGCCGCATTCATATTTTTGGATGCTGAGAAGGCCTTTGATCGAGTTAATTGGCAATTCCTGTTGAAGATATTGCAAAAAATGCAGATAGGAGATGGCTTTTTACGATCAATTGGTGCAATATATCAGCAGCAAACAGCCCAAATCATAGTCAATTGAAGTTTAACAGACTCCTTTCAAATCGAAAAAGGTACAAGACAGGGCTGTCCTTTGTCCCCACTATTGTTCATTATAACTCTGGAAGTATTGTTGAATAAGATACGGGGCTTGGATGGTCTAAAAGGGATCAAGATTAGACAGCAAGAATATAGAGTCCGCGCCTTTGCGGATGATTTGGTCATAATATTTGAACAACCGCAGGAATCCAGTACGGTCTTAATGAATACGATTAATCAGTATGGTCAAGTCTCTGGCTTTAAAATAAATTTAGGAAAAACTAAAATATTAGCTATAAATATGAATACTAAACAAAAGGAAGAATTAGGAGTGATGCTAGGATGTGAGGTAGTTAAAAAAGTCAAATATCTTGGAGTTAATATTTTAACCTCAAATGGGAAATTATATAAGCATAATTATGAACCACTTTGGTATAGTATACAGACGGAGATGAAAAGGTGGGAGAAATTGCATTTATCTTTGCTGGGTAGGATAGCGGCAGTGAAAATGAAGATCTTACCAAAATTTTTATTTCTTTTTCAAATGTTACCAATACTCAAAAGAGATGCGAATCTTTTAGAATGGCAGAAGGGTATAGCAATAGCAATAGCAGTAGACTTATATACCGCTTCATAGGCCTTTCAGGCCTCTCTAAGCGGTTTACAGAGTGTCAGCATATTGCCCCCAACAATCTGGGTCCTCATTTTACCCACCTCGGAAGGATGGAAGGCTGAGTCAACCCTGAGCCGGTGAGATTTGAACCGCTGACCTGCTGATCTAGCAGTAGCCTGCAGTGCTGCATTTAACCACTGCGCCACCTTGTATGCGCCAAATTTGTATGGGCAGGAAAGAAGCCGAGGGTAAAGATGAAAATAATGCAAGATGTACGTGAAAGAGGAGGATTGAAATTACCTAACTTAAAATTATATTATGATGCAGTGGCATTATCTGCAATTAGTGACTGGACCCATTTAACCAATGATAGAATATTGAATATCAAGGGACATGATTTGGTATATGGTTGGCATGCTTATTTGTTATTTAACAAAAAATTGGATAAGAATTTTAAAAATCATATTTTAAGAAATGCTTTATTGCGGATCTGGAAAAAATATCAACACAAACTAAATGATAAGTTGCCCATGTGGGCAATTCCCAGACATGCAATTCAAAATATGAATATAGAACAAAAACACGATAGAACCACTTACAGACAACTTCTTACTTCAGAAAGGGGGGTGTTACAATTAAAATCTTTAGAGGTACTTAAAGAAGAGAAGGTAGTTCAAACCTGGTTCCAGTATGGCCAATTACAGGCTAGGTGGAAAATAGATCAAAAAACTGGCTTTGTAAAAGCTGAGGATAATTTGTTTAAACAAATAAGAGATCAAAGCTTAATGCATATAAAGAGGATATATAATGTACTAATACAGATGGATTCCGAAACGGAACTGATTAAAGACTGTATGATAAAATGGGCTCAGAATATTGAGGAACCAATAATGCTGGACACATGGGAAAGAATATGGGTAAGAAATGTGAAATTTACACAAGCACAAAATCTGAGAGAAAATTTTTATAAGATGTTTTATAGATGGCATTTAGATCCCAAAAAGCTTGCTTCTATGTATTCGAAAGTACAGCCTAAATGCTGGAGATGTGGTTCTCTTGACGCTACATATTTTCATATATGGTGGACATGTCGTAAGGTTAAGGCATTTTGGATAAAAATATGGTGGATTTTGCAAAATATCTTTAAAAGAAGGATAAAATTCACCCCTCAGTTGTTTTTACTAGGTATATGTACTGATTTTACAGCGGTAGAGATTAACTTGGTTCTGTACTTAATAACGGCAGCAAGACTGTTGGTGGCGCAATACTGGAAGAAGAAAGACGTGCCTACAACTCAAGAATGGACTTTGAAAGTTATAAACTTAGCCGAAATGGCAAAAATTTCAGCATATCTTAAAGAACATTCAAACGAGAGATATAAACGAGACTGGAAAAAATGGATTGATTATACACAAAGCAAATATGGGACTAAGAAACTCCAGATAGCCTATGCTTAAGATTAGCAACAACTTAAACTGTTTAAAGTTTGGGTAACAGTAAGAAGCTGAGTTCAATGTAGAGATCTTATTGACCTTTTTTTTTTTTTGCTTTGTTTTAAGACATTTTAGACTGTGTTTGCTAAAAAGTTATACCGTGTACGGGCTCTGGGAAGTCGGGGGGAGGGAAGGGAGGTGGGGTTCTAGGGGGAGGGGGGAGGGGGAAAATATAATATGTGTTAGATCTTAAAGCACATGATTGCACTTGTATACTGTGGCTTTTTAATGTTAGTGTAAAAATACGACAAGCTGAACATATTGGTTGACAATAGAGGTACACCGAAGGGAGGAGTAGAGTGAAAGAAGAAGGAGGGGTGGAGAGGGTGGGAGAGAGGATTGGAAGCAGGAGGAGAAGGAAGGGAGGGAATGTATTGAGAGAGAGGAGGGATAGAGGGGGAGGGGAAGTAGGAAGTAGAGGGGTATGTTGGAAGGAAGAATGAAAGTTGGAGGGGGGCGAAAGAGGGTGTATGGTGGGTCAAGGTGGTATATTGGGTTTGTATTATGGGGGGTATTGTCTATAAAAGCGAGGACTGTGTTTATTATTCAATGTTATATGCACAGTATACATGTGATTGTATGGAATGAAATGGAAATAAACGTATTTTCACACCAAGAACATTGCTTAATAGTTGTAAAATCTTCAAGGACACACTGAAGTTCTGACTTATAGAAATATTTCAATTTATTAAATAGTTAGTCAATTGGCCTTGTTTCAACAAAGAATTATTTTCTGCTGGCGTAGTTTCATTACAAATTTGATACCATGTTGTTTCCTCTTTTTTTAATCTTTTAAAAGTTTAAAAACAATGGGAAAAAGTGAACTGTGTTATGAATGTTTTCAACATCCTGCTATGGTGAACAATTTCTTCAGATAAATGAACAAAGAAGAAATTGTAGCATACAATTAGAATAATAAAAAACACAACCTATTTTTCAGGCAATTCAAGAAAATTGAAGCTTTTCATAGATCACTCTGAGTATCACTCTGCCTCACCAAAACTATTCAGAATAACAATGGAACCACAGATCCCTCTTCCCACACGCACTTCTGCAATTGAAAAATTCTCTGGCACAGTTCAGTGAAACATATTAACTTAAGATAATGAAGCTGCACTTGCATTGCAGATATCTTTATCACATGTATACAGCAGGTCACTGTAGAGAGTGGTATTTATCTTGGAAAAAGATTATATGCCATACTTCACTTAATCCTCTGGGGAAAGATTGAAGACAAGCAAGGTCCAGGCAGAAGAAGAACATCATGGCTTCAAAATCTAAGGGACTGGTCTGGACAAAACTCAGCAGCACTTTTTCATGCAGCTGTTGCTAAAAATAGGATCACCAGCAAGATAGCCAATGTCCTATGACAGATATGGAAGAAGAAGAAGAAGAAGAAGAAGAAGAAGAAGAAGAAGAAGAAGAAGAAGAAGAAGAAGAAGAAGAAGAAGAAGAAGAAGAAGAAGAAGAAGAAGAAGAAATGATAATAACAACAACAACAACAACTCCGCCATTGCCGGTCCCAAGCCCGGATGAGAAAGGAGGAGGGTTGGGGTCAGGTTGACATCTGGTCCCGTAAAAAAAACCCGCCAACCCATACAATATGGTGAAAAAAACAAATACGAATTCCATACCACATCAGTCGTTGCGCGGGTTAACAAGGGCCGCGGCGGATGTTGGGGTCCCTGGACATCCATTGACAAGTGGGCTACAAGTGGACCAGCCAACAAAACGACAAAAATATAGTGCAGATGAAATAATGGCCAGTTACTACAACTCAGAGCCAGAAAAAAGAGGCTATTTAAGGCGAATGTATGAATTATGGAAACAACAATATCCAGATTCAAATGTTAGTGAACAACGACTAGCAGATCAAAGGCGATTTATTATACGGAATAAAGTGTTTAGTGAAGTTGAACATGAGGAAATTCAGGCAAATTGCAAAACCCAAAAAACAATATCACAAGCGGAAATAACTGATATTCAAGACACAACTGAAGACATTATAGTAGAACTCCCAGAAGAAGCTCTCGGGGAGGAAATAACACCACCACCACTAGAACCAGTTATCACTGAACCAACTGATGAACTAACTCAAAAACAAAAAGAATTGAAGGATAAGATCATGGAGCATTTTCTGCTTAATGAGGAAAGGCAACGTTTACCATCACTAAAAACTGTGCCTAAGAAAATTTTGGCCCCTATCATGAAAATAGTTAATGCAGTGTTTTCAACAATTGAATTGGGATCCATCTTGGAAACGAACCAGTTAATGTACAGCACAGCTGTAATAGTCACTAATGAACTAGGCATTAAAATCAAAGTACCTAGTCACACAACAGAAAAAGCATCAAAGCCAAAGTGGAAAATCCAATTAGAACAAAAAGTCAAAAAATTAAGGGCAGATGCTAGTAACTTAAAAAACATGCATGAGCAACGGCTCAAAAACAAAAAAATCATAGATCGGAAAATCAGAAGATATAGATTGGATACAAGAAACATCAATGAAGCTGTAGAGATTGTAAAACAGCAGATAACAGCAACAGCAGAAAAATTGAAAGATATGAGGCACGAATCATCCAATAAAAACAAAATCTGCAATTTCGATCAGAACAACGGCGTTTTTATCAAAGTCTTAATGTGAATGGTGACACCAAAAGTGAAAAACCAGAAAAGCAGGCCACAGTTGAATTCTGGAAAAAATTGTGGGAAAATGGAAAGGACTACAATAAGGAAGCAAAGTGGATACATGACTTTGAGAAAAGCATTGGCAACAAACAAATGCAAGTATTAGAAATAACAATTGAGATGGTCAAAAATTGAGTAAAAAAGGTAAAGAATTGGACATCACCTGGAAAGGACCAATTACATGGTTTCTGGCTCAAATATCTGACCAGTTTACATGCAATATTGGCCAGGCAACTGAATGAAATTTTACAAAAGGGCCAAATTGATGAATGGTTGACAACTGGAAAAACATACTTGATTCAGAAAGATGCAACTAAAGGAACAACACCTGAAAACTACAGACCAATAACATGCTTGCCAACAACCTTCAAATTACTCACAGGCATTATTGCAGATAACATGATGGATTATTTGGAAACAAACAACATCTTGCCAGTAGAGCAAAAAGGCAACAAAAGAAGGAGCAGGGGCACAAAAGATCAGCTCCTAATTGATAAAATGATATTAGAAAATTGTAAGAACAGAAAAACGAACTTGAATATGGTCTGGATTGATTACAAAAAGGCATTTGACTCACTGCCACATAGTTGGATCATAAAATGCTTAAACAACTGGCATTAGCAAAAATATTACATCCTTTACTGAAAAGGCGATGAAACAATGGAGAATTGAGTTGGCAGCAGGGAATGAGATCTATGGAATGGTTAAGATCAAGTGAGGAATTTTCCAGGGTGATTCACTTTCACCTCTTCTCTTCATCATTGCAATGATCCCACTATCAGTAATCTTAAAAAAATGAAATTAGGCTACCAAACAGCCAAAGAAGCTGAAAAATTTTCGCATTTACTATATATGGATGATTTGAAACTCTATGGGAAGTCAGAAATAGAAATCCAATCATTGACAAACACAGTCCGAGTATTCAGCACCGATATTTCAATGCAGTTTGGCATGGAAAAATGTGCCACTGTATCCATAAAAAGGGGCAAAATCACTGCATGTGAGGGAATTGAAATGCCCAATGGCCAACTAATTAAATGCAACGAAAATGAAGCCTACAACTACTTAGGCATTCTGCAGTTGGATAACATCAAGCATGGAGAAGTAAAAACTATTATCAGGCGAGAGTACACCAACAGAGTTAAGAAAATTTTGAAATCTAAATTGAATGGTGGAAATACAATCAAGGCCATAAATACCTGGGCAATACCAGTTATAAGATACACAGCTGGTATAGTTAACTGGACACAAGCTGATTTGGACCTTTTGGACCGAAAAACCAGGAAACTAATGACAATGCACTACAGTTTACATCCACGTGGTGATAGTGATAGACTATATCTGCCCCGAAAATCAGGTGGCAGAGGATTATTACAAGTGAAGCAAACAGTTGAAGAAGAAAAACATGCACTGGCTGATTATTTAAAAGAAAGTCAAGAACATCTATTAATCGAAATAAAGAACAAAAATCTACTGAAGGCCCAAAAGACGAAACAAGAATACAGAAAAGATGTGATAAAATCAAGAATGGAGAGTTGGCAGAACAAAGCACTGCATGGCCAACTTCTGGAAAAAATAAAAGATAAAGTGGATAGTGAACAAACTTGGTTATGGTTAAAAACAGGTACATTAAAGAAAGAAACAGAGTCACTAATCCTGGCTGCGCAAGAACAAGCTATCCGCACAAATGCCATTAAGGCCAAAATCGAAAAATCCTCTGATGATGCCAAATGCAGACTTTGCAAAGAAGCTGACGAAACTGTTGATCACATTCTCAGCTGCTGTAAAAAAATCGCGCAGACTGATTATAAATTGCGGCACAATTCAGTAGCACAAATGATCCATTGGAATTTGTGCAAAAATTATAATATTAAAACAGCAACAAACTGGTGGGAACATCATCCTGAAAAAGTCACCGAAAATCAGATGGTCAAGATCTTGTGGGATTTCCGTATACAAACGGACAAAATACTGGCGCATAATACACCAGACATCACACTGGTTGAGAAAAATAAGGTCACAATCATAGACATCGCAATACCAGGTGATAGCAGGGTCGCCGAGAAGGAACATGAAAAAATCGCAAGATACCAGGACTTAAAAATCGAAATTCAACGACTATGGCACAAACCAGCAGTGGTAATTCCAGTGGTAATTGGCACACTGGGTGCTATTCCAAAAGCACTGGAATTACATTTAAAACAGTTAAAAATTGACAAAATCACCATCAGTCAAATGCAAAAAGCCGCACTGCTTGGATCTGCACGCATATTGCGAAAATACGTTACGACGTCCTAGGCCCCTGGGTGGGGCCCGACCAGTAACCAATGCCAAATCCGGCGAAACAACTGGCCGCTGTGATACAATTGTACAACAACAACAACAACAACAACAACAACAACAACAACAATAATAATAATAATAATAATAATAATATAGTCAATTTTACTCATTTTAAATATGTGGAGCTTTGTGGTGTAGTGCAGTCTGGATTCCAGAAGTGAGTGGCTGCATTTCAGAGGACCAAACATAACAAGGTTTAGATAGTTTGGTTGGAAGAAAGAGAATAAGACAGCTCCTCCCTAGCAGTTCTCAGTCAGAGTATATCTATAGTGATGTAAATGGTTGGTTCAGTTAATCAACACTTCTGTCTGTAGGTGAGAAACAATAAAGAAAACTGGTTCTGGGGGCCTGACAAGCTTAAAGAAATGTATGCTTTCAAGTCCTAGCAACTGCTTAAACAAGTCCCTGCAGTTTTCTTGGCAAGATTTTTTTGCAGTGTTTGCCATTACTTTTTCCTAGGATTAGAGAGAATAACTGGCCCAAAGTTTCTTAGCTGACTTCAGGCCTAAGGCAGAATGAGAACTCACTGTCTTCTGATTTCTAGCCTGAGGAACTACTGGCTCCCAATGTACACCTTACAGAATATCTATAATCATCATTTTTAGATAATATATGATTAACCTTGACTGCAACAAAAATGATAAGAAGTCAGTTCAGCATGAAATCTCTAAAGGTGGCAAAAGATTTTATTTTAGGAAAAAAAAAATTCAAGATAATTGTATATCACTGCATCATTAGGCTCTCTACTGTTTATGATTTTAATATGTTGTAAAACTGGTTCATGCATTAATGTGAACCGAAATTCCTTTTAAGTTATCATGTCCTTTGCAATACCTAATATTGTTGGATTAACTTATAAAAGGATTTCCATATCCCATATGTTTATTGAATGATCAAATGCAATTGGAAGTACTGTACAGTTAAGTGAGAAGATTTTCTTTCAAGTTTGAGTATTCAAAAGAAACTATATTCTATTACAGAGAAAGATGCTGTTTCAAATATCAGTATCTAAATTTCATTTCTACCATTACTTCATTGATCTTCTGGTTATAATAGAATAGCTATTCTGATCTTCAAATCACTACCTCTCAAATTCTTCTGAGTCAAGCTTCTGGGGAAGACTAATGGAAAAAGAAGTGAAAAATGGATGGTGAGGGTGAGAAAGAAAGAAAAATGGAAAGGATTTTATAAATGAGAAGGAAGCAAGGGAAAATTGTTGGAGTGAAATCAACAGTAACGAAAAATAGTAGAATTTGGATCTTAGACACATGTTAAAAATTGAAGGGACTTTGATGGCTTTATATTCAATTCCCTGCCTCAATGCAGGATTTATATTATAGAGAGCAATTGCAGTATCCCTAAATGGATAATTATCTATCTCTGCTTAAATAACTCTAATAAAACAGAGATCAGAGTCTTTTAAGGAAGCTCAGAGTGTTCATCCATAATCAGCTCTCCAAATCTGGCCATGTGTTCCAGTACCCTCCTTTAGAGCAACACCAAATGTCTATACAACAGCAAATGCCTTACACTTATAGCATTTTTCTTTCTTGTTTTCTTCAGTGCTTTATTGTTTTATCCCTTGCAACTGCTTCATCCTCTCCCAAAGAAATGGCATACACATTTATTAAAGAAACATAATCTTTTCCACATTCTGTGCTGTCATAATAGTAATAGTATGGTAGGTTTGCTTTTTTATTTCAATTTTCACTACATTTTCTTTATACTTCCCAGCCATGAATAGAGAAAGCAGCCAAATCTTCAAAGTGGACAGAACTGGAAATAGTTAAAGAAATATCTGTGAGTCATTAAAAAATAGTCATGTCCAAGAGTCTGGTAAGAAATAAATTCATACATTCCCAGCTGAAGCTTGGTACTAAGTTATAGAAGTAATTTTATACCCTAATAAAAAAACTAACAAAATGGAAAACAACACACACACACACACACACACACACACACCACAACACTAGCATAGCAAACTATTGTATATAAACAGGAAGCACTTATCCGCACCAATGATGTGATCATGAAAGGTTTATTAGGTTGCATAGGGTGACAACTAAATAGCCAAATCAAAGTCAGGGAACAATTACAAACAGCAAATGTTTGTGCATTTGAATAAAATACAGGTAGAACTCAATCTTAAAAATTGTTTCAAAATAGGGAATCACTTACCTGCTGAAAATGTATTATAAAGACAGAATCACAAGTAATAGCAATAGCAATAGTACTTAGACTTATATACTGCTTCACAGTGCTTTACAGCCCTCTCTAAGTGGTTTATAGAGTCAGCATATTGACCCCAATAATATGGGACCTCATTTTACTGACCTCAGAAGGGTTTAAAACTGAGCCAACCTTGAGCCTGGTGAGTTTCAAATTGCCAAGTTGCAGGCAGCCAGCAGGCAGCAGAAGTTCAATTCCCATTCCATTTTCTAAAGCAACCAATGACAAAAAACCTTTGCCTCTCACTTTGCATATCAAAAGTCCAAAGATTCCATTTACAAACATCTTAGGAAAGATCAAAAGATAGTCTGATATGCTGAAGAAGGAGTTGAAAGTGGCTAATTTCTACATAGTGATAATGTCTAGTTCTATTAAGGAGCCATAGAGGCATAGTGGTTAAAGTGCAGTATTGCAACTATGCCCACCATCTGGAATTCAGTCCTTGCCAGCTCAAGGTTGACTCAGACATCCATCCTTCTGAGGCGGGTAAAATGAGGACCCAGATTGTTGGGGACAATATACTACTCAGAGGGGGCGGTAAAGCACTATGAAGCGGTGTATAAGTCTAAGTGCTATTGCTAACGTAAATGAACCAATCTTAAAGGTTGGAAAATCTTAGTTTAGCACCTTGGGTCTGTTCTTAAGCTAAAAAGAAAAGAGAAGGAATATCTATTTCCCTTAAGAACTGTAACAATGCAGCAGGGCTGCTTTTGTTGCCTGAATTACAATGATCTCTAAAACATTCTGCTCATCACATTTCCACATGGCATCTTCTTTTAAAGTAGAACCAATTGCATTAAAGCAGTCATGAAACTTCAGGCTTCCACACTTGAGAGAAAATGTAATGAGAAAAAATTAAAATGCATATATTCCAATTCTTTCCCACCTGCACTTTCAACAACGGGAGGCAAATGTGTCACCAAGATTCACCAAGGGCATAATTAATAATTAAGGTTTCATCTATGGAATTACTAATGGCAAAATTACATACACAACCAACATGTTCTTATAAACTCTGCATCTGATTTGTCTGTTTATAAAACTGTGTATATATATATATATGTGTGTTTATCACTACTGTCATTCTTTTTCCTTCTTACTAGAGATGAAATCTTTCAAGCCAAAATGAGTCATGTGGATCTAAGTGAAAGACAGAGATATTTGTTATTTATTTAGGAGGGGTTTAAGTGCCCCTTGATACCAGAAGTTCTGCCAGGGGAACAAATTCTGATTAGCCATACAGATTTTACTGAAGATTTCTAGGGTTATAAATATATTATAAATAAATAGTTTTGTCTGAATTTCATCCAAGATCATCTGAGACTTTAACCGTTGAATTCTCAAATTATGGCTGAACAAATTTTACTAGCAAAGCTGAGGTTTTCAGTTGTGGGAATCATCCACCTACCCCCAAGAATGAAATATTTTGGGGAATATTAAAAAGGCAGAATAGAATATTTCCTCTAAATGAGAAATGGGAAAAAAACCTTAAGGGGGGCAGAAACCAGCTCCAGTTTCCCTGCCCCAAGCAGAAACTGAAGAGGCCAACTTACAGAAATGCAGATTTAGTAACCCATTCAGAAAGTCTGGTTCAGGAAGAAACTTCAGATAAGCAACACAATAAGCATCACAATAAAGCCAAAGATTGACAAAATTAGCTCAAACACCTAGGATTTGCATTTTCCCTTTTGCCTATAGAGCCCGACATGACCCCTATATAACCCCATAGGAATCCAGAAAGTGTAAAACCCACCCACTCTCAAATCCATTTTGTCAGTTGTCCCAGAATCACATGCAATTGGTGGTTCTACTTCATCAACAAAGGGAACCTTTGATTGATTGATTTGATTTATTTATTTATTTATTCAGTTTGTATGCCGCCTTATTCCCAAGAGACTCAGGGTGGCTATCAATCAAAAAGGGAGGGGGATACAGAATAAAAATAAAAAGACAAACACATTTAAAAAACCACAACAGTCATAACCTCGGATGGGGCTGGAAAATTCAACAGCCCCAGGCCTGCCGGAACAGCCAGGTTTTAAGTGCGGGGAGGGCTTTCAGCCCTCTCTAAGCGGTTTACAGAGAGTCAGCATATTGCCCCCAACAATCCGGGTCCTCATTTTACCCACCTCGGAAGGATGGAAGGCTGAGTCAACCCTGAGCCGGTGGGATTTGAACCGCTGAACTGCTGATCTAGCAGTAGCCTGCAGTGCTGCATTTAACCACTGCGCCACCTCGGCTCTTCAGGGTCATATATCTATGGTCAACAGTGAGAGTTACCCCGAGACACAGCTTCATCATTATGTTTCAATTTTTAAAAAATCCAGTTAATTCCTGAATAGAAATTTCTAGAATCTGGAATCTCTGAGACTTGAGCAAGAAGCCTGAATATTGTATGATGTTTTAAAAACTCTATTTCTGTTTAAATATTTCTGTTAAAAGCGTATGCCTGTGAAATAGTTTTCAAACCAAATTCTTTGGTTCCAACCAAAGAATTGCATGCTGATGTTGTGTAAGATATTTGCACAGAAGCATCAATGGAGAAATATTTCACCAGATTTATCTATACTAACAGTGTCAAAATAAAATGAAACTACTCCATGCTCCCGTTATAAATCATTCTTGCTCTGCTATTTGAAAGAATAAAATACAACATCTTTATCAGCTGTAGGATTGAAGTCAAGGAAATTCAAAGGCTTCAGAACCTATTCACTTGTTCAGTCTCAACATTCCCATTCAGGTATTTAAACAGGTACAAGATATATAGGACCACATTATTATAGAGCCGAGGTGGCGCAGTGGTTAAATGCAGCACTGCAGGCTACTTCAGCTGACTGCAGTTCTGCAGTTCGGCTGTGCAAATCTCACCGGCTCAGGGTTGACTCAGCCTTCCATCCTTCCGAGGTGGGTAAAATGAGGACCCGGATTGTTGTTGGGGGGCAATATGCTGACTCCGTAAACCGCTTAGAGAGGGCTGAAAGCCCTATGAAGTGGTATATAAGTCTAACTGCTATTGCTATATTGCAAGTTCGTGTCTCAGACCTTTGCTTGCTAGAATTGATATGAATGTCTGAATGGTAGAACGTTCCCATTTTCTTCCTGAACTTGTCTATATGAAATGGATGGATAGCAAGTTTGTTACTCCCCATCTCTGCTCAAACCTCATATTTATCTTACCTGAAATCAATGCAAAATATTTAAAATAGAATATGTATTCATATTGTAGATGTAATGTAATGGAGATTAGTGTAAAACAACTAATCACTGTTAGATAGCAAATAGGTTTATGCAGTGGCAAAAAGGTTTGAAGTAAATAGTAATACTTTTGTTTAAAAACAAAAGTATTCTTGAGGCTGGTGTATGCTGAAAACAAAATTCAAAACCAATACTTTCTTTCTCTGAAAACTTCTAGATTGATAACTTCGGTTTTGATGTAGAGGTTTAGTAATTCTTGCTATTTTCTTGCTTTCTCAGGAGATGCTTTTACTTGTTGTCTTGCCTACGATCCCCAATGAATGAGAGACATACAGGTCTGAAAGACGGTGAGCCATACTGGCAAGTGAAAGAAAAATGAAAGTAAAAATAAATAAATTATGGTGCCACCTCTAGACCTTAGCCTTGAGGCATGTGGCTAGGAAAATCAGCCCCTTCTGCCTGTTCTCACAAGAGATAAATAAAATTAAACTGTATTTTTAAAGGAAGAAAGAAAGAGAATATTTACATTCTGGTTTCACTTTACCCCCATTAGTATTTAGTATTTAATAAATTTATAGGCCGCCCAACCCCAAAGGACTCCGGGCAGCTTACAGAAAATACATTTTAAAAAAAATAGAGAATTAAAAAAGACAGAGAAAAACACATTAAAAACCACATCATGCACTCAATCTAGTCGGGGCTGGACCTCAGTCATGAGGTCAACAGCCCCAGGCCTGCTGGAACAGCCAGGTTTTGATAGCCTTTCGGAAGGCCATGAGAGTGGGCAGGGTCCGGATCTCTGGGGGTAGTTCATTCCATAGGGTTGGAACGGCTACAGAGAAGGCCCTCCCCTGGGGAGCCGCCAGTCAACATTGTCTGGTTGACGGTACCTGGAGAAGACCCACCCTGTGCGATCTTATCGGCCATTGGGAGGTATGCGGCAGAAGACGGTCTCACAGATATCCGGGTCCTAGGCCATGTAGGGCTTTAAAGGTAATAACCAACACCTTGAATCACGTTCAGAGACTAATAGGAAGCTAGTGCAGCTCACGGAGGATAGGTGTAACATGGGTGTATCTTGGTACACCAAGTATCGCTCGCGCGGCTGCATTCTGGACCAGTTGTAGTCTCCGAACACTTTTCAGGGGCAGCCCCATGTAGAATGCGTTACAGTAGTCAAGTCTTGAGGTGACGAGGGTGTGAGTGACCGTTTGAAATGCCTCCCGATCCAAATAGGGCCGCAACTGGTGCACCAGGCGAACCTGGGCAAAGGCCCCCCTGGTCACAGCCGACAAGTGATGTTCTATTGTCAGCTGTGGATCTAGAAGGACCCCCCAAGTTGCGGACCCTCTCTGAGGGGTGTAAATTTTCACCCCCAGGCGTAGGGATGGACTATCTGGGCTGTCCTTGGGGGGGAAACATCCACAGCCACTCGATCTTGTCAGGATTGAGTGCAAGTTTGTTCACTCCCATCCAGACCCTGACAGCTTCCAGGCACTGGCACATCACTTCCACCACTATGCTGAGCTGGCACGGGGCAGAGAGATACAGCTGTGTATCATCCGCATATTGGTGGTATTTAATCCCATGCCAACGGATGATCTCACCCAGCAGCTTCATGTAGATATTGAATAGGAGGGGGGACAAGACCGAGCCCTGCGGCACCCCATATTTAAGGGGCCTAGGGGTCGACCTTTGCCCTCCAACCAACACCAACTGCGACCTGCCGGAGAGGTAAGAGGTAAAATGGTGCCTCCCACTCCCACCTCTTCCAGCCGTTGCAGAAGGATACCATGGTCGATGGTATCAAAGGCCACTGAGAGGTCAAGGAGCACCAGGATAGAGGAATTTCCTTTATCCCAGGCCCACCAGAGATCATCGGTCAGTGTGACCAAGGCGGTTTCAGTGCAGTATCCAGGCCTGAAACCAGACTGAAAGGAGTCTAGATAATCTGCTTCATCCAAGGTCCGTCGGAGTTGAAGGACCACCACCTTATCAACAACCTTCCCCCAAAAAGGGAGGTTGGAAACCGGACTCATTCCAGGAAATCTGATCAAGACCCTCCCTCAGCATCTCCGCTGGTACTGTCCAAGTGGAGTCAAGGTCTGTCCGAATCTGAGTGATTTTGTCCGACAGAAACTGAGCAAATTCCTCAGCCCTTCCCTGTAAGGGTTCCCCCGCATCCTCCCCCTTCAGGAGGGAGTGGGTTATCCTAAACAGGGCGGCTGGGCAGGATTCTGCAGACGCAATAAGAGCAGAAAAATGTGCACATTTTGCCGCCCGTATCTCCACTAAATAAGTCCTAATGAAGGCTCTTAATAGTGTTCGGTCGGATTCAGAGTTGCTAGCCCTCTAACGTCGCTCTAGGTGTCTCTTTTGGCACTTCATCTCCCGGAGTTCCTCGGTAAACCAAGGTGCCCTCCTGGATCCACTGCTGCGGAGAGGCCGCAAAGGCGCAATCCGATCCAGTGTCTCCGTCGCCGCTGTATTCCAGGCGGCGACCAAGGACTCTGTCGGATTGTGGGCAAGGGAGTCAGGTATCTCTCCAAGCTCCTTCTGAAATCCCAGCGGGTCCATCAGGAGCCTGGGGCAGAACCATTTAATCGGTTCCACCTCCCTGAAGTGGGGGAGTAGTTTCCAAAAGTCAAGCCTCAGCAGGGAGTGATCTACCCATGACAAGGGCAAGATCTCTATTCCCCTTAGTTCAAGATCACACCTCCACTGCCTCGAGAGAAATACAAGGTCGAGCATGTGTCCCACTCTATGAGTCGCATCCTGAATTACCTGGGTCAAGTCCATGGTGGTCATGGAAGCCATGAACTCCTGAGCCCCATCAGAGTGTTCGCTTAGAGGTGGCAGGTTGAAGTCCCCCAGTACTATCAGTCTGGGGAATTCAACCGCCAATCTGGCTACTAACTCTAGGAGCGCAGGCAGGGCTGTTGTGACGCAGCTGGGAGGTAGGTATGTCAAAAACAAGTCCACTTGAACCCCTATGTCCAACTTCAAGAGAAGAGACTCACACCCGACAGTCTCTGGAGCAGGGATCCTGCGAGGAGCTAATTACCCTCAGATAGTAGCTGCCACTCCCCCACCCCTTCTCTGGTGTCATGGTTGAAACCCTTCTGGGCACATTTCTGAGAGGGGGACTCCTCCCTCATGGCCCAGCCAGGTTTCAGTAATACATGCCAGGTCTGCCCCCTCATCTAATATTAAGTCCCGGACGAGGGGAGCTTTATGGATCACAGACCTGGCATTTAGCAGCAGCAACCTGAGACCAGGGCCCTGACTTCTCTTGTCACCAGGTCCTTGAGTTGAGCTTACATGGCCAGAACAAGAGATCGCTGTGATTTAGCGAACCCTCCTTCCCCGGTAAAGGCTAGCCCTGTAGCTCCCGTCATACCTGCCCCTCCAGGTCATAACCGAGATGCTCCGGCCCGCCCCCATCCCCGTAGACCCCTCTTCCCCTCCCATGGCCCCCATTCTTCCTGGCAGACCATTCGTACCATTCATTCTAGGATGGGAGGCGGATCTGGGTCCCCATCCACTTCTGTTTCTGCACTCAATGAAGGGGGCTCCAGGTCTCACTCTCAGTCCTCTCATGTATACTGCATAGGCATTCTCCTCATACATACTCCACTGTAATTGTTAAAAAATACAATAGTACAATAATACAATAATATAAAATTAAATTAATTTAAAACGTGGGATCATTCATCTTCATACATACAAACACACATTCCACAAACAGGATTAACGCAGGTGTTAATTTCGTGCAAGCAGTTCGTGCAGTTCAAATAGCAGGAACTAGTACTGGTGCAGGGGGGAGAGTGTCTCATTTTTCTCTTCCCTCCTGTAGGCCTGGAATGGTGCAGAAAGAGGGTCCAAAGTCTGGGGTGGCTGAAGCAGATTGAAGGGGGAGGGTAGGCGTCGGTTGAAAGGGTGCCAAATCCCCACCCGCATTTTCACCATCTTCCGTCATCCCCCTCTGCTGAAGGCATGTAATACAAAACAAGCCGCAGACGCTGCCGATGTGCCAAGAGATTTTCATACTCGCTGCAGCGGTGGTATTGTTCGAAAAATAAAACTGAGGGGGAAACAGAGGAAAAGAGGTGAGAGAGGCTCCAGCCGGGGCCAGAAATGGCAGCCGCTGGGGAAGGTATTCGGTCAGTCTCCAGGTGCCACACCTATCCAAATTGGCAGCGGCGACAATGAGATGGTCTAAAGAATGGCGCTGTCTGAGGCGGCACTCCTGGGGCAGCAGTGGATGGCGATAGCCGCAGTAGACGGAGCCGAGATCAAAGACCCAGGAGCCGAGATCAAAATGGGCCAAGTGTCAAGCAACAAGATTCCCCGCAGCAGCGACGGCAGGGCGGAGGAAAGGCCGTGCTGAGAAGAAAGGCCGAGCCGAGTAGAAAGGGGGGGGGAACGCCCGGGAGAAAGCAGCTCCATGTCACAGCCCTTCACCACAGCTGAAACCAATGTCCTTTCCAGAGGGTTCAACTTTGCAGTCGCCCCTAAACGCATCCCCACTGAAGATATCATATGGGGAGTTGAAGCTACACTCACCAAAATCAACCATGTAAAACAATCTATGCTAGAAGAAAAATCACAGAAGGCATTTTAGAAGACTCTCCAATTTAAAATTATGCAGGAAAATATAAGTTTCTAAGGATATCATAAAATATAATTGATATGTTACTAGTACAGAAGCAACTCCAGTGTAAAAAGGTGCCAATTTGCAAAAAGTGCAAAAAGCTTGAACTTGTACATGGAAAATAAATGACAGAGCCAATAAAATAAACTTCAGAGAAGTTTAGAGAAACAAGAAAAGAATCTTAGCACAGTTTTCCCTATTTCTCTAGACAATAAAGAAACCTTGAAATAGATGTTCTTTTGTGCCAGTTTGTTACCTGGAGAATCTTTTTTAAGCAAATTTCAATTTTGATCTAAGGTTGGAAAAGAAGAACTTTCTCCCTCACTTCCTGGAGATATATCAACATGTAGCTTCTTTATCCTTTTCTCAAAAGTTTTGGGGTTTTCAAAACAACCAAAACTCTAGCTGTCTAGAAGTAAGAGAGTGTGGTTTGGGTAACCCCACTTTGTATGTGACACAATTTGCAACTGCCCCTAGTGCAGTTGTAGAAGCTATGTTTGGAACAAGTAAATATAGATTGAATCTCAGACACATCTTGGTACCAGTGAGCATTTTCTTCCAACTATTAAACACTTCTAAAATAACACACACAAAAGGTACAAGCACTTATAACTAGCACACCAGGATTTTGTTTCCTTGGCATCTTGATTATTTTTCTATAATGCATGTTAGAACTTTAATAAAAGAGTGAGATGGAGAAAGGAATTCTTGAATGTCTTAAAACAATTTATTAGAATGACTGGGATAAATTAATGTAGGAGGAAAGTAAAAATAATCACACTTAGCAGAAATTTAATTAATGAGAGAATGATACCTAATGCTGTGAATATTTAGATAAATTTCTTAAAGTGTTTGATACAGTTTCTCACCACTTCATTTAGAGTTCAGAAAGAAACCTTCACGTTTAAGCTTCATTTCAACCTATTATTCCTGTGGTACCACAGTAAATGGAATGTATTTATAGTGCAACCTTATCCTTGTCTTCCTTGAAGTTAGTCCAGTTGTCTTGATAAAACATAAAGGTAAAGATTCTCCTTGCACATATCTGCTAGTCGCTCCTGACTCTAGGGGGCAGTGCTCATCTCCGTTTCAAAGCTGAAGAGCCAGTGCTGTCTGAAGATGTCTCCGTCGTCTTGTGGACAGCATGGCTAAACACCAAAGGTACACAAAACGCTGTTACCTTCCCACTAATGGTGATTCCTATTTTTCTACTTGCATTTTTACATGCTTTCAAACTGCTAGGTTGGCAGAATCTGGGACAAGTAATGGGAGCTTACTCCGTTATGTGGCACTAGGGATTCGAACCACTGAATGGCCGACTTTTCTCATCGACAAGCTCAGTGTCTTAGTCACTGAGCCACCATGACCCTTGATAAAATATATTCCCAGGTAAATATATACCATATTTTTCGGAATATAAGACACACCTCCCCCCCCACTAAAAGAACATGGAAATGTTGGTGCATCTTATAGACCAAATACAGGCATTTTTGGCCTCCCGAAGCCCTGCCCACACATCTCATTTTTGTGAAAAACAGGCAAAAACGGGGGCATATTTGCCTTCCCCCACCCTCCAAAAGCACTCTGCAGGATTCAGCAGGCTTGAGGGAAGGGAAAATGCCCCCATTTTGGTGAAAAACGGAGGCATTTTTGCCTTACCCCAGCCCTGCTGAAGCCTGCAGGGGGCTGGGGAAGAAAAACACTTTTTTTTCTTACTTACTTACCTCTTCAAAATCTTGCCGCATCTTATACACCAGTGCGTCTTATAGTCTGAAAAATACAGTATATATACGACTGCACTCTTTACCATGTTTTGTATGTGTCCGTTACATTTGCAAGGATTCCAAGGTGAATGGGAATCTGACTTTGTTTGTTTACATTTTTGTTGTTGTTCAATTGCTAAGCTGTGCCTTTCTCTTTGCAACCCAATGAACCATAGTGCCCCACTATGTCCTCCACTGTTTCCCAGAGTTTGTCCAAATCATTGTGCACAAGACATTTATATGCCCAGTATGTTTTAAGTGTGCATCTAAAAATGTATTTGTCAATAATGTCTCTGTGATAAAATGTTTTGAAATGGAACAAAATAATTCATTTCCTACAAGGGATAATAAGCATTTGAACAAACATGTGCAGAAGCACCTTCCCGCATTTATCTCTCTCTCTCTCTCTGATTGTTAGAGCGGCTCTCAGATTTCACTGCAGGTTTTCTGCCTCCGGTCAGGCTGAGAGGGTTACTCTTTCTCCCCCTTCAGGAGGAGGCTAGACATAATAAGGGAAATATTGATCAGGAAAATATCGATCAGGGTAACTTTAGCCCATACACCACTAAATATCTTGCCCATGTTCTCTAGCTTGAATGACTGAAATTAAGACCAAGAACCAAAGTTAGACAATGGACTTATCCAAGAAAAGAACTGCTGAAATAGTGGAGTCTTTTTTTTAAATATAATTTTATTTTTTATTACATAGACAACATAATCACATAACAATAGGAAAAAAAAACCAAAGGGAAAAGGAAAAAAAAAGAGGAAACCCCCCCCCCCATCATCCCATACAATATGTCATTTGATCACAGGTGCATCCCTACTACGTTTCCCCCCATACACACATCCCGTATCTCTCTGTTGTATATTTAATAGACACCACAATAACCTAGGGTTTTAAAAAAAAAGGGGGGGAAAAGAAAAAAACGAAAAAAAAACCATCATCACATGCAGCATGTCGTTTGGTTACAAGTGTTTTAACATCTGCATCTTCAAATAATATTTACCGTCTCAAATATTTCATCTAATATAACTAAAGGCCTCATTTTCATTCTACAATATATATTCAGTTAACATTAGCATTATTTTCCCCCAGAAAGTATACTTATATTTATTGTTAACCTTGCATTTCATACCTTCAAATAGAGATCATATTCCTTCATTTTTCAACAAAGCATCGCTGCCTATATATACCAGTTTTCATTTGTTCCCCTATTAGAATTGCTTATCAGCAGCGAAATATCATTATAATAAGTTCTTAACCTTATACATTATATCCCCAGACCTTATATTAATTCTTCATTGTGTCATTGTTAGATTATTTCACAGCATAATTATATCATCATTTACTTTCTTCAATTAAGGCATAAGTATATCATTTTTCATTTCCAAAGTTTTTTTTCCCCCCTAGCCACCGATAAAACAAATCCCATATCTTATAAAATTGTTCATCCTCTTGCTCTCTAATTTCAAATGTCAATTTACTCATTTCAGCACAGTCCATTATTTTTCGGATAACTTCTTCCTGTTTTGGTATTGTTTCATTTTTCCAGTTTTTTGCAATACAATTCTGGCTGCTGTTAACACATTTACAATCAGATATTTTAAGTCTTTGTTGTAGGTTTCTGGTATGATCCCCAATAAAAAGACCTCTGGTTTAAAGTCTATTTGTTTGTGTGTCATTTTCTCCAACCACATGTGAACTACTGGAGTCTTCAAAACACTTGCCAAGGACATCAGAGCAAGCCTGTAATATAATTTTGTTAACCAAATTAAATAGATTCTGCAAAAGACAAAACAAATTTATTGTTTCAAGTTGCACTTGTAGTATAGAAGTATTTCCTCCTCGGTAGCTGTTGCTACCACAGAATAGATTTTATAAAAGATTCTTAACTTTGTTCAGTTGCTTTTTACTTTTTTCTCGCTGCTGCAAGCTCCCTGGACAACCACCCACAAAGTTTGAGAAGGGATGATTATGCATCATGTGAAAAAAATGTAATTAAAATTTATACATTGAAGTATATAAATGGCTGTTTCATTCTATCAATCTCAAGAGCAATGTTCCAGAATTTTGGCAATTTTAAGATTTGTGGACTTTAGCTCCCAGAATTCCCCAGTTAGCATGTTTCAACAATTTCAAGACACTAAATGGCACAAAACCCAAACTCTGATAAAATGGGGGAAGATCAAGTAGGTTTTTTTTTTAATTTGGGACCTCCATCCTGTTCCCAATAGGACAACCTTCACTGAGTTCCTAGTTCAATATGTAATTCAATAGCTAGCATGCCAGATGAAAAAACCAGCCCCATGTGCCCAAAGGTGTGTGTGTGTGCACGCACGAACGCATATACTGATATTAACTTGTTATACTGTACATTGATGCTTTCATATGATAGCATCTTGGGGAGGAGAGGAAGAGGCCTGACTGCCAATCTGCAATCTATTCTCAAAGTGGAATTATCTTGGCAATATGTTATGCAGAGAAAACTTTAAAGCAAATCCTCAGGTTTACATTTGCTCTTTTAATTTTATCTTGCCTCTCATCTTAGAAGACATTTTGTGGCTTATCTTCCTTACTTGACTTAAGAACTATATTCATTTAATAGGAAAGAGAAGTGTATTAATCTCTTTTCACTACTTTTCCACCTGAACACTCAGCTTCCATCCATTAACAAAGGGCATAATTATTCCTTGTCACTATCTTTTTCTTTTCCATCATTCCTCCCCTCTTTCCATCAAAAACCCTCACAGTATCAGAACTTAAAGGAGTACATTTTGAAATCCACTGCACTGATTTCTTTTAAAACTAACTGGCTTCCTTCCTTGCTAATAACCTATGTACATGCCCTATGCTAAAAAAAATAATACTTGGGTATCATTTAAAAATATATATTTTAAAGTCATGTCACCAAAAAGCCCTGCTGATTTAAAAAAAAAATTAGCATATTTCCAACCATTCATACTGTTTAAAGTTTTGCAAATTCCAGATCATTCTGATAAAAGGAGGATGGAGCATCTATGAGAATAGCAATAGCAGTTAGATTTATATACCGCTTCATAGTGCTTTACAGCTCTCTCTAAGTAATTTATAGAGTAAGCAAATTGCCCAAATAAAATCTGGGTCCTCATTTTACCAACCTTGGAAGGATAGAAAGTTGAATCAACCTAGACCCAGTCAGGATCAAACTGTTGCCAGTCAGGAGAGATGGCCTGCAATGCTGCATTATAACCACTGTGTCACCACAACTCTTAAATTGGGAAAGATTTGTGACAAACAATACCTCATACCAATAAAAATGGCTGCTTCCTGGTCCCAAATAAGCCAGATGCCCTTTCCTAGTTATATTATGGATGACTATTCTAAGAGAACAGCATGCTGGCAGAGAGGAATGGCCATGGCAATTCTTAATCTTAAAAAGAAATGATATGATCATGGCAAGAAATCTATCAGATATAAGCCGCAATCTATTTCTTCTTTAGTAAAAATTAGTCACAAGGATGACTTGCCACATTCACCAAATAAATTACACATTGTGGCAGGCCTATGACTACAACAGAGGTTGCTGTAAAGATGATCATGGACACTTATCTTCCTAATTTTAGGTGAATTGTCTGCTAGCTGTGAAGTATTTAGTACATCAGTTTAACAAACTCATTTGAGTTTGAACAATCATTTGTCTGAAATGGCAGAGGATGTCTTGTCTGAAATGGCCCAGGGGGTTGGACTAGACAACCTCCAAGATTTCTTCCAACTCTGTTATTCTGTTATACAAATACTGTTCACATTGTTGATACTTTTCTACATTCCTTCTGCTGCCAATGGGAATGTGTACTTTCTCTATTTCAAGCTACTGCATCAAGCTTTTCTTTATTTTGCAAATATTATGCACCACTACATCTAGATATGAAGAAATCTATTTAATTCAAATCTAGCTAGCATCATGGAGATCATAGACACAGAATCAAAACTCTAGCAAAGGTTTACTAGGCTTAGAACTGGGACACTTAACCAGGCAATTCCCTGGATGACTTTGGTCCAGTCACTCCCTGGGCTTTTTTTTCATCTTTCCTGTTGCAGCCCAAATTGGTCAGTTGCAGGGGGTTTCCTATAATGAAATAAAACACAGTGGGCAAACCTGACAGCCCAGCATGAATTGACACAGCTCAAAAAAATATTACTTTTGGTGCATCCTGGCCGGTGCATCCCGGTCATAGTTGGGAGAGGCAGGTTTGATGGGAGTTATAGGGCTAGCCATTACCGGGGAAGGAGGGTTCGCTACATCACAGCGATCCCCCCTTCCAGCCCTGTTAGCTCCTCTCCAGGACCAGATGGCGAGAGTTGTCAGGGCCCTGGTCTCAGGCTGCAGCTGCTGCTAAATGCCAGGTCTGTGGTTCACAAAGCTCCCCTCGTCCGGGACCTAATATTATACGAGGGGGCAGACCTGCCATGTATTACTGAAACCTGGCTGGGCCATGAGGGAGGAGTACCCCTCACTGAAATGTGCCCAGAAGGGTTTCAGATGCTCCACCAGTCGCGACACCAGTATAAGGGGTGGGGGAGTGGCAGTCATCATCCGAGAGTCTCTAGTTCCTCGTAGGATCCCTGCTCTGGAGATTGTCGGGTGTGAGTCCCTCCTGGTGAAGTTGGACCTTGGGGGTCCAATGGGTTTGTTTTTAATGTGCCTACCTCCCAACTGCGTTACAACAGCCCTTCCTGTGCTCCTCAAGTCAGTAGCCGAGCTAGCGGTTGAGTTCCCTAGACTTATAGTGCTGGGGGATTTCAACCTGCCGTCGCTCGGTGAACGCTCTGATGGAGCACAGGAGTTCATGGCTTCCATGACCCAGGTGATTCAGGATCCAACTCATACAGCGGGTCACATGCTCGACCTCGTGTTTCTCTCAGAGCAGTGGAGATGTGATCTTGATTTGAAGGGCATCAAGATCTTGCCCTTGTCATGATCAGATCACTTCCTATTGAGGCTCGACTTTCGGAAACCAATCCCCCACTGTAGGGAGGTGGAACCAATTAGGTGGTTCTGCCCCAGGCACCTGATGGACCCTATGGGATTTCAGACGGCACTTGGTGAGATACCTGACTCTCTGGCCCACAGTCCAGTGGAGTCCTTGGTCGCTGTTTGGAATACAGCGGTGGCGGAGGCTCTAAACCGGATTGTGCCTTTACGGCCTCTCCGCAGCAGTGGATCCAGGAGGGCTCCTTGGATCACCGAGGAACTCCGGGAGATGAAGCGCCAAAAGAGACGCCTAGAGCGACGCTGGAGGGCTAGTAACTCTGAATCCGACCTAACACAATTAAGAGCCTTCATTAGGACTCATTTAGTGGTGATACGGGCAGCAAAATGTGTGCATTTTTCCACTCTTATTGCATCTGCAGAATCGCGCCCGGCCGCCCTGTTTAGGATAGCCCGCTCCCTCTTGAAAGGGAGGGATGCAGACAAGCCTCTACAGGGTATAGCTGAGGAATTTGTTCAGTTACTGTCGGATAAAATTGCTCGGATTTGGACGGACCTGGCCTCCACTTGGACGGTACCAGCCGAGATGCCGGGGGAGGGTCTTGATCGGTTTTTATGGAGCGCGTTTCAACTTGTCACTGCTGAGGAAGTGGACAAGGCCATGGAGCGGTGAGTGCCTCCACCTGTTTACTGGACCCGTGTCCCTCCTGGCTGGTCTCGGCCTGCAGGGAGGTGACATGTGGCTGGCTCCAGAGGATTGTTAACACCTCTCTTTGGGAGGGATCCTTCCCGCACCTCCTAAAGGATGTGGTGGTGAGACCCCTCCTGAAGAAACCTTCTCTGGACCCAGCCATCTTGAACAACTATCGCCCAGTCTCCAACCTCCAATTCGTAGGGAAGGTTGTTGAGAAGGTGGTAGCCTTTCAACTCCGACGGACCTTGGATGAAACAGATTATCTGGATCCCTTTCAGTCGGGTTTCAGGGCTGGTTATGGCACCGAAACTGCTTTGGTCGCACTGATCGATGATCGATGATCTCTGGCGGGCCAAGGATAGAGGACATTCCTCTATCCCGTGGCACGACAAAACCGCGCTCGTCAAAATAGTGGTGATTAAACCGCGTCGCTAAAGCTGCGACGTCATCACCGCGCATCATCACCGCCGCAACAACAGTGTGGTGACAGAAGGGCGCTTTAAAGCTGATTTAAATTAAGGTAAGTGTTAGGATTAGGGCGGCCGGGCTGACAGTGGCAGTGGGCACGGGGCAAAGTGGGCTGCCCAGCAGCAGCAGCCTGCAGGAAGGGTCCAGCTCAGCCGCGGGGGGCAGCAGGAAGCCCGCGGGGGGCCTGAGCAGGGCCGGCAGCAGCAGGCGGGGTGCGGGCTCTGCCGACGCCGCCCACCCTGCCTCTTCCTCTGGGGGAGGTGCCGGCGGAGGACGCGGCAGCGGCTAAGGCTCTCCCAGGGCCGGTGAAGCGGGCTTGCCCGGCGGCGGCCGCTGCCCGTCACAGGAGATGTTGTTGAGGAAGAAGAGGGCGGCCTGCCTCCGCCGTGCATCACTGCCCCACTTGCGAGCCCCTAGCTTCAGGGTTAGGTTTAGGGTTAGGTTTAGGGTTAGGTTTAGGGTTAAGTTTAGGGTTAGGTTTAGGGTTAGGTTTAGGGTTAGGTTTAGAGTTAGGTTTAGGGTTAGGTTTAGGGTTAGGTTTAGGGTTAGGTTTAGGGTTAGGTTTAGGGTTAGGTTTAGGGTTAGGGTTAGGTTCAGGGTTAGGTTTAGGGTTAGGGTGCTTCGGTAGGCGCGGAGTTGCCCTCCGCGGTTATGTCACTGTGGAAGGGTCGTGTTTTTCTTAGCGCTTTGGACAGCGCGGATTTGCCTCCGCACTTATGTCAGTGTGGATAAGGGCTTCGCGGTTTTGTGGTGGAACCCCTCTATCCTAGTGCTTTTTGACCTCTCAGTGGCCTTCGATACCATCGAACATGGTATCCTTCTGCGACGGTTACGGGAGGTGGGAGTGGGAGGCACCGTCTTAAGGTGGTTCTCCTCCTACCTCTCGGACAGGTCGCAGTCAGTGTTGGTTGGGGGATAGAGATCGACACCTAGGCCCCTCAAATATGGGGTGCCGCAGGGTTCAGTCCTGTCCCCCTCCTATTTAATATCTACATGAAGCCGCTGGGTGAGATCATATGCCGGCACGGGATTAAATATCATCAATATGCGGACGATACTCAACTGTATCTGTCCGCCCCATGCCAACTCAGCGAAGTAGTTGAACTGATGTGCCAGTGCCTGGAGGCTGTCAGGGTCTGGATGGGAGCGAACAAGTTTGCACTCAATCCAGACAAGACCGAGTGGCTATTGATGCTGCCTCCCAAGAATGGTCCAAACATTCCACCTCTTAGCGTGGGGGGTGAAGTTATACACTCCTCAGAGATGGCCCACAATTTGGATGTCCTCCTGGATCCACAGTTGACATTAGAACACCATCTGTCAGCTGTGACCAGGGGGGCCTTTGCCCAGGTTCACCTGGTGCACCAGTTGTGGCCCTACCTGGACTGGGAGGCACTTCAAATGGTCACTCATGCCCTCATCACTTCAAGACTGGATTACTGTAACACACTCTACATGGGGCTGCCCCCGAGTGTTCAACGACTACAACTGGTCCAGAATGCAGCTGCGCGAGCGATAATGGGTGTACCTAGATACACCCATGTTACACCTATCCTCTGTGAGCTGCACTGGCTCCCCATTGGTCTCCGGACCCATTTCAAGGTGCTAGTCATTACTTTTAAAGCCCTACATGGTATAGGACCTGGCTACCAGAGAGACCGCCTCCTGCCATTTACCTCCCAATGACCAATAAGATCGCACAAGTTGGGCCTCCTCCGGGTGCCATCGACCGGACAATGCCGGCTGGCACCCCCCCCCCCAGGGAGGGCCTTCTCTGTAGCTGCACCGGCCCTGTGGAATGATCTACTCGCAGAGATCCGCACCCTTACCACTCTCCCAGCCTTCCGTAAAGCGACCAAGACCTGGCTGTTCCGCAGGCCTGGGGCTGTTGATTAATATCCAGCCCCACTTGACTGAATGGATGATGTATTAATTTTAAATATTGTATCTTTTCTTCAATTTTAAATGCTTTTATTTTTGTTGTGAGCCACCCAGAATCCCAGTGGGAGTGGGCGGCATACAAATTTTATTAAACTCAAACTCAAACTCAAACATTTTCTACAATCAATTAAAGCAATATATCAGGAACAAGCAGCACAAATTACAGTCAATGGAAGTTTAACAGACCCATTTAAAATTGAGAAAGGTACAAGACAGGGTTGCCCCTATCACCATTATTGTTTATTATAACCCTGGAATTATTGTTGAATAAAATACGGGGGTCAGATGATTTACAGGGAATCAAGATTAGGCATCAAGAATATAGACTACATGCATTTGCAGACGATTTGGTTATAACATTAACCCAACCACAGAAATCTATAAGGTTTTAATGAATATGATTAATCAATATGGCCAAGTATCTGGATTTAAAATAAACTTAGGAAAAACAAAGATGCTAGTTAAAAACATGAACACTAATCAAAGGGAAGACTTAGCAGAAACGACAGGATGTGAAATAGTTAAAAAGGTTAAATATCGAGGAGTCTACATCTCAACTTCAAACGGGAAACTATATAAGTATAATTATGAGCCACTATGGCGTAGTATACAGACAGAGATGAAAAATTGGGAAAAATTACAATTATCCTTGTTGGGAAGAATAGCAGCAGTGAAAATGAATGTCTTGCCTAAATTTCTATTTCTTTTTCAAATGATACCAATACTTAAATAGATGCAAACTTGCTAGAATGGCAGAAGGGTATTAACAAATTTGTTTGGGCAGGGAAGAAGCCGAGAATAAAACTTAAAATAATGCAAGATGTACGCGAGAGAAGAGGTTTGAAATTGCCAAATCTAAAACTATATTATGATGCAGTAGTTTTATCATTAATCAGTGATTGGATTAACTCAACAGATGATAGAATACTTAATATCGAAGGGCATGATTTGGTATACGGTTGGCATGCTTATTTGTTATATGACAAGAAGGTGGATAAGAATTTTAAAAGTCATATTTTAAGGAATGCTCTACTGCAGGTCTGGAAAAAATATCAATATAAACTAAACGATAAGATACCTATGTGGGCAATTCCCAGACATGCAATAGAGAACATAAATATAGTACAAAAATAGGATGTAACTACAGACAGACAGCTTCTCACCTTAGAAAGAGGTGTATTACAATTAAAACCCTTGAATGTACTAAAAGAGGAAAAGGTAATTCAAACATGGTTTCAGGATGGACAGGCCAGATGGAAAAAAGATCAAAAAATTAGTTTTATGCAAAATGAGGATAATTTACTAAAACAAATTAGGGATCAAAGTCAAATGCATATAAAAAGGTTATACAATGTATTAATAGAAATGTATTCGGAAACAGAATTAGTCAAAAATTGTATGATAAAGTGGGCACAAAATTTTGAAGAACCAATAATGTTGGATACATGGGAAAAGATATGGGTAAGAAATGTAAAATTCACACAAGCCCAAAATTTGAGAGAGAACTTTTATAAGATGTTTTATAGATGGCATTTAGATCCTAAAAAACTGGCCTGTATGTATCCAAATTTACAACCTAAATGCTGGAGATATGATTGTGTCGATGCTACATATTACTATATATGGTGGACTTGTAAAAAGGTTAAAGCGTTTTGGATAAAAATATGGTGGATTATGCAAAATGTTTTTTAAAAAAGGATAAAGTTTACCCCTCAGTTATTCTTGTTAGGTATAACTGCTGATTGTACTGTTATAGAGACTAACTTGATTTTGTGTTTAATAACAGCAGCAAGACTGTTGGTGGCGCAATACTGGAAGAAGGAAGATTTGCCCACTATTCAAGAATGGACATTAAAAGTAACAAACTTAGCAGAGATGGCTAAAATATCAGCATATCTCAAGGACCACTCAAATGAGAAATATAAACTGGAGTGGGGAAGATGGATTGACTATATTCAAAGTAAATATGGGACTAAGAAATTCCAGATAGTTTATGACTGAAGAAACAAGGAATGATAGAATCTGTTTAGAGTTAGTGTCAGCCTCTGCTTTGCTGCTGCTTTTTGGCTGCCATTGAAACGGGGAGGGGGGCATGGTATTTGGGAAGGGAATCATTCTGTACTGGAGGACTGTTTATTAGGGAATTATTCTCACCATCTCTTTGCGCATGTGGAAGGAAGGGAGTTTCCCGACGAGGCCAACTGTCCAGCATTCCATCCTGATGATGATTTTTGAAGATGTCTCCCACCTGACAGTTGGTTGAATTATAATTGGACTATGGACTGGGGTACGAAGGGGAGGGGAATGAATCATGTATTGATATCTATTGCTTTCACGCCTTTTTATTCAGATTCAGCTTTGCTTTGCTTCTAATCGTTTGTAGCCAGTAAAAGTACACTTAATTCTGAAATATGGAGTTGAGTGGTTTCTTTCTTGGTTATTAAATGAAGGGGCAGTGACAGTTAGCCTAACAAAAGAGGAGTTAAAGCTCAAATGAAAGATGATATTAACTTTCTTTAAGTTTATTTTAAAACATCTTTGTTAAAGATTTATACTCTGTATTTGTTTTGGGAAGTCGGGGGGGGGGGGAGATTGGGAGTATGGGGGAGGGAAGGTAAATATTTGTAAAAAAAATTTTTTCAAAAATTTTCAATAAAAAAAAGAACCTTGAATTGCACCCAGAACCACCCTGGGAGGAAACGCATTAATGGTTTCCATCACCACATTCTGTCCAACTGAAGCTTCTGAAATGCTGTTCTTGTAGAGCACATTGCAATAGGCCAGTCTGAAGGTCATCACTGGAGGTCCTTAGGAAAGGCAACATATAAATGCAATTAATAATAAATGGGACAAGAAGAGATATGTTCGAGTAGAGAGGAGACATTTATAAAGGAGCGGGAAGCAAACTGCCATCAATTCCCATTCAAAATTTATTTTTACATTTAAACAGAACTTCAGCACAATGGCTATTTCTTTAAATTTAGACTAGGTGACACGGAGCCCAGTAAGTTTTGTACATTAAATATGTTAAGGAATAAGTAGTAATCTTCAGGTTCTCTAATGACTAGGAATACATCTCTTTTTTTAAAAAAAAATGGAATTAATTTTCAGTGCTTATTACATGCTAAACCAACTTTCAGCATTATAACATAATTATACTGGAACAAGAAATTCCTTATTGATACTAAGATCTCATTTAAGTGTTTTCATGTTTCCCATTTAGACTGTACCTTGTATTTGATCTGGGTTTTGTTGTGGTTACTGATAGTTATCCTATCTCACTAATGTGTTTACTGAAATCTCATTACTGGAAGTGCATTTGTAAGAAAGAGAGGGGGGAAATGTAAGACCCTTTATCTGTAAGCAGCAAGCAGGGCAAATAACTTCAGATGAACAGTGCAGATAGATTAAAAAAAACAAGTTTCAGAATGTTTTGTACCAGAAGGCTTGCATGCCAGATGAAGTATATCTTAAAATGAATCACCCTGAGGAGACAATGGAATTGTTGAGGTTGGGATTACACTTAGTAAATTGCATTTCTGAAACTACCCAGAAGCAATATGTTATTTTATCTTCTATTTAATGTATGATTACATCAACATTTGATTATATCTGGCTTGCAAATAGAACGTAGCTAAAAACTTACACTGGTCTTTCAAAGCTAAATCATTTGCCCTCCTATAATCTTCTAGTAATTTAAATTGGGAATTTTGAATGCCCAGTACCATACAGAGTTTCTAATTTAAAATTTTGAATGAAGTAAAACTATGACTGAACTAATGTCCCAAGGAGAGACTTATTAAAACTCCAATTTCTATGTATTCCTTTTCCCCCTCAAATAAATAAATAAATAAATAATGATCCAAACCAGAAATGCAATTTCTTCTTTGCTTTAATATTCATTAGCATTAATATTCCTGTGGTGACTATTTTTTTAGATCTATCCCAAAAGTGTAATAGTGGATAGTATCAAAAATGGAAAAATCACATCTCAAACATGGGAATTTGAAGGGGAAATCTAATTAAATTAAAAATTAGCTTTTGTCAGGTTCTCCTTCTACTTGAAGAAGGGAGGAAAGCTAAACGATGCACTAATAGGTTCAGGGGGATTAAGAAATGAACCTTTTGTTAGGGCATGTAATGATTTTGACATTCAAACTAAAATATGAATAATAGGTTTAATTAAATTTTGGCTTTTTGATTAATGTTTTCCTGCTTTGTTTCCAGAAATAGGTTCAAAGTATGGTTCACCTTCCCCACATCTGATGTGTCCTGTCCTTTTTCAGAAAATCCCAGAGTGTCTGTCAGTTTTGATTTCTATGACAGTCAAGGCATGGAATAGGAATAGGAAAAAGAATCAATCATTATTTTATGTTCATATATTCACAGGATGTGGGCTTCAAAAATTGCAACTACCTCACTACTTGGTGAGCCTGGCCTTGTTGGCCTCCTGCACCACAGTGGGAAGGTATTTTTTGCACCACCCAAAACTGCTTTCCCCAGGCTCTGGAGGCCCTCTAGAGGTGAAACAGGGCCATTTCCAGACTTCCGGGACTTCCGGTAGACCTGTTTTTGCCTTCCCCAGACTCCGGAGGCTTTCCTCAAGCCTCTGGGAGGGTGTAAACTGCTTCCCCCCATTTCCGGAGGTCCTCCAGAGGCCAGAAACAGGCCCATTTCTGGACTTCCCGAACCTCTGATAGACTCGTTTTCTCCCCTCACCGAGCCTCTGTATGGACCCTGCACTTACCTGGCATGATGAACGGGCCATGTGGAGACTCCTGGGAGGGACAGGGCAGGGTGAGAGAGGAGGGGAGATGGGTGTGGCCAGCCAGGGGTGGCATTTGGGTGTTTGCCAAACTGGGCAGAATCCTAGCTAGAGAGGATTGCCTGAACCTGTGTGAACCCCCAGCAGCCCACTCCTGTATATTCATGGTATCTTATTAAGACTATTGTAACTTAAGAATGAAGACAGAGGCTCTGGTTCGGTAACACTGTAACCAATTTAATATAACAGTAACTATTAACAAAGTATCTAAGGAAGACCGGCTGTGAGCATGGTAGAAACAATTGTAACAAAGATTAGACCGGTAGTCTGTGGAGAAGAAGCAGCGAAGCAGTTCCAGGTAGACTGGTATGTTCGGCTGCCAGTTGAAGAATCAGTTGACAGTTGGAAGAGCCTGCCTTTTATACCAGCAGCTCGGCAACTGACAGGCGCGTCTGATTGGCTAAGACGCGCCTGGCTGCTACCGAGCTGTCATTCGTAACTGCGAGGACTTTCTTTCAGTATACAACACTTCTTCCCCCCCAGCTGTGCGCATGCTTGATGTTTGCGCACGCGTATTCTTCTAAATAGGCAGGAGAACGGCGGACACGCCCCGAACGCCGCAATTGGATTGCAGGCGGATCCTCAAGAAGACGTCCCTGTCTGAGCTCCTCCCTTCGGGGAGTGAAGCTCCAGGTGACGTCTGATGGTCCTGAATCCCTGAGTGGAAAATTGCAACTGTATGGTAAGCTGGGCGAAGGGGGCGCGGCCGAGGATGGTGTCGGATTGTAGGCGGCCTCTGAGTGGGTTGGACTAGTGCTATATTGACCTAAGGGGTTTGCGAGAACGGATTGAGAAGGAATAACTAACTCTGCGTCTACGCCAGACCCTTGCGTGTCGGCTTGAGGAGTAGATCCGGATGCCTTTCGTTGCCTTAACTGATCCAGGTGCTTCCTCCAGGTGGATCCATCTGGTATTTGAGCCCTGTAGGAAACGGGTCCTGTTACTTCAGTGATAACTGCAGGAACCCATCTAGTTTCCCCTCCGTAATTCCTAGCCCAAACTAGGTCCCCTGGCTTGAAAGTGCGGGAGGGAGTTGGATGCCCCAGGTTGCCAGACTGAATTCCTGAATAGACGGGATGCAATCTATCCAGGGTGGTCCGCAGGTGCCTGCCCATCAGCATCTCCGCGGGGCTTTTCTGTGTCAGGGGGCAGGGAGTGGAATGCTGTGCCAGTAAGTACGCATCCACCCTTGCCTGCCAGTCACCTCGGTTTAGCCGGCCCAAAGCCTCCTTGGCCGATCTAACCGCCCTTTCCGCTCCGCCATTGCTGGCTGGATGGTAAGGGGCAACCAGCGCGTGGCGGACCCCTTGCTCGGCCAGGAAGGTTTGAAACGTTGTGGACGTGAATTGCGGGCCATTGTCGGACACTACTGTGTCCGGCAACCCATGGGTTGCGAACAAACGTCGCAAAGCTCGCACAGTACTGTCAGATGTGGTGGAGTGCATGAGCAATACTTCCACCCATCGAGAGTACAGGTCCACAACTATGAGAAAGACCTGTCCGTGGAAGGGGCCAGCAAAGTCTAAATGTATTCTTGACCATGGTCCACGAGGCATCTCCCATTCCCGGGAGGGAGAGGAAGGAGGGGATGGTCAGGACTGCTGGCATGTTTCTCATTTGGCGACCCAGGCTTCGATATCAGTATCTAATCCTGGCCACCAAACGAAACTGCGAGCAAGAGCTTTCATTCTGCTGACTCCAGGATGATTTTCATGAAGGCGTTGCAAGATCTGTTGTCGGAGGACCGTTGGGATGACCACACAACAGACAGCCTGAATGAATGGAAAGCTCTAACTGTCTGTTTTTGAAATGTTTGAACTGTGGAGGTAAGGCACCCGCAGGCCAGCCTCTCAGGACCCAATTCAATAGTTGTGACAATGAAGGGTCAGACCGAGAGTGAGCAGCCACGTCTGTAGCTGTCAAAGGCAACTCCAGCTGTGCAATTGCCAGGACTGAAAGGCAAGGAACCGCTTTAACTTCCTTGTCCGGAAGTGGGCAGCGACTAAGGGCATCTGCATGCCCTATTTGCTTGCCCGGGCGGTAGCGTAAGGCGTAGGAGTACGCCGCTAAGAACTCCGTCCAGTGGGTCATCCTTGGGGACAGGATAGGAGGGGTCGGCCTATCACCAGCCAGAAGCCCAAGGAGTGGCTTATGATCCGTGAATAGGGTGAAATGCCGCCCATATAAGTAATCATGGAACTTTTTAATTCCTGACACTGCAGCCAGAGCCTCCTTGTCAATCTGGCTGTAGTTCCTCTCTGCTGAGGACAGTGTCCGGGAGTAAAAAGCTATGGGAGCTTCTGAGCCATTGGGCAGGACATGGCTCAGAACAGCCCCCAAACCCACGGGGGAGGCATCACAGGCTAGAGTCAGGGGCATCTTGTCGCTATATTGCACTAAGACTGCCTCTGACGTCAGCAGGGATTTGACAGCCGCGAACGCATGCGCTTCGCGGCTGCCCCATTGCCAAGGCGCGGATCGGTCGAGCAACCGATGTAGCGGCTCGGCTAGTGATGCCTTGTGGGGAATGAAAGGTGCGTAGAAATTTAAAAGCCCCAGGAACGATTGTAGCTGCGCCTTCGATGTAGGAGCAGGAGCGTTCCTGATGGCTGCCAATTTAGAAAGGGTAGGGTGGATTCCCTGGGCATCAATTGTGAAACCCAGGAAGTCCACTTGGGGCACAGCAAAGAAACATTTGCTGCGTTTTAATTTGAGTCCCGTGCCCCTGAAACGGTCGAGGACTTTCCTTAATACTTTGATGAGGTCTGAGCGGCTGTTTGCAGCGATCAGGACGTCATCAAAGTACGGTACCACGCCAGGGAGCCCATGGAGCAGCCGCTCCATGAGGCTCTGGAAAATCCCCGGGGCAACAGATACGCCGAATTGGAGGCGGCGACAACGGAAAGCCCCCCGGTGGGTGACGATGGTTTGGGCAGCCGCCCAAGCTGCTGGTAGGCCTGCGCCATATCCAGTTTGGCGAAAATACAGCCCTGCCCCAAGGAATGGAGCAGGTGCTGCACCACAGGGACTGGATAGGGGTTTGCCTGAAGGCCAAGGTTGATGGTTGACTTATAGTCGGCGCAGATCCTAATGGAGCCGTCGGCCTTCACAGGAATGACAATGGGGGTTTCCCATCGTGAATGGTCGACGGGCTCCAGTATGCCCTGCGCCACAAGCTTGTCGAGCTCGGCTTCAACCTTAGGCCTTAAGGCAAAAGGCACCCTGCGGGCCTTCAGTCTGATTGGGGCAACCTGGGGATCCAAGTTGAGGGAAATAGGGCTGCCCTTGTATTGGCCCAGCTGCCCATCGAATATGTCAGCGTAGTCTGACAAGACTGCTGCCACATCAGAAGGCGTGTCCGCAGTGAAATGAACTCCCTGTAGGGAAAGACCCAATGGGGTAAACCATTCTAACCCTAAAATTGAGGGTAAGGGTTTCAGGACAATTAATGCAGGTAAAATGGCGCAATGCCTGCCATATGAAACCCTTAAGTCGTAGGAGCTGAGAATGGCAATGTTGGATCCCTGATAATCCCTTAGGATGGCATCAGGGGGTGACAGATGGCAGCGTTTTACATGGGGGCACAACAGGGAAAATTTGTCCCAAGACAGTAGCGATTTGGAGGATCCGGAGTCCACTTCCATTTTGCATGGTTGACCTTCAATCAGTGGGGTGATAAAGATTTTGTCCGTACCCTCTGAGGATGAGTTGATTGAGATGTCAGGAAGAGGCGAGGAATCTTGAGTGACGTTAAAACAGTCTTCTTGTCGCTGTGTAGGCTTGCGGGGCTGAGAACTTCTTGGAGGAGGTGGAGGACCATAAGGTGGCGGTGGTTCAATAGCTGCAGCAGGAACAAGCAGGGAGGCTCTGCAGACTTGGGCTAGGTGTCCCTTCTTCCCGCAGCGGCGGCAAACCGCTGCCTTAAAGGGACAGGTCGCTCGGGCGTGCGCTCCGCCGCAGCCAAGGCAGGTAGAAGAGCTTGCAAGAGGCCGGCTGATGGCTTGAGTTGAACGAGGTTGCTGACGGCAGGGCTGTGCCCTAAGTCTGTCCACTTGGAATTGGCGTAAGTGATCTGGCAGAGGAGCGAGTTCATCAATGAGATTTGTGATGTAAGATGGTTGTTGCAGAGGAGGCGGTGCCAAAGCGGTTGAGGCTTGCGCGGTGGGTAAACCGCCAGTAACTTTCAATTGCGCGAGGTAGTGTTCGATTTCAGTTGATGAGGAATCTGCTAACTCTGCGGCGCGAGCCTCATCTATAGCGTATATCAATGTGACTTTAGGCTTACCTAAAAGTCTGCGCCTAAGGAAAATGTCTTTCAGGCCACAGACAAACTGTTCTGCTAGGTTTGCCTCCAAATCAGGAAACTCGCATTGCGCTGCGGCGACTCGCAGAGCCTGCAGAAATTGATTAACTGTTTCTGAAGGCTTTTGAACACACCTGCGGTACGCAAAACGTCTTGCAATTTGCGAGGGAGTAGGAGCATAATACGCCTGGAGACCGTCCGTTAGCTCCTGCCAGGATGGGTCGTAAACTGCTCTTGGAGCGGCAAAAGACCTTGTGGTGGCAAACATCTCTGGACCACAAGCAGTTAGGAAAAAACCACATTTTCTTGCTTGCGAGTAGCCCTGACGGTTATTCGCAATCAGGAAGCATTCAAATCTTTCAAGGAATGCTTCCCACGTCTCACTTCCCACCCCAAAAGGGGCAAAAGTTGGCATGCCAGCCATTACAAGGGGAAAAAAAAATAAAGAATTACTTGGTTTGAAGAGAAGTGTCTGTTGAATTTTCTTCTGGTTACAGGTCCCCAGTCCTCATCGCCAGTATTGTAACTTAAGAATGAAGACAGAGGCTCTGGTTCAGTAACACTGTAACCAATTTAATATAACAGTAACTATTAACAAAGTATCTAAGGAAGACCGGCTGTGAGCACGGTAGAAACAATTGTGACAAAGATTAGACCGGTAGTCTGTGGAGAAGAAGCAGCGAAGCAGTTCCAGGTAGACTGGTATGTTCGGCTGCCAGTTGAAGAATCAGTTGACAGTTGGAAGAGCCTGCCTTTTATACCAGCAGCTCGGCAACTGACAGGCGCGTCTGATTGGCTAAGACGCGCCTGGCTGCTACCGAGCTGTCATTCGTAACTGCGAGGACTTTCTTTCAGTATACAACAAAGACAAGGTAGAAACTTAAGCTTCATTTCTGTTTTTGTACCTTGTGTTCCAAATGATGTGCCACTGGAGGTGGAAAAGAAATCAGATTCTCTGATTTCTTTAATGCATGATTACATTTCTATAGAAGTCAAGAGCCCATTGAAGTAATGGCAAGAAGTATCTGTTTGTGGAGAAAAAAAAGAAATTTATAACAAGGAACAAAGGTATGCTCTTTATTTTAAGAATCTATGCTTTATTTAGCTTACCACCAAAACAAAGCCATCAGTAATAAACATTTTATGGAAAGACAATATAATAAAAACAGTTTAAACAAGAAATCTAAAAAATGAGGCTAACAAACAATAAAAATAACAAAAATCCAGTAGCAAATAAAATACCAACAACAGGTAAAGCAATTACATTTTAAATCAGTTTTAGCTAATGGCCATGGTTACTCATAGTTCTGGGAATTATAGCCAACCACCCACTCTGTCATCATTTCAGAGATATTGCGTTACAAATTAGATAAATAGAAAGACCAGGGCAAAAATGCAGTGACTTCTATCTCTGACTTCTGATAGTTTGATAACTATCTGACCATCTTCTGGTACCCAATGATGGGACTGATCTAGACGGAATTGGTCTATGAACCTTTGGGTGGCAGTATGGCAGCATGACACATAAATCCCACAGGAGTCATTTGTTCAGACCTTGGGACATATTCTATAAGCCTATTTGTGGTAGCTTGGTTCAAAAAATGGCTGCTCAGTGATGCACTGTTTTATCCAGTTAAAGGTTACAGATCGAAGCTTTAGGTTTTAGTAAAATATAGATTATCTGAAGCTATAGGTTTCTGTAAGTTACATATTGAGAGAGAGAGAAGGTGGGGCGGGGGGAGACTGAGAGACTGATTCTTCATCTGGCTCCTCTGATTAGCCCTGTCCAGTATTGTTGAACCTCTGGCATAGCTCTCATTTTCCTCAAAACATGCCAACTCCAAAGAACATTAGTCTCAACCTTCATTTTACAAACGTATTTCTGTAACCCATGTAAACTTTGTGGCATTCTTAGAAAGTAAATGTATAGTGTATTTTCTTGGAACACATCCCTCTGCCTAAAACAATTTAAGAATGATAGACATCAACTGTGGCAACTGAAAGATGGCATTCTCAACAATTGTTCTCTCCTCATCCCACCTCCAGTCATAAAACTGACAGTTTGTAGTACTGTGCAATCTTTTAGAATAAATCCACCATGCTTTAATGAATACAAGAGGGTAACTGCACCATTTGTCTGCAACACTTTACAACTAAATCATTTCATAGAGTCACCTGGCAGCTATACATACATGCTCCAGTGGGTTGGGAATCATATTTTCCAGATTATTTCCAAAGTTCCACAGAGCACACTGTTTATGCCTATCATGAGACAATTTTGTGAACAGGCAATGATCTCAAGACAGCAATCTTGTAAGAACACCCACAGACATTTCTAAATCAACCAAACATTCCCATCAGCCTGAAAGATTCTTTAATATTTATAAAGCAGGTTGTGACACTTTAATAAATACTTAAATACTTGCAAGAGTTTGTAAAATTTGCAAGTCATTTTTTAAAAAAGAATTTTAAAATTCTGGTTTATTTTTAAGCTGCTTAGAAACATATATGCCTCTAGAAATTGCCCTGTAAATATTTATTACTTACAAAGCAAATTTGAGCACCGAAACATCTTTAAAAAATTTCCTCCACCTTTGTGTTTCCTAGGAAAAATAATTTCTTTTTCATTTGCTGCATTGCCATATATTTTCTTAGCATCTAAGAAAAGCTCCATGAATCCATTGGAGCCTCCACTATGTGTACCAAGCCATGTCGGGTTAGCTATGAAGGTCACCACACTGCAAATAGATTTGATGACACCTGTTTCGTGCTTGATATCCCCAAACCTGCAAATGTCACAAGGACAATTACTGATAGAATGAACCATGCTTGTTTGGTTTTTCTTTCAGTTCAGACAAATCAAACCTCAAGGACATTTTCTTTGAAAAGACCTCCAGAAGTTACTGACTAATTTGGGGGAACTGAGTTTTCCATCTAAAAATTGGTGGGCTTGCTTCCTCAACTGCAGTGCTGTCCTTTTCTAACCAACTAAAATGAACCTTTGTATTAGTTGTGGGAAAAAATGAGGCTGTAATTTAAAGCAGGGATCCCCCATCCTTTTTGGTTTCCGTAGATCAGTGGCGGTAATGGCAGCTTCAACAGTTTCAGCAGGAGGAGGGGGGAATGGTTTCATGAGCGCGACCTAAATCCCAAACATGCATAAATGAAGTTTTGGGGGCTCACCCACTGCTTCGAAAGCCCAGTTCCCAATGGACCATGGCCCAGTAGTGGTCTGCAACCTCGGAGTTGGGGACCCCTGATTTAAAGGAATGAGTTCATAACAGGATAAGGAGAAGATGACTTCTTATTTTGTCTAGCGAAAAGGAGGGCATTTTTATGACTTCTTCCCTCAAAGGTTTATATAAGAGATTAGTGGGTGGCTTTTTATTCTTTCAAACCCAATAAATCCCTAGGAAGGAATTACTGTATTTTTCAACGTATAAGATGCACATTTCCCTCCCCTAAAAGAGGGTGAAAATTTGGATGTATCTTATACATCGAATGTAGCCCCACCCACCCATCCTTTGGCCACCATGTGTCACATTTTAGACCTGTTCCAGGCTGCAGGGATTTCCACAGACCCTTGCCTCCTTTGTGGCTTGTGTTTTCAGCCTCTAAATGCTCTGTCTGAGATCAGTTCAAGGCTGTGAGGATTGCCAGAACACATTGACGCATCCACTCATCATGTTTTCAGCCTCTGTGCATCACGTTTTAGGTCTCTGCATGCCCCATTTTTGGCCTCTGTGTGTGGCATTTTCAGGTGGTGATCCCCACAGCCTTGGGTGATCCCCACAGCCTTGAACGGATCTCAAACAGAGAATTCAGAGGCTGAAAACACGAGGCACAGAGGCCAAAATGGCAACCTGGAACAGTTGCTGCCTTGTCTGACTGGTTCTACGCTTCACCTGCTGTACTCACTGGAGTGCCCTTTGACAATCAGCTGTGTTTTGAAGCTGCATATCAGCCCCAATGAGAGCTCACACATGCACTCACAACCAGTGACTCTGTTGCTAAAGTTCACCTCTGGGAACAGCTGATTGGGGGTATTCCGGGAGGCTGATCCACCCGCCAATCAGTTGCTCATACTGAATCAGGCTAATGTACTGACGCTGACCAGGCTGTTGGCTAAGGGTACTAGCCAGATGAATACCAATGGATGCTGGTATGCAGAGGCAGAATATTTTTTTCTTATTTTTCTCCCCAAAAACTAAGGTGCATCTTATACTCTGGAGCATCTTATAGTCCAAAAAATACAGTATGCAAAGAGGTATCTTTCTATTGCTCCATCAGCTGGTACCTTGCAACAGAATGGGGCCAAATTCAACACAATGAGGGAAGCAGGCAAAATAAAGTCAAGTTCAAAAACGGCCCAATTTGCGAAGAAAAAGCTTCCCAAAAATATTTTGCAATGAGCAGTGAGGAAAATGACATGATTTTGTGCATGGCTTTACTTTCCCAATATGTTGAATTGGAGAAAGTGACTCCCTTGAAATATCCCAAACAGAATCTCTGCAGCAAGTTTGCAATTTATTTCAAACGTGTCTGCTGTCATGTTTTTGCAACAAGCAAGGATTGTTTTAAAGGGAATGTTTCTTTCTTCCTTCCGGTCATCCAAAAAGAAAAATATCAAACCTCTAATTGTGAACAAATGAGAGCTTTACTGTTTCATCAGAAAAATAATCATCCAGCTATATACATTGTACAATACAAACATGAATAACTGAACAACAGTAAACTATTGAACTCAACCTTGCTGAGATACTAATACTCCTTCCTCTCTTGTACACATATATAAGGCAGGATTCTTACAGCAGACTTCTTAAAGGCAGTGAACATTTCAAAAGCAAATGCTTACTTCTTCTTCTTCCTCTTCTTCTTTTCAAGCTTCTAGCTTTTTCCAGTCAATCCACCAGACTATTTACACTCTGGTGAAGCTGCTAACCATTGATTCTCTGTTAGCTGAACATTCATCATTTTAGCCATTGTCTATCCATCCACTGTAGGATGAAGGCCTCTGCATGTTTCCAACCAATATGGTCCTGAGTTTTCTTTTGCCAATTGGGCCCACAATACTTGTAGATGTTGTAGATCCATCTTATTTAAGGTTTTTTTCGTGGATGCTTTTTAACAAGCAAGATACATTTTATGACTGCCTTGGTCCAGGATCCATTTTATGACTGCCATCAATTCTTGCTCTATGACCACAACTGATATTACTTGTTCCTTTGCACCTTCTGATTTGCTCTTCTTCTCTGTCAGGGGCAAAGGATGAAATCCTATCTACACAGAGCTGTATGGAGAGAAAAATATCCTTTCCCCCTTCTTCCTCTTGTTCACAGGTGGTCCTCAAGTTACAACCATTTGCTTAACAACTGTTTGAAGTTACAATGGCACTAAGAAAAGTGACTTATGGCTATTTTTCATGACCATTGCAGCATCCCCATGATGATGCACTGAAAATTCAGATGCTTGGCAGCTGACTCTTATTTATGACAGTTTAAGTATCTCAAGGTCATCTGCTTTTGTGGTCTTCTGCAAGCAAAGTCAACAGGGAAGCCTGATTCATTTAACAACCATGCTACTAACTTAACGACTGCAGTGATTCACCTAGCAACTATGGCAAGAAAGGTCATAAAACAGGGCAAAACTCACTTAACAATTGTCTTGCTTAGCAATGGAAATGTGCTTAATTGTGGCTATAAGTTGAAGGCTACTGTACTTATGAACAGTCTTTCTTTGTCTCTTGAGGCTCCCCTTTTCAATATCATCTTTATTTCCATCACTTTCAATTGCTCAAGTGAGTGGTGCAGCGGGCCTAGAGGTGAGCTCTCAATGTACAATCAGAAGGCTGTGAGTTTGATCCTAGATAGCAGCAGATTTTTCTCTCTCTGGGCACAATGAGTAATTATCTGCTGCAAACTCTGCATTGGCGACAGAAAGGGCATCCAGCCAATAAACACGCGGTTCCATTCACTTTCCCAGAATCCTCCCCAATGTAAGGGATTACGGGGTCATTAAAAGACAAAAAAAACCTACCACCAATTGCTCGAGTCTAAACATCCCCTGCTGTCTTCCTCTGACATGTCACTCTCACTTGTATCTTTTCCCCTGATTTTTGTCTTCTGTCTCTTCCTTCCCTAGGACAATCTCCTTTTTTTGTCCGAAGTTTGTTAATTCTGATTTCCTTCAGTGATTCCAAGTAATCCAACAGCAGCCACTTTATTTCTCCTCTCCAATTATTTGCTTTTTCCAGAGATTATGCCCACCAGGTTCTAATTCTTATCACAAACTTAGATCCAAATTTTAGCCCCCTTACTTTTTGCTGATTCCTGTCAGTTTATATCAGTGATGGCGAACCTATGACACGCGTGTCAGTGCTGACACGCGTAGCCATTTCGGGTGACACGCACATGCTCCCCAAACTTGTTTCAGCGGCAGCTCTCAGCCTGGGCGGCAGCGTCACGCAGGCTGTGGAAGGAGGAGGAGGGAACCAACCAAAGAGAGGCTTTTACCGAGTCTGCGCCCCACAGCCAGGATCGTCCTTGCGCCTCAAGCCGCGTTTCTTCCTGCAAAGCCCTTCGGGCAACCCGAGAGTTCCGCTTGACGCCAGAAGGGCTTTGCAGGAAGAAACGCGGCTTGAGGCGCCAGGACGGTCCTGGCTGTGGGGCGCAGACTTGGTAAAAGCTCTCTTTGGTTCCCTCCTCCTCCCTCTCCTTCCACAGCCTGCATGACGCTGCCGCCCAGGCTGAGAGCTGCCGCTGCCGCTGCTGCACAACTGAGGGAGGGAGAGGGAAAGCAGAGGTAGCCTCAAATTCCACCATTGGGACAGGGGAAAGGGCTTGTCCCTCAAGAGTGGGGGGGGATAGAGGTGGGAAGAAGGGGCCCGGCCTGTCCCCAGCGCCCCCCACAGACGGATTACGGATCGAACGCTTCTCTCTCTGCAGCCTTTTTCTGCAAGTCCCAGCTACTCAGCGGGGCGTCATCATTTCCGGGGGTTGTAGTTTTCCAGCTCAGATATCAGGATCCGCCGGGATTAAGTGGGAGAAAACGCCGCTGGCCGAGCGGAACAAACACATCCAAAGGTTAATCTTATTTTACGAAAACACAACTTCCAAAAGTCGATCGTGGCCTCTGTCAAGAAGCTCTTCCCCCACCCCCCACCCATTCTGGGGTCTTGGTGTCCCTCGGCTAAGATCCACCCCGGAAAGCAGAACGGGGGCAGCCCTCCTGTAATTCTGGCTGGGTTAAAGAGCAGGGATGGAGGAGCCATATCACACCTTCATTCAAAGGGTGGGGAGGGGGAGGCCTGATAAAGTCCCTCCCTTGGGGTGTCTGAAGTCCCAGCTGAAGCAGCCGAAGGAAAAAGGATAAGCATCCGTCGCTGCCCAATGGCGCTTGGGGTAACCCCGCTGGGCAGAGCCAGTCGAGGCTCATCCTGCAAATGAGGGTTTCCTTTGGGGAGGGCCAGGTGGTTTCAAGCACCCCAAACAGCCAATCTCTCTCTCTCCGTCCCCCTTCCTTTGCTCCTGGGGCTGCAGAACTTTCCATGGGCTCAACAGTAATTGAGTAAAATTCTAAGCCACTGCAGTAGCTGCTTTTTGGTTTTATTTTTTTAATATTTATCAGTCTCTCTTTTAGTTGAAGAGTTGAAGTCCACAAGGCTTAAAGCTGTCAGGTTTGAAGACCCCTGGGTTTTTTTTCCTAAAGGGTTAGGGGTGCAAGGGTCTTGTAACTTGACAGCTTTAAGACTTGCACGCTTCAATGCCAGAGTTTCTGAGCCAACATTTTGGTTGCTAAGCAGGACCGTTGGTAAGTGATACTGATAATAATATCAAGGGCAACATACGAAATCGACTGATGAACAAAGAAGTTACTAAGCAGCTATGTTAAATAATTTGTTTTTGGTTTATTAAATACAATTATATTGCAATTATATATTTTTGTAGTTTAAACTATAAATTGCGCAAAATTATGTTTTTGTCGAAGTGACACACAACGCGAGTTATGCTCGATTTTTTGCCGATTTTTGACACACCACGCCAAAAAGGTTGCCCATCACTGGTTTATATCATACAGTACTTCAATTCCTATAATTATTTCTCAGCTCTACTGCAACCTTTGGGGTTACAAGTAATTTACAGAGTGCTCTAATCTGAAATAAACATACAATTAGGTCAAAAATCCATACTTTGATAGATGAGTGGGAATACACAGAGGAAAGTTTTTACTGACCTTAAACTATGAAAATTTATTTTCTTCCCTACCTCCTCCTTTAGATATTTTAATGCATGTATTTTCCCCTCAAAATGTTTGAGATATTTGAGAGAGGAAAATGTATCTGAAAGTTCAGGAGAAGAAGGCAGATGAACATTGGAGATATAAAAAAATTGGGTAGAAGTAAAGACCTCCATCATCTCCATAACTGTTGCAGTAAGAAGTAGGATAGCTGATCATTATCTTTATTTGCTTCCTCTTACTTTAATTTTTATTTAATATTTCCTTTGGTTGGCAGAATAGAATAGTCAATAAGAATAATTATACATAATATATTGAATAATTATTTTTATTTTATCATATATTGAGTCTTTTTAAAACACACACAGAGATAGATAGGAGAGAGAGGGGAGAGAGAAAGAGAGAAAGAGACTATTAAGTGACTCACCTTTAAGAAAAAGGTAATGGGAAACCATTTAAATGCTATTAGCAAGAAATTGCATTATTATGAGCTTGAGATAAATAAGAAGCTAAATTTGCTTGAGAGGCTCTACTTTGTTTTGGTCTTTTAAAGTCTACTTAAAATTGTCTCATGTATGTGAGTGTGCAATCTATGAAAACAGATTCTGTACAAAACAGCTATTTACCATCTGCATTCTTTCCACTGATCTGAGCTTTAATCCACAAATTTATCTACTGCATATTGCTGAATATGGATATGTTTATTTCTATCTTAACTATACAAACATAGATTAGAAACATATGGGAATGATATGACCAGCACTCATGACATGTGCATGCCGACAACAGATACAAATAAAATCAAACTGAGTACAAAATTATAGAAACATTTCCAAGGATACCATGAAACACTGCTGTTTCCATGATTCTCCAAATAATTGACTTCAGACCCAGAGATGAGCATTATCAGATCATATCTAGATCATTTTGCAACCTTTATGAAAAAGGCTGACAAGCATGGCCCTGCCCCCCTCCCCCCCCCCCCCCCCCCGTTTTAAGCTGTCTTGAAATTGCAGTGCAGTACTGTAAACAAGCTACACCTATTTTCTATCCAACCAGATAGCCAAATAAGTAACTACACCACATTCTTTTGGGTTGTATTTACCATGAAATACAAATGCAGTGAATTTGTGGAGGTAGTGATGGAAAGTTTAGCTAAGGAACAGTTTGGTATAACGTATTATGTTCAAACCAAGTTGCCCAACCACTGAATAGAATGCAATAGTGCAGGCTAATTCCGCTGACTGCCGGCTGCCAGCAGTTTGGCAGTTCGAGTCTCACCAGCTAAGAGTTGACTCAGCTTTACATCCTTCTGAGCAGTGGTGGGTTTCCAAATTTTTTACCACTGGTTCGCTCACATGATGCTTCTGCACATGCGTGGAAGCTTCTGCGCATGTGCAGAAGCATCCAGGCGGTTGGGTGGAGCCTCCCGCCGCTGCTACTACTGGTTTGGCCGATCCAGACCAAACCGAGACCAGCCCACCTCTGCTTCTGAGATCATTAAAATGCGAACCCTGCTTGTTGTGGGCAATATGCTGACTCTGTAAACGATTTAGAACTCTGCAAACGACAAAAGCTTTGAGAAGTGGTATATAAATTTAAGTGCTATTGCTATTGCTTTACTCTTTGCATCCTGATGTACATTATAAATGTCTGGAATGGGGAATGCTTTACACATGCAGCATTATGTGCGAAGGTTAGAATTAAAATCTTACGAAAATAAAACTATGGGTAAGATTTTTCCTGCTATAGTTGTTCACATTTTATCTACAAAGGCTGAGGATACAGTTAGTGAACTCACATGTCATATTAACATGAGGTGGTGTTAGCTAAATCATAGATTAGTGAGATTTCATTGTTTGATTTTTCATTGTAATGTTCATTTGATAGTTAAGCTCCTAACCTCACAGCATGTTTTATGAAGAGATTTTATTTATTGTGTGTGGAAAAAAAGGAATACATCAAATTTCTTTCTCCCACAAAATGGCAAAGAGAGTAACTGAGCCTACATGGCATATATAACTGGAAATTTCTCTTACAGTAGGAGATTAAAGTGTTGAAAGGCACTGATTTATGAATGTAGCGTCATTTTGACTGCAGAATCAAATCTAGGAATCAAAGACAGATTCTAGTACAAAAGAAATCAATGAAAGATTAGGGCTTTCTTTGCTTAACAGGAATATCCACAGAATTGCAAATATGTTTACTGTTAAGTAAGCCTGTGCAATATTGCTTTACAGAAATCAAAATTACTCATGCAGATCCATGTTGAGAAAAATATGGGAACATATTTTTGATTGCACTCCAAACTACTTACCTGCTATCCCAACTAGCTAAATGTGGTCCTTCATATGTCCATGCAATCAAAGTTGCAGGAGCTCACATGAACTCTTTGCAAACAGCTCTGGATACATGGGAAAACCTCTCCAGTTTCCACTAGCAGGTTTCCTCTGAGGAAACCGGAATCATGATTTCATACTGGAAGCTTCACCCTTTTATATTTGCAGTGCAACATTGCATGCAAGAATACAGTAGACAAAGTTTGTAATGTAACATTAGAATGCACTTTTCATTACTTGTTCCTTTCCCCTTTCCCTGTAGATGCCTATAGCCCCTTTGCGAATCTAGAACATAGAATAATAGAGTTGGAAAGAAGGTCTTCTAGTCCATCCCCAAGCAGGAGACCCTATACCATTTCAGACAAATGAAGTCTCTTTTTGAAAGTGTCCATAATGGAGCAACTACAACTTCTGCAGACAAGCTATTCCATTGGTTGATTTTTCTAACCATTAGGAATTTTCTCCTTAGTTCTAGGTTGCTTCTCTCCTTGGTTAGTTTCCAAACTAACCCATATCTGTATGAGGAAAGATACAACATGTAACTTTTTGTATTTTGTATCTTTCCTAACTCTTCTGAGGTCATCCTTTGCCTCTTTAATCTTTGGGACATAGAACTTCCCTTGGCAGAGGACTCAAATTCTGATTTCCTACTTGATTCTAAGCTTCTTGTTATTTATTTAATCCCTCCCTTTATTAACTTGAGCATCTTTGCAAATTCTGTTTCCATTGCTTCTAACTCCTTCCCGTTGCAAACCTGTGCAATCAAATCCTTAGCAATCGGGTACCTTCCTTATATTAGCAAGTCACACTCTAACGCGTAGAGTTGCATGTTTTTAATAAATGTATATATCATTTGGCTAGGTCCAGCTTGGTTAAAGTCAGCTTTCAATATCTTAGATTGCAGCTTATGCTTAAAAATAAAAATGATAATTATTCATACACAGCTATTGATATCAAAATGTTATCCAGGATTCCAAGAGCATATGGAATAACACACATGAAAGTCTCGCATTCAACATGTCGTCATTATTATTATTATACAATTGTATCACAGCGGCCAGTTGTTTCGCCAGATTTGGCATTGGTTACTAATCGGGCCCCACCCAGGGGCCTAGGACGTCGTAATGTATTTTCGTAATATGCGTGCAGATCCAAGCAGTGCGGCTTTTTGCATTTGACTGATGGTGATTTTGTCAATTTTTAACTGTTTTAAATGTAATTCCAGTGCCTTTGGAATAGCACCCAGTGTGCCAATTACCACTGGAATTACCACTGCTGGTTTGTGCCATAGTCATTGAATTTCGATTTTTAAGTCCTGGTATTTTGTGGTTTTTTCATGTTCCTTCTCAGCACCCCTGCTATCACCTGGCATTGCGATGTCTATGATTGTGACCTTATTTTTCTCAACCAGTGTGATGTCTGGTGTATTATGCGCCAGTATTTTGTCCGTTTGTATACGGAAATCCCACAAGATCTTGACCATCTGATTTTCGGTGACTTTTTCAGGATGATGTTCCCACCAGTTTGTTGCTGTTTTAATATTATAATTTTTGCATAAATTCCAATGGATCATTTGTGCTACTGAATTGTGCTGCAATTTATAATCAGTCTGCACGATTTTTGTACAGCAGCTGAGTATATGATCAACAGTTTCATCAGCTTCTTTGCAAAGTCTGCATTTGGCAACATCAGAGGATTTTTCAATTTTGGCCTTAATGGCATTTGTGCGGATAGCTTGCTCTTGCGCAGCCAGGATTAGTGACTCTGTTTCTTTCTTTAATGTACCTGTTGTTAACCATAACCAAGTTTGTTCACTATCCACTTTATCTTTTATTTTTTCCAGAAGTTGGCCATGCAGTGCTTTGTTCTGCCAACTCTCCATTCTTGATTTTATCACATCTTTTCTGTATTCTTGTTTCGTCTTTTGGGCCTTCAGTAGATTTTTGTTCTTTATTTCGATTAATAGATGTTCTTGACTTTCTTTTAAATAATCAGCCAGTGCATGTTTTTCTTCTTCAACTGTTTGCTTCACTTGTAATAATCCTCTGCCACCTGATTTTCGGGGCAGATATAGTCTATCACTATCACCACGTGGATGTAAACTGTAGTGCATTGTCATTAGTTTCCTGGTTTTTCGGTCCAAAATGTCCAAATCAGCTTGTGTCCAGTTAACTATACCAGCTGTGTATCTTATAACTGGTATTGCCCAGGTATTTATGGCCTTGATTGTATTTCCACCATTCAATTTAGATTTCAAAGTTTTCCTAACTCTGTTGGTGTACTCTCACCTGACAATAGTTTTTACTTCTCCATGCTTGATGTTATCCAACTGCAGAATGCCTAAGTATTTGTAGGCTTCATTTTCATTGCATTTAATTAGTTGGCAATTGGGCATTTCAAATCCCTCACTTGCAGTGATTTTGCCCCTTTTTATGGATACAGTGGCACATTTTTCCATGCCAAACTGCATTGAAATATCGGTGCTGAATACTCGGACTGTGTTTGTCAATGATTGGATTTCTATTTCTGACTTTCCATAGAGTTTCAAATCATCCATATATAGTAAATGCGAAAATTTTTCAGCTTCTTTGGCTGTTTGGTAGCCTAATTTCATTTTTTTTAAAAGATTACTGATAGTGGGATCATTGCGATGATGAAGAGAAGAGGTGAAAGTGAATCACCCTGGAAAATTCCTCGCTTGATATTAACCATTCCGTAGATCTCATTCCCTACTGCCAACTCAGTTCTCCAGTGTTTCATCGCCTTTTCAGTAAAGGATGTAATATTTTTGCTAATGCCAGTTGTTTCTAAGTAATTTATGATCCAACTATGTGGCAGTGAGTCAAATGCCTTTTTGTAATCAATCCAGACCATATTCAAGTTTGTTTTTCTGTTCTTACAATTTTCTAATATCATTTGATCAATTAGGAGCTGATCTTTTGTGCCCCTGCTCCTTCTTTTGTTGCCTTTTTGCTCTACTGGCAAGATGTTGTTTGTTTCCAAATAATCCATCATGTTATCTGCAATAATGCCTGTGAGTAATTTGAAGGTTGTTGGCAAGCATGTTATTGGTCTGTAGTTTTCAGGTGTTGTTCCTTTAGTTGCATCTTTCTGAATCAAGTATGTTTTTCCAGTTGTCAACCATTCATCAATTTGGCCCTTTTGTAAAATTTCATTCAGTTGCCTGGCCAATATTGCATGTAAACTGGTCAGATATTTGAGCCAGAAACCATGTAATTGGTCCTTTCCAGGTGATGTCCAATTCTTTACCTTTTTTACTCGATTTTTGACCATCTCAGTTGTTATTTCTAATACTTGCATTTGTTTGTTGCCAATGCTTTTCTCAAAGTCATGTATCCACTTTGCTTCCTTATTGTAGTCCTTTGCATTTTCCCACAATTTTTTCCAGAATTCAACTGTGGCCTGCTTTTCTGGTTTTTCACTTTTGGTGTCACCATTCACATTAAGACTTTGATAAAAATGCCATTGGTCTGATCGAAATTGCTGATTTTGTTTATATTGGATGATTCGTGCCTCATATCTTTCAATTTTTCTAGCTGTTGCTGTTATCTGCTGTTTTACAATCTCTACAGCTTCATTGATGTTTCTTGTATCCAATCTATATCTTCTGATTAGCCGATCTATGATTTTGTTGTTTTTAAGCCATTGCTCATGCATGTTCTTTAAGTTACTAGCATCTGCCCTTAATTTTTTGACTTTTTGTTCTAATCGGATTTTCCACTTTGGCTTTGATGCTTTTTCTGTTATGTGACTAGGTGCTTTGATTTAATGCCTAGTTCATTAGTGACTATTACAGCTGCGCTGTACATTAACTGGTTCGTTTCCAAGATGGATCCCGATTCAATTGTTGAAAACACTGCATTAACCATTTTCATGATAGGGGCCAAAATTTTCTTAGACAGAGTTTTTAGTGATGGTAAATGTTGCCTTTCCTCATTAAGCAGAAAAGGCTCCATGATCTTATCCTTCAATTCTTTTTGTTTTTGAGTTAGTTCATCAGTTGGTTCAGTGATAACTGGTTCTAGTGGTGGTGGTGTTATTTCCTCCCCGAGAGCTTCTTCTGGGAGTTCTACTATAATGTCTTTAGTTGTGTCTTGAATATCAGTTATTTCTGCTTGTGATATTGTTTTTTGGGTTTTGCAATTTGCCTGAATTTCCTCATGTTCAACTTCACTGAACACTTTATTCCGTATAATAAATCGCCTTTGATCTGCTAGTCGTTGTTCACTAACATTTGAATCTGGATATTGTTGTTTCCATAATTCATACATTCGCTTTAAATAGCCTCTTTTTTCTGGCTCTGAGTTGTAGTAACAGGCCATTATGGCATGGTTTTCATCTGCAGTATATTTTTGTCGTTTTGTTGGCTAGTCCACTTGTAGCCCACTTGTCAACCGATGTCCAGGGACCCCAACATCCGCCGTGGCCCTTGTTAACCCACCCGACGACCGATGCGGTATGGAATTCTTATTTGTTTTTTTCACCATATTGTATGGGTTGGCGGGGTTTTTTTTTACGGGACCAGATGCCAACCTGACCACAACCCTTCTCCTTTCTCATCCGGGCTTGGGACCGGCAATGGCGGAGTTGTTGTTGTTATTATTATACAATTGTATCACAGCGGCCAGTTGTTTTGCCGGATTTGGCATTGGTTACTAGTCGGGCCCCACCCAGGGGCCTAGGACGTCATAAAGTATTTTTGTAATATGCGTGCAGATCCAAGCAGTGCGGCTTTTTGCATTTGACTGATGGTGATTTTGTCAATTTTTAACTGTTTTAAATGTAATTCCAGTGCTTTTGGAATAGCACCCAGTGTGCCAATTACCACTGGAATTACCACTGCTGGTTTGTGCCATAGTCGTTGAATTTCAATTTTTAAGTCCTGGTATCTTGCGATTTTTTCATGTTCCTTCTCGGCGACCCTGCTATCACCTGGTATTGCGATGTCTATGATTGTGACCTTATTTTTCTCAACCAGTGTGATGTCTGGTGTATTATGCGCCAGTATTTTGTCAGATCCACAAGATCTTGACCATCTGATTTTCGGTGACTTTTTCAGACTGATGTTCCCACCAGTTTGTTGCTGTTTTAATATTATAATTTTTGCACAAATTCCAATGGATCATTTGTGCTACTGAATTGTGCCGCAATTTATAATCAGTCTGCGCGATTTTTTTACAGCACTGAGTATGTGATCAACAGTTTCATCAGCTTCTTTGCAAAGTCTGCATTTGGCATCATCAGAGGATTTTTCGATTTTGGCCTTAATGGCATTTGTGCAGATAGCTTGTTCTTGCGCAGCCAGGATTAGTGACTCTGTTTCTTTCTTTAATGTACCTGTTGTTAACCAAGTTTGTTCACTGTCCACTTTATCTTTTATTTTTCCCAGCAATTGGCCATGCAATGCTTTGTTCTGCCAACTCTCCATTCTTGATTTTATCACATCTTTTCTGTATTCTTGTTTCGTCTGTTGGGCCTTCAGTAGATTTTTGGTTGTTGTTGTTGTTGTTGTTGTTGTTGTTATTATTATTATTATTATTATTATTATTCACAGCTACCACTAAAAAAGCTTTTGCTCCATCATTTAGATTAGTTGCTTTTGAACTGCACAAAACATCAATCTCTATGTTCCATTTAAGTTTCTTTTAATAATAAATTCAGGTGAAGTAGTTTTGTTATTAATATTGATCAATGTTTCCAAAGAAACCCAGATGTCAACAGTTCTTTTAGTGAGCTCACTTGTATTTAATAGCACTGCTCATGAAAGGCCTAATGAAGGCTAACAGATGGTTGATTTAATTTCACCAAAAAAAGATACACCAAAGAATTTGACAGCCCTCTAACAAAAAGCTTTAATTACAGCAATTTCTACTGCAGCTATTATAACAGTGTAAGTTCCACACAGGTTAAAGTGAGAAGATAGATTCATTTTCAACCTATTTCTTTGTGGATCACATAGAAATACACTTAAATTCGTAAGATATTTGCCAAAGATTTGGAGGGGCAATTTAGAGGAAGTTCTGCATATCTCATGTCTTATTTGAATTATGAACATAATCACAATCTCTGAAATTACACTAAATTCTCTAGAGCATAGGCGTCAAACTCAATCACATCATATGATGTATCATGATGTATCGTGACATTTTTTTGCCTTTGTGGAGCCCGTGTGGGTGTGGCCTGCACGTGCAGTTTGATAGGCCTGTTCTAGGGTTATACTTTCTAGACTGCAAAACCTCTATCAACCATTAGATGGCAACAAAGAGACAGAGAAACTAACATCTTTGCTACTATCTACTATAATGGTCATCTAAGTTTTGCAGCCTACATATAGTATGCTTACCATTCTCCCTATAATACTGTAAATCCTAAATAAAAACATTAATTAGAATTTCTTACATCTATCTAACAATGGCCTGACTCAATTCAAAGTAGAGCTTCAAGGCTTTCTAACAGAATAGCTAGATCTGAGCGTTTCAAAAAGGAAAATAATTTTAAGTGAGTTATTTTAAATATTGATTTAAAAACAAATCCATGGGATTTCCTGAAAAAGCATTAAAATGTCTCCAATGTATTTATTTTATTTTATTTAGCAGAATGGGGTAAAAAGAACACAGACAGTAGACTATTTAGAAAGATAATGACCAAGTTTCCACCTGATATAATTCAACATTATAAATTTTTAAACTAAAAATAGCTAAGTTTGATGATTAGTAAGTAGGAACTTAGTAATTTTTAGATTGCTTGCTTAAATAAATAGTTGATAATGGTAATAAGGTATATTTCTATGTTGGCTGGAGGTGAGGAAGCTGGATATAGGTAATAAATGATTTTGTTAACAAATATTAATGATAACAAATATTAATGATAACAAATAATAATGAAATGATAAGAGATATAGTTAACGACATATATATGTACTGGTTTAATATAAGGAATTTGGATATAATTTGTAAAGAGTGACTTGGAAAAAAGGCTTAGAAATGTTGTTAATTAATGATAAGAGATGTAGTTAATGATATGTATGTATGTATGTATGTATGTATGTATGTATGTATGTATGTATGTATGTATGTACTATTTTAACATAAGGAATTTGGATATAAATTGAAAAAAATGATTTGGGAAAAAAAGGTTTAGAAAATTAATTAATTATTTCTTACTTTGAATATGTTATAAAGGTGTAATGTTATTGGATATATGAAAGTAGATAACAAAAATGTAACTAACTTTTATAATTAGTAAGTAGAAATTTAGTAACTTATAGATTGTTATGTTAAATAATTGATAAGGGCAATAAGGTATACATATATGTTGGTCTGATGAGACGAAAATAGATATAACGGTAAAGGATTTTTTGTTAACCAGTATTAATTATAACAACTAATAATGGAATGATAAGGATAAGGGATACAGTTAATTGTGTGTGTCTGTGTGTTTGTACTACCATAACAAAAGGAACCTGGACACAAATTGTAAACAGTGACTTGGGGGGAAAAAGGGGCTTAGAAACCTTGTCAACTAACTTTTGTTTAGCATATGTTATAAAGGTTTAAGGCTATTGGATGATTTTCTAATAATTAATGAAATGCCATTAGATGGTTGTGTTTTTAACTATGGATTATTCTAGGCAAAAGGACACTAAAACAATTTCAGTCAAATGAGAACTATGATATGCTGAAAGTAAAACTCATTAAGAACTTTGACATTTGATATGAATGTAAGTAATGATTGTGGAAGAGATGCACGAAAGCTAATTGTAACCCATTGACACACTTTCTACAAGATGCAATGTAAGATGATAATTTGTGTGTGTGTTGTTTGTTTAATAAAAATTTTAAAAAGTTGCAAAAAAAATCATGATGAGCATATGGAGATGTCCAAGTGCAGGACAGTAATGGTACTAGTGTGCCACTCCTTAATGATCCCCAATGAAATACCAAGCTTGCTTAAAGATAGCATTGGCCAAAGGCTTTATCAGGCTCAGCTGCCTCCACCATAGAACAAGGGGAATCTTTTTGTATGTGCCTAAGAAATCACCTTAAAGGCTTCTGTAGGATTTCTAGAGCTGGCTTGGACATCAGGATTAGGATTAAGTGGCTCTCGACCTCCTCTAACTGACCAGAATGTTTAGAGGGAGATGAGGTGGCTGGGAGCTTTAGCCAGTGAGTATCAGAATTTTGTTTAAGGTCTGGTACCAGCAGGCCATGTCCCTGATTATTTCATTAAGTCGGATCAGTCCAACAGCTTGAATCGTTTTATGAAAATGGACTCTAATATTTTTGCACAGATCTAGTACTAAACCAAAAATCTGACATCGTGTTTTATTGAACATTGCAAAGGAAGTGCTTGCATTTGAACCTCCTTCAAGGTCCTGGTCGCTATTCTGAGTTCAATTAATAAAACAGGCACTGTAAATCTGCAGGAACAAATGAGTGGTAGGAACTCATGGCTGTCCTCACAAAAATAAAAATTCTAATTCAGGGCAATTTATTATTCCATAAGAGGCCCACCACTCATCCTAGCCTGAGGCCTGGAGGGAAACCACATTTTTAAGGACCATTTGAACAAAGAGAGGGCAGAGCTATGCGGGACTGTGGAGATGTTGCTTTAGAGAGCTGGCATTGCAATTCTCTCAGTTATTAAGGGCTTTTTTTGCAAAATAGGATTCCAAGCTGGACCAATTATGAGGGTGAAGGATGGTACAATGCATTATTTGAGTGCCACAGAGTGAATAAATTGCTTTCTTTTGAACTTTAGCAGGGATGTAATTATTTAAAAAAATAAAAAGGAAAGCTCTTTTTTTTTCTTTGTGATTAGAAATACAACCCTAGATAATTATAAAAAAGATCAGGTCGTCCACGTCATTTGCTGTATATCTACTGTTATAAGTGGATGCTTGAGCACAAAAACACAGAGCCTTTTTGAGGACTTTTGGAAGTCAAAATTTAATTACTGACTGGTTTGATTCATAGAATTTTAAGCACCATTGAAAGTAATAGACTGGGTATGTCATATTTGCTAGGCCAAGACTATTTTATTGATGCAAATATAAGTGGGTGGTATATTGATATCCAAGCTAGGATTAAAGCACAGCAATCAAGAGCTGAAGATCCATTGTGCTACCCGCTGATTTAATTTAGTCCTGAATTATGCCATATCAGCTTTTCCAGAAGTGAGAAAATTCCTAGGAGTTATATAATGTTTTTTTTTAATTATTTTGCACACAATATTAACTGATCCTGATGGTTCTGACTAAGATCTTTCACCTGGGAGAAAAGAAGGAGATAACAAAAACTAGAACTCTGAAAACTTAGTTGCAGAAAATACTCTATTTTTTTTATTGTATTCCAAATTCCTCCCAAAACTGGAGCCCATTTAATGGATTTTCACAAACTGTGCAGTCTTTACTAACTGATCCATGTAAAACTGTAGGATTTCTCCAGACCTCTTTTAATAATTTACAAGATGCCAAAAATCAATGCAGTTCCATTCATGGTAATGCTGTTGCGATAGGTCAGTCTTGGAATATATTTCAGGATTTTCAAGAATGATGAATGTTGTGAATGAAGAAATTTAATGTTGACTTTTGTGAGTATCAACCAGTATCAACCCATTCAAAGCGAACATATCAACATATCAGCGGCCATCAACCCTAAGGTCAGCAATGAAAGGAAGGTACTAACAAAGATCGAGAATTATAAAAATATGGTAAGCATTTGAGAGACATGCTGTCTGGGTAGTTGATTTCTGTTAGTTTGATTTTTTTGCTTCTTTGATTTTAACCAAACCTAAAAAAGTGGCATAATGAGATAATTCTCAAAATTTAACTTACAAAGCACTATCTACAAAGCAGTTTGTTACTGCTTAGAATGCCTAAGTCAACTGTTGCTGCTCTGAATTGAGAATGAGCATATCAGAAAGCTGGATATTCAAAATATGTGTAGTTGCAAATGAAAAGGCATATATGAAAAACTTTTGAACAGTCATCCCTATTTCTAGCTGTTGGATGATGTTGTTGGGGTTGAGTCAATGACCTAAATTGGAAAGCTTGTGCGACCTCTGAGGTCAACTACAGCAATGGACAAAATGACTATCTGCTCTAGGTACACAGTTCAGATAGAAAAGAAGAAAGGAAGGAAGACCAACTGACTTCTTAACAGATAAGCTGACTGCCTTCATGGAATGTAAGCTATAGTTCTATTGCATAAGTTTTTAAGAGATGGAGCTGAACTGATGTGTTGTTTCTTACTATTGAAACTTCTGCATGCTTTTGGCCTGCATTAAAATGCAAACGCCACTGCTTTGGTTTGGTTAGCTGGCATGAAAGACAAAACTTGCTTTCTTTGCAAGAGACCATCTCTTCTCCTTGTCACAGAAGAAGGATTCTCTCAACCTTGTTCTACAGAGTGCACCAAAAACGGTTTCTCTCTAAGAATTCTTTCATAGTGTGAGCTCTGCAAAACAATTTTACTTTTTCTTCGAAGAATATATATGTACCCACTCCAATACAATTCTATACGATTCTAAAAAGCTGAGAGGAGCTCCAGAACATATTGCATAACTTCACTTCAGTCATAAAAACAACCTCTACCATTTCTGCAAAATGGCTTCATAGGAGATATCGTTCAAAACTTTATTGAAGTGAAAGCACTCTTTCAAAGCGTCACATAATTCTTGTAAGAAGAGTTCGCAAGTCTTGATAAAAATCAGCCGGCTTCATTTGGAGGACAGGACTAATGTAGTTTTAAAATGACGTGGTATGAGATAGTTCTTTAATTTTATATCCTGCTCTCAAAAATTTAAAACCACATAAGTCAAGGTTGTTCCTATCTTAACAGAATGGATACAAAAATGGCATTGGTGAGTACTGAAAATGATGTTTTTGGTAGTGTTCTTCTCTCTCATTGTAATAGAAAAAGAACCTGAATTTTTTGATTTCTAAGTTACATAGCTGTCTCTTGAACCTAATGTTGTAGATCTTTTGCATTCTATTTGATATGTCATCAGAAAATGTATTAGTTTGGTGATTAGAGGGATAGGCTTAATTGCTAAAGCCTCTCTCTGTTATACTCATGGATAGTCATATGTGAAGCAAAATAATCCATGTACGAAGCCATCTGCTCCCCATACTCTAATGCAAGGGTCTCCAAACTTGGCAACTTTAAGACTTATGGACTTAACTCCCAGAATTCCTCAACTGGTCATACTTAGTGGGTTGTGTGACATACACTGGCAAATCAAAAAGTTGTCCTTTGTAGTCTTCTCTGAAGCCTCAACTCATAAATGCATTAGCTTTTGTCTTTCTCATCTCTTTAACTGGGCAATAGAAAAATATAGGTGGGGTAATTATAAAGCTTTGGTCCTTTGGCATAGTCAAGAATTGCCTACAGTTTAGTCCCATCTCATCAGCAGCAGAAGAAGGTATTTCTGAAGGCTTATTAGATAGTTCTGAAAGTGGAAAATCATTTAAATTTAAATCAGCAATGTGCTACAGCTGCCAAAAAAGCCAATACAATCCTAGGCTGCATTAAGAGAGGGATAGAATCAAGATCATGAGAAATAATACTACTGCTTGATAATACTTTGGTAAGACCACACTTGGAATACTGTATCCAATTTTGGTCACCACCATATAAAAAGGATGTTGAGATTCTGAAAAGAATGCAGGGAAGAGTGACAAAGAAGATTTGGCGGGGGAAGGTTAAGCATATCAAGGACTATTGCAGGAATTGAATTTGTCTAGTCTAGTGAAAATAAAAACCAAGAGGTGACATGATAGCACTGTTCCAAGAGGGGCTGCCACAAAAAAGAGGCAGTAAACTGTTTCCCAAAGCAAGACAGGAAGCAATGGATAGAAACAGAACAAAAAGAGATGCAACTTAGAACCAAGGAGGAATTTCCTGACAATAAGAACAATCAACAAGTGGAACAACTTGCCTTCAGAAGTTGTGAGTGCACCGACATTGAAGGCTTTTAAGAAGGGACTGGACAACCATTTGTCTAAATGGTATAGGGTCTCCTGTTTGATTATGGGTTGGACTAAAAAAAGCTTCAAGGTCCCTTCCAACTCTATTATTCTGATATTCTGAAATTCTTTTTCTTTTCTTTTTGAATTTGGTCATTTGAAAAGGCCATGCTGTAGCCATTTATAGTTCTTTGATTGGATCTAAGCAGGGTTCCATGACTTCACATCTCACCATGTGGATTTGAGTATCAGGAAATAGGCTTAATGTACTATGCTCTTCATCCTAAGGCCAAACTTAGATATCTTCCATCAAATCCATCAGTTAGCATGACAAGTCTGTCTAGCATATTTAGCCACTAACATTCTCCAACAATACTCAGTGTGGCTTGTTTTTAAGGCCCTGTGCAGCTTCTCAATGTGCACATTATCATGTAATTTGATACAACATGGTCATGGAGGAAAGGAAGATAGGATAGGATTCAGTTGACTTTCCTCCATCAATCCTACATCTGTAATGGGATGAAACATGAGCCTGTTAACTCGCTTCTGCAATTTGGCTGTCAATACCAACCATCTATGGGTGACTAGGGAAAGACAGTGCTTAGAAAACAGGCATCCTTTTTTTAGTGCACCATTTTTCTGTTAGAGCACAGATCATAAAATTAAAGGCTCATTCGTTTTATTAGCGTCCCTTCTTCCCATTCCAGAAACAAAAGGATTTATTGTTTATTAATTATCCTGTGACAGACAGATGCCCATGCCAATTAAGCATTTAATTATTTATTTAATTTCTAAACAGGCCTAGCATGTTTCATTCTCACAGGAGGCCTTGAAGTTTTACCACCAAGACTGTACTTGGAGGATGGTCAATTTGAAAGAAGATGTAGCTTCGTAATGAATGTTCCCTAATTATAGGAGTTGAAAACAGCAGAATGTTCTAGCAAAGTCAATTAAATGCTAATTAGTATTGGATTCAGCCTTGCCTTTGTGTGGTGAATTGTTCACATGTAAAGTATCTCTTCATTGTGCAGAGATACCAAATCCCTTATTCGACCCTCTTCCTGTATCTCTGGTACTTTTTTCAAATTGGGGGGGGGGGGATGCAAAACTCTTTCTACATTATAAAACACTGGAGGACTCATTAGCTAATACAATAACAATAAGTTTTGGTGGGTTATTTTTACATAAATCTCTCCAGGTTGCCAGATATGCTAATGAATTCACAGTTGTGTCTTTCTCAAGAGTTCAGAGGCCTAGGTAGATCGGTAGATGCTTAGTGTTTTACCACTGTTTTATCTTTCGGTGCACCAAGAACGTTTCAGGAGTGAACTGGCCATCATCTCAAATATTTCAAGTATATGACAGCAGTTGCAATTGTTGTATAGTAAAAGTTAGTCCTCGCTGTTACGAATGACAGCTCGGCAGCAGCCAGGCGCGTCTTAGCCAATCAGACACGCCTGTCAGTTGCCGGGCGAGTCTGAGGAACTATAAAAGGCAGACTCGTTCAAACTGTCAGTTGTTCAGCACCAGAGCAGACGAACACTCCAGTCCAGCTGGAGCTGCTTCTCTGCCTCTCTCTCTACACAGATCATCCTTCTGTTGCTACATTGTTAAACCAGCACCCTGCCTGGTTGTTACCTGTTACTGTTACAAGTTGTGTTAAAATAAATTGGTTACAGAGTTACCGGACACGAGCCTCTGTCTCATTCCTGAAGATATAATACTGGCGACGAGGACTGGGGACCTGTAACCAGAAGAAAAAGGAACCAACTGCCACTTCTCCAACCAACTGCTATGGCCGGAATGCCAATGTTTGCCCCTTTTGGGGTTGGAGGTGAAACCTGGGAGGCATTTCTTGAACGGTTTGAATGCTTGTTAATCGCTAACAACCGTCAAGATCAGTCTCAAGCGAGGAAATGTGGGTTCTTCCTTACGGCTTGTGGCCCAGAAATGTTTGCCACCGCAAGGTCCTTTGCCGCCCCTAGAGCGGTGTACGACCTCACCTGGCAAGAACTAACAGACGGATTGCAGGCATACTACGCACCTACTCCATCTCAAATAGCCAGACGCTTCGCTTACCGCAGGCGAGTCCAAAAGCCTGCAGAAACGGTAAATCAATTTTTGCAAGCCTTGAGAGTTGCTGCAGCGCAGTGTGAGTTCCCAGATCTTGAGGCAAATCTCGCAGAGCAATTCGTCTGTGGCCTAAAGGATATTTTTCTCAGGCGTAGACTTTTGGGCAAGCCTAAGGTCACATTAGCTTATGCCATAGACGAGGCTCGCGCTGCGGAGTTGGCAGATTGATCCTCCAACGAAATAGAACGCTACCTCGCGCAGATGACGGTTGCTGGAGGGTTACCTGCCACTCAAGCCTCAACCGTTCCAACTCCTCCTCCGCTCCAGCAGCCAACGTACATTACAAATCTAATTGATGAGCTAGCCCCCCTGCCTGACTATCTACAACAACTTCAGGTAGATAGACTTGGAGCACAACCCCGCCGTCAGCAGCCTCGACAGAGTCAAGCCATCAGCCGTTTCCCTTCAAACTCCTCTGCTTGCATTGGCTGTGGCGGAGCGCACGCCCGGGCTAATTGCCCCTTCAAGGCAGCGGTTTGCCGCCGCTGCGGAAAGAAAGGACATTTAGCCCATGTCTGCAAGGCTTCACTTCCTACTCCTTCTGCAGCAATCGAGCCACCTCCTCCATATGGTCCTCCTCCACCCCCGCCAAAGAGCTCGCAGCAGCGGAAACCTGCTCAGCGTCAAGACGAATGCTTTAACATCAATCAAGCTTCTTCGTCCCTGCATGACACCTCCATCAACTCATCCTCACAGGGTACGGACAAAATCAATATTAAAATACTGATTGAAGGGAAGCCGTGTCAGATGGAAGTGGACTCCGGCTCATCAAAATCCCTTCTTTCTTGGGACACTTTTTCTATGTTGTGCCCCCACGTGAAACGTTGTCACTTGTCACCCCTTAACGCAATTTTAACAGACTATCAAGGCTCCCATATCTCTATCCTAGGTTCATATGCCTTGAGGGTTTCTTATGGCAAGTTTTGCGCTGTTTTACCTGCTTTAATTGTTCAGAAACCTTTACCAGCAATTCTGGGGTTAGAATGGTTTTCTCCCTTGGGTATCTCCCTTCAGGGGATTCATTCTACTGCGGACACACCCCCAGACATAGCAGCAGTCTTGTCAGACTATGCTGATATCTTTGATGGCCAGCTAGGCCATTACAAAGGCAGCCCCATATCCCTTAGCTTGGACCCCCAGGTTGCACCAATCAGACTGAAGGCCCGCAGGGTGCCCTTTGCATTAAGGCCAAAGGTTGAAGCTGAGCTCGATAAGCTCGTGGCGCAGGGCATACTGGAGCCCGTCGACCACTCACCTTGGGAGACCCCCATTGTGATTGCGGTGAAGGCCGACGGCTCCATTAGGATCTGCGCCGACTATAAGTCGACCATCAACCTTGGCCTTCAGGCAAACCCCTATCCAGTCCCTGTTGTACAGCACCTGCTCCATTCCTTGGGGCAGGGCCGTATTTTCGCTAAACTGGATATGGCGCAGGCCTACCAGCAACTCCCTGTGGATGACGATGCGGCGGCTGCCCAAACCATCGTCACCCACCGGGGGGCTTTCCGTTGTCGCCGCCTTCAATTCGGCGTTTCCGTTGCCCCGGGGATTTTCCAGAGCCTCATGGAACGTCTGCTCCATGGGCTCCCTGGAGTGGTACCTTACTTTGATGACGTCCTGATCGCTGCTGACAGCCGCTCAGACCTCATCAAAGTACTGAGGAAAGTCCTCGACCGTTTCAGGGGCGCGGGTCTTAAATTTAAACGCAGCAAATGTTTCTTTGCTGTGCCCCAAGTGGATTTCCTGGGCTTCACAATTGATGCCCAGGGAATTCATCCTACCCCTTCTAAATTGGCAGCTATCAGGAATGCTCCCACTCCTACTACAACGGCGCAGCTCCAATCGTTCCTGGGGCTTCTAAATTTCTATGCGCCTTTCATCCCTCACAAGGCATCACTAGCCGAGCCGCTACATCGGTTGCTCGACCGATCCGCGCCTTGGCAATGGGGCAGCCGCGAAGCGCATGCATTCGCGGCTGTCAAATCCCTGCTGACGTCAGAGGCAGTCTTAGTGCAATATAGCGACAAGATGCCCCTGACTCTAGCATGTGATGCCTCCCCCGTCGGTTTGGGGGCTGTTCTGAGTCACGTCCTGCCCAACGGCTCAGAAGCCCCCATAGCTTTTTATTCTAGAACACTGTCCTCGGCTGAGAGGAACTACAGCCAGATTGACAAGGAGGCTCTGGCTGCAGTGTCTGGAATCAAAAAGTTTCACGACTACCTATACGGGCGGCACTTCACCCTATTCACAGACCATAAGCCACTCCTTGGGCTACTGGCTGGTGATAGACCGACCCCTCCTATCCTGTCCCCAAGGATGACCCGCTGGACGGAGTTCTTAGCGGCGTATTCTTACGCCCTGTGCTACCGTCCGGGCAAGCAAATAGGGCATGCAGATGCCCTTAGTCGCTGCCCTCTTCCGGACACGGAAGATCAAGCGGTTCCTTGCCGTTCTGTTCTGGCAATTGCTCAGTTAGAATTGCCATTGACTTCTACCGATGTGGCCGCCTACTCTCGGTCTGACCCCACACTGTCACAGCTATTGAACTGGGTCCTGAGAGGCTGGCCTGCGGGTGAGTTACCACCTCAGTTCAAGCACTTCAAGAACAGACAGTGGGAGCTTTCTATACATTCAGGCTGCCTACTGTGGGACGACCGTGTGGTCATCCCAACGGTCCTCCGACAACAGATTCTGCAACGTCTCCATGAAAGTCACCCCAGAGTAAGCAGAATGAAGGCCCTTGCTCGCAGTTTCGTTTGGTGGCCAGGGTTAGATGCAGAGATCGAAGCCTGGGTCGCCAAATGCGAAACCTGCCAGCAGTCCCGACCATCTCCTCCTTCCTCTCCCTCCCGGGAATGGGAGATGCCTCGGGGTCCCTGGTCTAGAATACATATAGATTTCGCTGGCCCCTTTCACGGCCAGACTTTCCTTATAGTTGTGGACGCGTACTCTCGATGGGTGGAAGTATTGCTCATGCACTCCACCACATCTGACAGTACTGTGCGAGCCTTGCGACGATTGTTCGCAACCCACGGGTTGCCGGACACAGTAGTGTCCGACAACGGCCCGCAATTCACGTCTACAACGTTCCAAACATACCTGGCCGAGCAAGGGGTCCGCCACGTGCTGGTTGCCCCTTACCACCCGGCCAGCAATGGCCGAGCGGAAAGGGCGGTTAGATCTGCCAAGGAGGCTTTGGGCCGTCTAAACCGTGGAGACTGGCAGGCAAGGGTGGATGCTTACTTATTGGCACAGCACTCCACACCTTGCCCCCTGACACAGAAAAGCCCCGCGGAGATGTTGATGGGCAGGCGCCTGCGGACCACCCTGGATAGATTGCATCCCGTCTATTCAGGAATTCAGTCTGGCAACCTGGGGCCTCCAACCCCCTCCCGCACTTTTAAGCCTGGGGACCTGGTTTGGGCTAGAAACTATGGAGGAGAGACGAGATGGGTGCCTGCAATTATAACCGAAATAACAGGGCCCGTTTCCTACAGGATTCGAGTTTCAGATGGATCAACCTGGAGAAGACACCTGGATCAATTGAGACAACGACGGTCATCAGAAAATGATTCTCAAGCCGACACGCAAGGTCCTGGCTTAACCGTTTCTCAGCCAGACCTGAACCCGCAACCGCAGTTAAATAACCACAACTCTCCAGCCTTCTCCAATCCAGGCCAGCCTAGCTCAGTATCACAGCCCAGCAGTGCTTCTCAATCCGGAGTTGAAAACCCCAACCCATTACGTTTAGGCCAACATAGACCTAGCCTTCCCCTTCCAGAGGCCGCCTACCGGCCTAGCCATAAGCCGTCAACATCCTCGGCCGCGCCCCCTTCGCCCAGCTTACCATTCAGTGGGAGTCATCCATTCAGGGTTCCTCTGCCATCAGACGTCACCTGGAGCTTCACTCCCCGAGGGGAGGAGCTCAGACAGGGACATCAATGCGATGATCCGCCTGCAATGCAATTGCGGCGTTCGGGGCGTGTCCGCCGTTCTCCTGTATACTTACAGGACTACGCGTGCGCAAACATCACGCATGCGCACAGCTGGGGGGGAAGAAGTGTTGTATAGTAAAAGTTAGTCCTCGCTGTTACGAATGACAGCTCGGCAGCAGCCAGGCGCATCTTAGCCAATCAGACACGCCTGTCAGTTGCCGGGCGAGTCTGAGGAACTATAAAAGGCAGACTCGTTCAAACTGTCAGTTGTTCAGCACCAGAGCAGACGAACACTCCAGTCCAGCTGGAGCTGCTTCTCTGCCTCTCTCTCTACACAGATCATCCTTCTGTTGCTACATTGTTAAACCAGCACCCTGCCTGGTTGTTACCTGTTACTGTTACAAGTTGTGTTAAAATAAATTGGTTACAGAGTTACCGGACACGAGCCTCTGTCTCATTCCTGAAGATATAATAGCAATCATTTTCAGTAATTATTCCAAAGGAACCAAATAAAGAAGTAATCATTATCGAGTGACTTCCAGCAAGAGGTGTGTCCCTTTGGTACAGTTCAAGAGCTTACTCCATATGCAGAACAGTAAATCTGACAGCCAGTCTTATGGGAAGCTTTTAAATTGGGTTATAATGTTCATTATTATGACAAAATGAAGGGATATGGTGGCTCAGTGGCTAAGACACTGAGCTTGTCGATTGAAAAAGCAGGAGTTTGGTGGTTTGAATCCCTAGCGCTGCGTAACGGAGGGAGCTCCCATTACTTGTCCCAGCTTCTGCCAACCTAGCAGTTCGAAAGCATGTAAAAATGCAAGTAGAAAAAAAGGAACCACCTTTGGTGGGGAGGTAACAGTGTTCCATGAACCTTCAGTGTTTAGTCATGCCAGCCACATGACCATGGAGACAGTCTTCGAACAACTTATGACCATTGCAGCATCCCTTTGGTGACGTGATCAACATTTGGATGCTTGGCAACTGGTTCATATTTATGACTGTTGCAGATTCCCAGAGTCATGGGATCCCCTTTTGCGACCTTCTGACAAGCAAAGTCAACAGGGAGGCCAGATTCACTGAAGAATTGAGTTACTAACTTAACAACTGCAATGATTCACTTAACAAAGTGTGGCAAGATAGGTTGTAGAATGGAGAAAAACTCACTTAACAAATGTTTCACTTAGCACTAGAAATTTTGGGCTCAGTTGTGGTTCTAAGTCAAGGACTAGTGTACAACAATTAAAAAATGTGGCACCTTATAGACTAAGACATTTTTGTGTCATAAAGTTTCAAATTGTGTGCCCATTCCTGGACCAGAAAACCTTGTTCACAATCATTTATACTCTGTTCACTTCCCAGTTGTATTACTTCAATGCACTTTATATGAAGCTGCTCTTGAAGAGCATCCAGAAGTTACAACTGATCTAGATTAGATCAGTACACAGGTTTGGATGCTCTGTGGTTATACTTTTACTGCTTGAGTTGCTCTGGGTTCTAGGTATTTTGGGATGGGTTCAAGTCTAGGTGCCACTTATAACTATTAAAGCCTTAAAGACCACCTCTCCTTGAGAGTATATGCCCATTCCATCATGTTACATAGGGTGGCCTGCTCCAGGTATCCTCTTTTTAATGCTGTCGTATGGTGGGACCCAGAAAGCATCCCTTCTCCACAGCAGTTCTTGCCTTATGGAACACCCTACACTCTGAGACCTCCAGCAGGCCCTATTTACAAGCCTTCTAGAAGGGTCTTCAAGAGTGATTCTTTTCCACAAACAGGGTTAGGATACAGCTAGATACCAGCAACATTGAATGCTGGTGTATGGAAGACCACTTTAGAGGCACTGGCGGCTTTGTTATAACTTTGAGATGCTTTTGCTACTGTTGTGAGTTGGCCAAGATTATGGCATATAAAATGGAAGGGGATATAAATCTTCTAAATAAACAAACTATGTCTTGCAGCCATTAATACCGTGTTTTCCCCAAAATACGACAGGGTCTTATTTTCTTTTTACCTACAAAATATGGCTTGGGCTTTATTATGGGGGGAGGGTTTATTGTTTTGGGGTTGCCGGGCAGCTGCTCTCTTGCAAGCAGGCTCCCAAAGAGCCAGGCATAGCCTCATGGGCGAATAGCTGTGTTGCGCTGTCACAGCAGTGCAACACAACAGCCATGAAGTGACCACACTCACCAGCAGCCACCCGGCAAACTCCATTTGCAGCCGGGCACAGTGCCATTCACTGACCTATGGGTATCGCCAAGCCGTGTGAGAGCCTGTCCACTACCGCCTGGCTCCCGCGACTTGGCGCCTTCTAAATGCCAGTGAATGGCGCTCTGCACGGCTGGAGAGGGGGGTTGCACAAGCAGCTATTCCACTCTCGCTCACCCACCTCCCAGCCTCACAAGGCATGGCCCAGCTCTAATTACAGAGCCAGGAAACCTCTGCTGCCACCACCATCCCATCGTATTTTCGGGGAAACACGGTAGCTTGGTATTAATAGCATTTCTACCTTTGAAGTCATTATGACATCTTGTGGTAAGAAATTCCATAGTTTAAATGCTCTGTGAAATACTTCTTTTTATCTGTGCTGAATCATCCAGCACATTTGACCTCACTGATTACACAGTGATTGGAAGAGTTTCAACTGACTTAGAGCTTAGAATGCTGGTTTATTGCTTTGTGATGACGATGACTTCAATAGCTTGAAGGATTTACATGTTAGTCTGTAACTGCAAAGGTTATTTCAGACATAAAAAACAGGATTTGATCTTGCAGTCATGGATGTGAAATCTCCACTAATGGGTACCCAGATGTGTACATGCATGGATAAATAAATGGTTGAAGAAATAATGAGAGGAGAGAGAATTGGAGAATGTTCTATGTTTGCTCCTTGAACAACTAAACCTAACTATTCGGAGTTAATGAAACTACCATGAATTAATACCGAAAGCACATGTTATCCGTAATGCTCCCAAAAATTATTAATGAATTTTCTGCTTTCCGAAATAAAATCAAAGAACCTGCGCTTTCTTTTACAACACAGATTACTCTTTCCTATATTAACAAAAGGATCAGACTTCTTTCTTCCATGTCAAGGAATCTAACCTTAATTTGGTGCTTCATTGCATTTGTAATAACCACCAGCTAAACTGGAAGCAATCAGATCAAGAATATTAATTTGTCTAAAGATAGTCCAGTGAGCATTTTAACCATCTTGCAGAGGTTTGGTTAATACAAAGAAATTCTTCTCCTTATTTTTCTATTCCCCTGCTGTAATAACACTGCCAGCTGCTCTCGCTACTTCACATGAATTCTGGTCTATTCCAATTTTCCACTTCCTTGCATTTAATCCCAATGTTAGAAATGAAATCCCATGCTACACTAATATCCTGTTGCTAGTACAGAAGAGATCAATATTTCAAAATATCTTATGTTTTATAGATTGGGCATCTTTTGCATAAGAATATATTGGCACCTCGGTTATTTATGTGATAATGACTGCATTACTTTGTGTAGTGTAATAAAAGTACTGCACTGGGCAGTCAACATAACTGCATCTTGTTTTCTTCTGTAAGTAGTCCTTGTTTAACATCCATTTATCATTGGATCATTTGAAATTGTAACAGGATTGAACAAAGAGTACTTGCACCCAGTCCTCCTGCAGTCACATGGTTTCAATTTGGGTACTTGGCAACTGGCTTGTATTACAACAGTCGCACCATAATGGTATCACAGTGGTTAGAATGCAGTACTGCAGGGCTAACTCACTGCTCACTCAAGAAGTTTGATTCTGAGCAGCTCAAGGTTGACTCAGCCTTCTATCTTTCCAAGGTCAGTAAAATGCAGATGTAGATTGTTGGGGGCAATATGCTGACATTGTAAAAAACTCAGAAAGGATTGTAAAGCACTATGAAGTGGTATAAAAGTCTAAGTGCTATCGCTGTTCCTACCATCATGGTCACATGACTATCATTTGCAACTTTACTACCAGCTTCTGACAAGCAAAGTCAATAGAGAAGCCAGCAATCGTGGCAGGCAATCCTATGACTGCAGGATGCAACAACCACACATGATTCACCTAACAATGGAAACTGGGACTGCTGGAACTACTGTCAAACATTGACATGGCAATTGACATTATGTCTTACAACTATATTGCTTAGCAACAGATTTTCTGGTCCCAGTTAACATCAGTGACCAAGATCTAATCTGTATGAAAATGCTTCCATTTCAATTGAACATGTGTGAAATAGTAAGAATACCACCTTTCCTCCTGCTACTAGTCCATTTTACCATGAGTGACTGGATTGATAAACTCCTTGGTTTTTTTTTAAACAAGTTCATTGAAGGTGCAGAGAAATGGCCTTCCTCCCACCCTCCCTCATTTCTTCAATAATTTTCTCTTTTAAGAAAGTTACTGGATTTTTTAAATGCTACAATATACTTTCACTATATTGCCTCCAATTTGTGCAATTAGCTAGTCCTCTGTAGGAAGATATCTAAGGGCTTCCTATTTGTGAGTATGTTTATATCATTGTGGATTTTTTCATGCTGTTAAAATTGTGCTAGGGCGGTGATGGCGAACCTATGGCACATGTGCCACAGGTGACATACAGAGCCCTCCAGCCATTGCTCCAGCCCAGCCCGACCATGCATGTGTGCGCACCTTCCACCAGCCAGCTGGTCTTCGAGTCTCTGCTGTGCATGCATGGGGAGCAGGATGCATGCAAGCGGAGACTAACACATTATAATTTTGGGGCCTCACGCAGCACCCTCGTGCCCCATTTTGGCTTCCAGGTTGGTGCAGGAGGACTTCCAGGCCTAAAACGGGATGTGGGGGAGTGTGTGCCCTGTTTTGGCTTCCAGATTGGTGCAGGAAGCCTTCCAGGCTTCCAGGGGTGCGTGCACAATGCATTAATCAGTTAGTCTGTTCTTTCTAGAATTGTTACTTTTCAAATGTTCTGATTGCTGGTAATACTTTTCCTATAAATAATGAGCAACCCCAGAGTATCTACATGAAAAGCATAAGTATTCTGGAACATAGTCTAGATGCTATACATAATTTAATGAGAAACTAGCTAGGTCTTCTGGATTTCATGTTATGTTGATTCTGATTTGTTGGAACATGCAATAGGAAGAAGTTAAAAATGAATTAATTATGCCAATTCATTTAGCGATGAGATGTATTCTTTATGATTTATATCCCATATATTAAACTTCCCTTGCGAACACAGAATCATAAAAAGGAACATACCATGTTGAAGGGAAGAAAAAAATTATGAGAGTAAAAGTGTATCAAAGGGCATCTCAGCATATGATGAATAACATTGTGCAATAGCACCACTTTTGGATTCTTTTCTACCATTCATTACAAAACATTTCAAAGTAAGCACCTTCTTTAACAAAAAATTAACATGGTTGATTTAATGTTAGACATAAGCATGATCATCCCTGCTCACAGCAGCATAGGCTCATATCTATTTCTGTCTGCTACTTTAGAGATTGAAAAGGACTGAACATACTGGCACAGGTTTGCTCCTTCAACTCTGGTTAGTAGAATGTCTTCTATTATCTTTGGTTTTTGGGGATCATCTCCACACTGAGTAGAAAAGGTCTTACGGTGAAATCTCTTCCTCAGGTCATTAGCGAGCCTTTCCCAAATCTCATCCTTTGGCAGTCTTCTCCAGATTGCTCTGGAACAACTAAACCCTCAGTGGGATAATACTGCCCAGTCCAAATTAGGTTTATGAGCCATCAGTTCTCTTTCCCAGAGCAACAAATCTTCCACAGACAGAATTGTCTGGATCCCTCTAAATGAGTGCCAGCCATTTTTGCCCCTTTATCAAAGATCTTCTATTTCTTCCCAAAGTGCTATTCCCTGCTGTTGCTGTTTTCAATCTCACTTCTGAAATCAGCCTAAGGGCTGCTTCTCCTCTTATGAGAACACATTTTGATGATAAACTAAGCAAACTCCTAATGTCAGCTTCTCTTATCAGCTACCTAGCACAAGGCACCTGTGTGGCTATGTGAACAACTAACAGGAAGCCTCAATTAACACAAACTTTTACAAGAAGAAACATAGTTCTCAGTAAACATTCATTAAGAATACAGGATGGCCATAGTCTGAATATCATTCACTTCTATTTCCTTATGACTTTTATTTAAAGATATATTTCAATTGCTAAATTATTATTCTCTTCAGAGGACAAACAGAATATAAATGTTAAAATGTTTCCAAAACAACAGCAGATATCCTACATGGACAATGTCCATTGCTTATTTTTTACCCATTTTTCTTTTTCCCCTTTCTATGAAAACCAGCCTTTCTTATTTACAATAACTGGTTTAATATAAAAAGTTACACAACAGAACTGCAAACTAGTTGCAACAAAATTAAAGGCAAGTCTGTTTTAAAAGAAATTCAATACAGTGTTTTAGATGTTTAAATAGTGATTTCCCTTTACTATAAAGTTTACTGTTAGCAAAGAATTTATTTTTATCATCATTCAGGGAGAGTAGGAAATATTTGCCTGGCATCTAAATATTGCAGCAAATGGTCCATAGTAATAGTAATTGCAATATGCTCATTCTCTTCATTTATCTATGCATATTTTTGCTGAGATAGTCTGTTCCTCATATTTCATACATCATTTACACCTCCATGCTATAATTCCAGGTCAGGAAGTTTTTTAATATTTAATACAAAATCAATTTTATTTTCTGAAGAATTCAAAGTACTCAAAGAGAACATAAATCACTCAGCTCGGAGTAAGTCATCTTTCCCAAGTTTTGTTTTGTTTTCATTTCATTGATAACAGTGCCACGGAAAGAGAGATTTATGGAAACATTCCACAGAGTCTGTTGATCTTTAAATACTAATACTCTACTGGAAGAAATACCATTCTCACAGTTCTACTAGGAGCAGAGATCTCCTATTAAATGTCCTTTAGTTTTCATGCCAAATGCTAATTAATTCAAGGGTTATATGAAGTTCACTATGACTTATCTTTGCATAGGGGATGCTGCTTGAATAATTACATCTGTGGAACTCCCTGCCCCCCAAAAATGATCTGGTTCATTCTTCTTAAATTAAGGTAAAGGAGGAAAAATAGATTTCCATCACTTCTAAGTTTCTTTAAATGTGAGTCACAGTTCTCAGTGGGGTAAATATATTGAAATGGGGTTGGAGGGAGAGGGAGAGAGAAATAAAAATTTTGAAAATTAAACAAAATAGTGGTAGATTCTCTCTGCTGATTCTCAGATATTTTAATTTAGATTCTTACAATGAGTATCAGGATGTTTGTAGATTTTTATGAAGTAAATGGTTGCTTGCAGAGTTAACATTCGGTGTTACTAGGAATCCACAGTTAACAGTGTTAATTGGGTCAGGAATTTGCATAGGTGAGCAATGTGGTAACATGCAATGTCACATGATTGCATCATTTATTAATGGCAGTCCTGGGACTCCTCATTGCTGTCATTAAGCAAGAATTGCAGTCCATTAAGCAAGTCCCAGGTAGCTTGCGAGCAAGCTGGCAGGCAGGTAAGCGGCTACTGCCAGGCACGGACAGCTTTGCAGGTGGCCCACAAGGTATGGCACAAGTGCAGCAGAACCAGGGATGGCTGCTGCAGACTGGGGAGAGTATGAGTAACTTAAGGGGGTAATTTTCCCTACCAGATTCCCCATTGACTTTGTGGGAAGCTAGAATGGAAAAAAATCACAAATGTGATCACATGACCCCTGGATACTGCAACTATCATGAATCCAAGCTGGTTGCCAGAATGTGATTATATAAATATGGGAAGGCTGGTACAGCCAGAACCTCAAGGACCAGTCATTTGTTTAGCACTGTCATAGCTTCAGTCACTGAACAAATGGTCATTAAGTGAGAACCCTCTGTATTGTGATTCTTTGAATGTTCCATACAAACCTCCACAGATCAAACTAGAAAATGAACTGAATAATTCTAAAATGGCATAAAAATGGGTGTATCCACCTTTTTCTTTATGAGACTGTTTCACACAGAGGCACAAAAATGTCTATTCTTTTCTCAGATGACAAGCTAACTCAGGTGCATGCCACCCTCACATCTTTATAACACCTTCAAATGCTATTAAGTTTCCCTTTTCTGCAATTAAAGTAAAGTTGCCTACATTTCTCTAAAAGGGAGGGTGCACGTATGCCTGATTAAACACAGCTGGAAAATGACAGTGAAGAGACAAGCTGTTGTTAGAATTCTCTGAACAATAACTAGCTCCAAGATACCACAATGGTGAAGAAAAGAAAGGTGCTTAAACATTAAATGTATCACCTACAGAAATGATGTCAATCCAGGGATTGTGCTGTCCAAAGAAAGCTTTGTTGCCAGAAAGAGTCCAGACTATTTGCCACCCATTCACCTCAGCAAATTCCCGTTTAATATTAAGGAGTCATTTTCTTTTATGTTGCTAGGGAGGGATAAACACTATTTCTGCCATCTCTTTCTCCACAGAAAGATTGTGTTCGCTGCCTCACGCAGTGCTTGTTCAAAAAAATGCACAGCAGTCACCAGGCTTCACAGATAATTGATTTGCACGCTTCACTCTTTGAGAATTATCTTTCCTGTTTCGATAATAAGCCCTGTATCTTCTTCACAACAGCTATTAAACTGTAGAATCTACAGTTAGATGATGTGTATCTATCAAGGGAGAAACCTCACGGTCTTTCCCGTTAGACACGCTCACATATTCCCACACCTGTTTCGATATATATCAGTATTCTTCAACAAAATAAAAAGGGAAATCCACTTCATGTTGTCTGGAAGTTTAGTCATGGCAACTGGGCTTCTGTTCTGAAAAGAAATCCAGTTGCACCAGGACTCAACTTCCAGACAACTCTACCTGGATGACTGAGAATCTTAATTGCCACTTCACCTTGTTTTCTGCCTCTATCTAGTTGTCTCTTTTTTGTCTGAATTTGCTAAATAATGTTTACACAGACAGTTGGGAATTTTTGGTTATTTGACCAGTGATTGATCACCAGTGATCAATCAGATTGAAAGAAAGATCAAAGTAAATGCACTTTGGTATATTTCTTAAAACTCTATCCCATTAAAATATTTATTTTGCAATCATTTCTAAATTGTCAGAAAGCCATGTAACATAAAAAATAGTCCTGGTAGATCAGAAGCCAAGGCTTATCTAGCTTTAGCATTTTATTCCTTACAGAGGTCAGCCTGATGATCCTGGGGTACCCACAAGCATTGTTTCTTTATATCTGTATTTTGGAAGTACACTGCCCCTAATACAAAAGATAACTTTCTTCTGCCATAGATAGACAAGTCCTCTTTAAATTTATCCAACCTCCTTTAATGTGACCTAAATATAGGCTATCCTCTTTTGTCATCTTCACCAACCATCCCTCCACTGCAAGTATCACCAAGTCTTTCCATCTTTATGCATAATAATCTAGCTGTGTCATCATATATCAGAGTTCCATGACTTTTTTCCAACTATTTATTCAACATTCCCAAGAGGAAGGATTCTGGTCTTAATTGTGTATTAATCTATTAAAATCCCCAAAGACAGACATATACAGTTAGCCCTCAATTTATGACCACAATTGAGCCTAGAACAGTGATGGCTAACCTTTTTGTTGTTGTGTGCCGAAAGTGCATGTCTATAATGCAATGCGCATATAACCCCCCCACACACACACCAAGCCCCCTCCGGATGCATGTTCAACCCCCAACTCCTCCATCCCCACACATGCACATGACCCCTCCCGCACAGGTGATCCCCTATGCCCCATTTTGGGCATAGTGGGCCTCCCTGCAGACTCCTGGGAGCAAAAATGGACCGTGGGTGGCGTGCCTCCCCTGCACCCCATTTTGGACCTAGTATGCCTCCCTGCGGCTGGGAGCAAAAACGGGCCATGGGGGGTGTACCACACCCCCACACCCCCTGCACATGCACGTGTATTTTCCGTATGTGCCCGGCCCTGCTGCATGCACATCAGACATCCAAAAACCAGCTGGCTGGCAGGAGGCGCTCACGAATACATGGTGGAGCTGAGCTGGAGCGACAGCTCACATTCCTGCAGAGAGGGCTCTGCATGCCACCTGTGGCATGTGTGCTATAGGTTCACCATTATGGGCCTAGAATTTTTTTCGCAACTCTTTGCAATTATTAAGTGAGGCACCCACTCATTGACCACTGTCCTGGCCTTCCCAGATGCAGTCACAAAGCAACCATGTAGGTCATTAAATGGAAAGAGTGAAGGAGCTGCCTGCTGAAAGAAAGGAAATGTGCTTTTGAAAGAAAGTAACAAAGGTTTCAGAAAACTTAAAAATTGTGCATAGTTCAAAAAGCAAAACTAAGTACAAATGGATGCTTTAAATGGTCAATGAGAATGGTCAAAGAGCATGGTCAAGGACCAAAGAGTATGACTGACGACTAAGAAAGCAGGTAGAAGTAGCAATAGAATAGATGATCGTGGAACACTTCCATCTTCCTGCAATCCTGATCAGAAATTTTTACTGAATTGCAGCTTGTTGTTTTTGATCTAATATTTCCTATAATCTGCAGGAGGCTGACAGTAATACCAGATATGAAATATCTGATAGTAACCTCATTTCATTCTGATTTTTTGAAGGGCAAGCAAGTAATTTAAAATGGTTTATGGAACTCACAATTCATCAAATATCTATCTAGGCCAGTGATGGGCAACCTTTTTGGCGTGGTGTGTCAAAAATCGGCAAAAAATCGAGCATAACTCGCGTTGTGTGTCACTTCGACAAAAACATAATTTTGCGCAATTTATAGTTTAAACTACAAAAATATATAATTGCAATATAATTGTATTTAATAAACCAAAAACAAATTATTTAACATAGCTGCTTAGTAACTTCTTTGTTCATCAGTCGATTTCGTATGTTGCCCTTGATATTATTATCAGTATCACTTACCAACGGTCCTGCTTAGCAACCAAAATGTTGGCTCAGAAACTCTGGCATTGAAGCGTGCAAGTCTTAAAGCTGTCAAGTTACAAGACCCTTGCACCCCTAACCCTTTAGGAAAAAAAACCCAGGGGTCTTCAAACCTGACAGCTTTAAGCCTTGTGGACTTCAACTCTTCAACTAAAAGAGAGACTGATAAATATTAAAAAAATAAAACCAAAAAGCAGCTACTGCAGTGGCTTAGAATTTTACTCAATTACTGTTGAGCCCATGGAAAGTTCTGCAGCCCCAGGAGCAAAGGAAGGGGGACGGAGAGAGAGAGATTGGCTGTTTGGGGTGCTTGAAACCACCTGGCCCTCCCCAAAGGAAACCCTCATTTGCAGGATGAGCCTCGACTGGCTCTGCCCAGCGGGGTTACCCCAAGCGCCATTGGGCAGCGACGGATGCTTATCCTTTTTCCTTCGGCTGCTTCAGCTGGGACTTCAGACACCCCAAGGGAGGGACTTTATCAGGCCTCCCCCTCCCCACCCTTTGAATGAAGGTGTGATATGGCTCCTCCATCCCTGCTCTTTAACCCAGCCAGAATTACAGGAGGGCTGCCCCCGTTCTGCTTTCCGGGGTGGATCTTAGCCGAGGGACACCAAGACCCCAGAATGGGTGGGGGGTGGGGGAAGAGCTTCTTGACAGAGGCCACGATCGACTTTTGGAAGTTGTGTTTTCGTAAAATAAGATTAACCTTTGGATGTGTTTGTTCCGCTCGGCCAGCGGCGTTTTCTCCCACTTAATCCCGGCGGATCCTGATATCTGAGCTGGAAAACTACAACCCCCGGAAATGATGACGCCCCGCTGAGTAGCTGGGACTTGCAGAAAAAGGCTGCAGAGAGAGAAGCGTTCGATCCGTAATCCGTCTGTGGGGGGCGCTGGGGACAGGCCGGGCCCCTTCTTCCCACCTCTATCCCCCCCCACTCTTGAGGGACAAGCCCTTTCCCCTGTCCCAATGGTGGAATTTGAGGCTACCTCTGCTTTCCCTCTCCCTCCCTCAGTTGTGCAGCAGCGGCAGCGGCAGCTCTCAGCCTGGGCGGCAGCGTCATGCAGGCTGTGGAAGGAGAGGGAGGAGGAGGGAACCAAAGAGAGCTTTTACCAAGTCTGCGCCCCACAGCCAGGACCGTCCTGGCGCCTCAAGCCGCGTTTCTTCCTGCAAAGCCCTTCTGGCGTCAAGCGGAACTCTCGGGTTGCCCGAAGGGCTTTGCAGGAAGAAACGCGGCTTGAGGCGCAAGGACGATCCTGGCTGTGGGGCGCAGACTCGGTAAAAGCCTCTCTTTGGTTGGTTCCCTCCTCCTCCTTCCACAGCCTGCGTGACGCTGCCGCCCAGGCTGAGAGCTGCCGCTGAAACAAGTTTGGGGAGCATGTGCGTGTCACCCGAAATGGCTACGCGTGTCAGCACTGACACGCGTGTCATAGGTTCGCCATCACTGATCTAGGCAAAGCTTTTCTTAATTTAAAGCAGTGGATGTGAACTTTCTGTGTTTCTAAATTAACATATATGAATTATGGAAAATGCAGTTATTTCAAAGAAAAAGTGTTTGGACAGTGCTCCTAAGATCCACAGAATTTCTCACTTGCCTTTAGCATCTTGAATCTAAAGACTGAACAGCTGAGATTACTCCTGAATATGCTAATCTGGTCCAAAAGCTCTGGGTACTATTTTTATGAAGTTTCATTTTTCATGATTAAGAGAATGCAACTTTATTAGAGAAAAATTATTGTAATATTGAAGAATTTGCTCTGATACTTTATATGTTTATTAGGCCGAAATCCCTATTAATTTCAGCTTAATTTAGTTTTTTAAAATGCATTTAAATAGAAGAAGCAGTAAAAGTATTGTACCAAAAATTATTTCAAGGGTCCCAATTTTGTAGTTTTGCTATTACATAGCTTAGTTTAATACTGGAGAAAGGCAAACAATGGGTTTTGCCTTTATAACGTTTTTTCAAATTGGGAATTTAAGTACTTTCCATTTTTTATACAAATATAAAATATAAACAGCTGTATGATATTATATATTTATACAAGAGATCTAGTGAGTTACAACAGGATATGGTCAAGATCATGACTTGGCTGATCATGAAAGTGCTAGGCAAAATCAGTTTGCTGTTTTGAAGAGAAACTAGTAAGAAACCTCTGGGTATCAGATAATCTAGGAAATTTTAAAAAGATGTTAGAAAACTCCATGACAAAATATTTCTGAATTTTTGTTAGGAAAACAACATAGATTTGCACATGAAGTTACCACAATTCAAGCTCAAACTGAGGCATGATTGAATTCAAAAGTTCAATACAATTGTTGCTATATTTCAGATACATCCATTATCTCTCCTTTCACACATGGCATATAATACCTGCATATTATATAGATCTTAGTTTCTAAACTTTAGGGTACTTCGCTTTCAGCCAATAACAGATCTTCTCTTTCCAGACAGAAGTGCTAGGTGGAGTCAGTCTTTCCCAGTAAGGCATATTAGATACAATTCCCATAGGATTAGGGTCAATCCCTTCCATAATAAAGCAACTATTTATACTGTATGTTTGATCTTTAAATTCAGAAATCATACACTGCAGCTTCAGGACCAGGGGTGGGCTTCTGGGGGTTTGCAGGGGTTCGTGAGACCCTCTAGCTAAGATTCTGTGCAGTTCGGAGAGCCCCCAAATCTAAGGTGACCAGACGTCCCGCTTTTGGTGGGACACACCCGCTTTCCAATGCATTTTCCCGCGTCTCACCCGCCTTTTTAAAAGGCACGCTTTTTTTGGCGCTCGCAGCTCCCGCCCATCAGCTGCTAGTTTGCTGGGCTGGCTCATCGTTCTGTTCTCTATCCTACCAGATGAGCCAGCCCAGCAAGCTAGCAGCTGATGGGCGGGAGCGGCGAGCGCCAAAAAAAGCGTGCTTTTAGCCTTTTACCTACTACCTACAAATTTAAGCCAGCCCAGCCTGCCGCTCACTGATTGGATTGGCCTGGACTCCAGCCAATCAGTGAGCTGGCTGGGATGGGAAATTTTCAGCACGCTTGCGCGAGTCTCCATTTCCTTTTGACAAAAGACGAAAGAGGTTGCAGCTGCGCTGACTGGTGAGTAATCTAATTCTAATCGAATTTTCCGCTCGCCGCGGCAGGAGGACAGGGTGGGGGCAGCTGCAGCCGCCCGCGGCAGAGAAGTTCCACGCGGTTCAGGGGCTCCCGCCGCCCGGCAGAAGCCCCTCAACCGCGTGGAAGTTGTCTGCGGGCGGCTGCCCCCTCCTCCTCCCTGTCCTCCTGCGGCCACGAGGAGTAGTCCATTCGTGCAGAAATTGCCCGCCACGGCTGAGTGAATTGGGATCGCCTGCGGCTGTGAGGAGTCCTTGCGGCCGCAGGCGATCCCAATTGAATTCACTCAGCCGGGGCGGGCAATTTCTGCACGAATGGACTATTCCTCGTGGCCGCAGGCGATCCCAATTCACTCAGCCGGGGCGGGCAATTCGTGCAGAAATTGCCCGCCCTGGCTGAGTGAATTGGGATCGCCTGCGGCCGCGAGGAATACTCCGTTTGTGTAGGAGTCCTCGCGGCCGCAGGCGATCCCAATTGAATTCACTCTGTGCGGGCGGCTCGGCTGCCAAAGTGGCGCAGTGGTTAAATGCAGCACTGCAGGCTACTGCTAGATCAGCAGGTCAGCGGTTCAAATCTCACCGGCTCAGGGTTGACTCAGCCTTCCATCCTTCCGAGGTGGGTAAAATGAGGACCCAGATTGTTGGGGGCAATATGCTGACTCTCTGTAAACTGCTTAGAGAGGCCTATGAAGCGGTATATAAGTCTACTGCTATTACTGCTATTGCTCCCTCCTCCTCCCTCTCCTGCGGCCGCGAGGAGTAATCCGTTCGTGCAGGAGTCCTCGCGGCCGCAGGCGATCCCAATTGAATTCACTCAGCCGGGGCGGGCAATTTCTGCACGAACGGACTATTCCTCGTGGCCGCAGGCGATCCCAATTCACTCAGCCGGGGCGGGCAATTCGTGCAGAAATTGCCCGCCCTGGCTGAGTGAATTGGGATCGCCTGCGGCCGCGAGGAATACTCCATTCGTGCAGGAGTCCTCGCGGCCGCAGGCGATCCCAATTGAATTCACTCTGTGCCGGCGGCTTGGCTGCCCCCTCCTCCTCCCTCTCCTCCTGCGGCCGCGAGGAGTAGTCCGTTCGTGCAGAAATTGCCCGCCCCGGCTGAGTGAATTGGGATCGCCTGCGGCCGCGAGGAGTCCATTTGTGCAAGGGCCCTCGCGGCCGCAGGCGATCCCAATTGAATTCACTCTGTGCGGGCGGCAGCCGCTGCGCCCACGAGGAGCTGCCTCTTCGTGAATGGGATCGCCGCCTCCGAGAGCATGGGCGCAGCGGCTGCTGCCCGCACAGAACATCCTCTCGCTTCCGGGGGTCCCGCCGCCCGGAAAGTTATGGAAAGTTATCTGCGGGCGGCGTCCGTTCGTGATTGGGATCGATCGCCGGGGCAGCCTCTCGCTTCCGGAACTTCCTCTCACTTCCGGGGGTCCCGCTGCCCGGCATAAGCCCCTGAACCGCCGCGGAATCCGTTCGTGAATCAAAATGGATCCGCGCGGCAGGAGGAGAGGTTGGGGCGCTGCCAGCCGCCCGCAGACAATTTCCTCTCGCTTTCGGGGGTCCCGCCGCCTGGCAGAAGCCCCTGAATCGCGTGGAAGTTATCTGCTGGCGGCGTCCGTTCGTGATTGGGATCCATCGCCGCCTTCGAGAGGGTATACAGAACACTATTTACCTAAATGTGCATATATACAGTTTAGTATTTTAGCATTTATTTTTGAAAAAAATCAAACTCCTAAATCATGGTGTATAGCTTATTGCTCCTATCTTGGACATATTTTTTCTGATCAAACATTTGTGTTTACTGGGGTGGTGCATAAAGCTGAAAAGAGTTATTGTTTGTAATTTTTCTACATTATTTTGCTGTTAAAGAAGAGTTTTCTTCTTGGGGATAGATATTGATGGAGATTTCTTGTGCCATTAGGAATTGTTGCAAAGAAAAGATAAAGAATCTTATGGTGTGATATTGGTGAATTTTTTTAAAAAATAGTCTGTGTTGTCTTTCTGTCCCAAATAGTTAAATATAATTTCATTATGAACATCTGCAGGGTTTATGGGATTCCCATAATATGGGAGAGTCATGCCTTTGTAGGTCATATTTGCTCATTTGTGGTTTTCTGTCTCATCTGTGAAATTCACAACCTTTTATTTGTTATGTTCTGAATTTTTCTCTTTTTAGAAAGTGATAAGAAATCTACCTGCAATTTAATCTTGACCAGGCATCCTGACTTTTAAGAAGTCACTGACATGCCAGTTTTAAAATTGTTTTTTTTCTTGATAGTTAAGGTCAAAAATTTAAACTTGCTGTCACAACTTTGAGCAGGGTGTGAGATTGTTGATGTCCATTTTACTGTCTTTCAATAAGTGTATAATGTTCCAATCAAGCCTCAAATTAAGATGTTACCAACTAGTATGTGAACTACTGGAAAGATTGTGTGCCTATAGAGTTAAGAGTAAGAGTTTCATTTCATGCATCAGAAGGCTGTATAGTGTAGAGAGAAAAATATGTTCAAAACATTACAGTTGTATGTGTTAGCCGCCTGAATCTATATTACTGTCTTTGTTTTAAAAAATTTCTCTCAGGATCCCAAAATGGTATTTGTTTGTATGGGTTATATTTATCAATATGTATTGCATTAAATATTGAAATCTAAGTATTCACTGCTACTGTGGATTCTCACAATTGTTTGATGGGATTTCAACATAGGCTGGCAAATTTGAATTTTGAGTACCCTTGATTGGGTCTGACCCTCTGGACTCCAAGGAGAGATTTTAAGAAACACTGATTTCTTTTGCCAGGTAATATGTAATAGGTTGCCACTGCAAGTGTATTTGAAAAAGATAGCTTACTCTATGGTGTTGTTTTTTTATTTTTATACTGGAATTCTTCATGAAAAAATCCAAAAGGATTTACAAAAGAATAATAAAATATCTCTTCAAGAAAACAATAAAACTAACAGTGTCAGTGAAGATAATATAGAAAAGCAAGGCATAATTCATTTTTAAAAAGCAGTCTAAGAGGGAGGTTGTCCTGAAGCACATGTTACTCTAGAATTGCCTTGGGTGAACAGGCTTGATTTCAGCTGTTCAAACAAACCAATGTGTAGAAAACAGCTACACATTTCCTAATTTATTATTAAATAATTTGTATTCTATCAGGGGCTTTCAGCAGTTTACAGCAACAAAAATGCCAAATAAAATTATATTATTATAAAATCATTGTAACAATTCCACAAAAACAACAAAAAGAAAATCCAGTGATAAAACCATATTAAATCCCAATGGCTCTAGATTCTAGAAGACAGAATAATTTGTACAGCCTTCCTGAATGGACAGCAGGTTAGGGCTCCCTGCTCTGGAGGAGGTTTCCAAAGGATGGGCACCAGCTGAGACCTTCCTCCTGAGAAAGCCCTACCTTTGTCATGAATGGGATTACTAGCAGGGCCTCCCCAGAAGATATTTAAAGCTCTGGTAAGATAGCTTTGAGGAGGGTGGTCTTTAAATATTTGGACTTTAAGCTGATTTTGGAAAATCTGTAAATTTTAAAGCACAAAACTGCTATTGGCTTGTTTCCAGATGAGTCATTTACTGTAAGGAGTATAGGCTCAATGTATTTTAAAATAATATTTTATTTATTGTGCATATGATTTTTTAAAATAGTGGTATTCTGTGTTGATTCTTTTTTTAAATTGTCTTAGACTATTTAAAAAAAGATTCTATCCAAAATAAATTGAAACAAGCCATTTTAAAAATTTCTATGCACAATACTTTGAAATGGACTCAGGAGTCATGATTGACACTGAGTGAATTTGCACTTTTAATAATCAGGAAGATACAATGGCATTGAAAAAAGTGACTGATGACCATTTTTCACACTTAGCGACCATTTTCACACTTAGCGACCGTTGTGGCATCCTCATGGTTACGCGATCAAAATGTTGATGTTTGGCAACAGATTCGTATTTCTGATGGTCGCTAAGTGAGGAGTCTCGAGGAGGGGGAAAACATTTAGTGACCAAAGTTACAATGGCATTGAAAAAAGTGACTGATGACCATTTTTCACACTTAGCGACCGTTGCGACCATTTTTCACACTTAGCGACCGTTGCAGCATCCTCATGGTCACGTGATCAAAATTTTGTTTGGCAACAGATTCGTATTTATGCTGGTTTCAGTGTCCTGGGGTGACCTTTTGACAATTTTTTTTTTTTAATCAAGCCCCCCCCCCCCGGTCAAGGGCGTCCCTCTTTTCCAATCTGAAAATCTGGTCACCTTACCCAAATCCCACTCCTAGCTGCCCCCCCTACCCCTCCCAGGAGTGCCCACGCAGTCCATTTTGGATGCAGGTACGTGCAGGGTGTATGCGGAGGCTTGGGAAGGACAAAAAATGGGCCTACCAGAAGTTTGGGAAGGCCAGAAATGGGCCCATTTTCAGCCTCCAAGGGCCTCCAGAACCTGGGGAGGCCGTTTTCGCCCTCCGGGAAATTCAGGGAAAGCCTTCACAGCCCTGGGAGGGCAAAAACACCACCACCACCCTGCTGTAGTGCAGGAAGCCGATTGGCCATGCCCACCATGGCCACGCCCACCCAGCAACCAGGCCGAGAACACCCTTGTTCAGGACTACTAACAAACACAACCTAGGAATGACACATGTGTTTGCTCAGTTTCCTGGTTCTTGTGAGCTTCTTCGTAAATGTAAAGGGTGAATAATAAATAGCTGCAGGTCAATGCTTTGTTTAAAGGTATCCAACAGCATAGAAAAAGGGCAAATCTAAACAGAAACAATATGGATCAACAATAACAATAGCAATAACAATAGCCCTTAGACTTATATACTGCTTAGAGTGCTTTACAGCAGCCTCTAAACCACAGGTGTCAAATCTGATTGCATCACATGATGTATCATGATGCACTGTGATGTTTTTTGTCTTTGTGGAGCTGGGATGGGCGTGGCCTCCATGTGATGGACCCAGCCCATGGGCTGCCAGTTTGACAGGCCTGTTCCAAGCAGTTTACAGAGTCAGCATATTGCCCCCAAAAAATCTGGGTCCTCATTTTACTGATCTTAGAAGGAGGGAAGGCTGAATCAACCTTATAAGTGGACAGGATCAAATTCTAGGCTGTGGGCAGTTAGCCTGCAATACTGCATTTTAATCATTCCACCTACAGCGAGGAAAAATTGAGTCAAGGGGTTGATTATACCAGAGGACACGTAGAAATGCTGAAGAGGAAAACTTTTCTACGTTTTCCTGAGGAACAAAGTTACAAGATAAAACTTATGTAACTCATGCAAGTAATGACTTATATGTGTTAATTCCTAGGGATATTGTGCTAATATTAGAATTAGAAATTGTTCATGAAATAGTGTATGATTATTAAAATCAATACACTTCTGAGAACAATAAAGTAGGAATCAATTAAGAAAAAAAGTTACTCCCTTTGTTAAAAAAAGCGAATAGCAGGCAATTATTAAGTAATTTTAGAATGCTATTAAATCAATGTACTAGTTTTAATCATTTAAGCAGTAGAGAATATAACACGTTTTTTACACAGCTGCAGTGAAACTTTAAATGTATGTCACCCCCGCCCCCCAAAAAAGTCATAGAGCAATCTAAATGTAGATCAGACCACTCTGACATTATCAAAGAACCTGATGTTTGTAACCCAGCAGGAAAGAAGCTAAGAGTGAGAGACAGCTTTATCTTCCCATCTATTTCTTGCTTTAAAAAAATGTTCCTAATCTAGAGAAAGAAATGGTTTTAAAGCCAAATTGATTGTCTATTCCCACACACATATACACACAGACCAGGTCAAAAGCAAAGAATGCTCTGATGCCACTCACTGAACCTCATCACTTCCCTTTTGCAAGCTTTCTAAGGTAAAGACTTTGCAAAACAGCAAAACAGGACCCCGAAAACCACTGTTAGATTCCCTCTTCCAAGACTGGAGCATCTTCTCAACTTTCAAAGTCTAAAAGACCTCCAAGGTCCCTTCTAACTCTGTTATTCTATTCTATTCTATTCTGTTCTATTCTATGCTATGCTATGCTATGCTATGCTATGCTACTCCACTCTACTCTACTCTACTCTACTCTACTCTACTCTACTCTACTCTACTCTACTCTACTCTACTCTATTCTATTCTGTTAATTTATCCATCTTGGCTAACTCCACCAGTTTTTGCAGCCATTCATCCCTTATGGGGATCGAGGTGACCTCCCATTTTTATGCGTAAATAGTCTTGCTGCCATCAACATATATAACATCAGAGTTCTGAATATTTTTCCCAAGTCTTGTATCCAGTTATGAGGCGACTGCCATACTCCTGTGAAAGGTTTGTATATAATTACATGAGTTGTATATATATGTTAACTTCTCTTCTGTCATAGTCGCATGATATGCTAATTAATAGTTAATTAATTAATTAATTAATTTAGAATATGTATGTGCTACTCACTCTTTTAGTAGATCAGTGGAATTGTTAGAAATACAATTCAAGCAAAAATACAATTTAAAACAAATTTTAAACATATTATTATATGTTTTAAAAATTACAACATTACATCTATTGAAACAGTTAAGGCTGACCAATGACCATAGTAAAACTTCAGGAAAGTTGTTAGGAAAGACCACCAGATGGTAAAGGTACTCTTTCCAATGCAGGTTCATACTTCAGAACATGTGTAGCCTCATCATGCAATGGTTTGGTATGTTCAAAATTAAGGAATTTTTTTTTTTAAAGGTATCAAATTATCATTACCATGCTCTTTTAAAAGGAAAGCATAAATATCACAGTAGAACTCTCGTGTTATAAAAATTCTCCTAGGTTTTCTCCCATTAATAATTAATTCAAATCAATTACTGGATTTCTTTTAGTGGGAAATGTGAATTCTACACCCATAAGAGAAACAGTCTGTAATAAAATATAGTGTAGCATATTTCCGATATGGAAAGACTGCCAACCTTTTGAGCAACAAACCCAACAGCTTAACTGCTCGGATACCATATGCCATATCACAATATTTTTTTCCACCATCATTTTGGATTGCTCAAGGGGATGTATTACCTAGAACGTTAGGCTTCATTATTAGCATTTTAAAAGTTGATATTAGCATTTTAATAGGGCAATCTAGGCCTCTTTCTAACTTTAGGAAAACATGTTTTTGTTCTCCATGAAGGCCATTTCTTGTGGAATGCAAGCAGACTTGTCTTTTCAAAAACTGAAGGTAGCTCTCGACTTACGCCCACAATTGATCCCAAAATTTATGTTGCTAAGTGAGACATTTGTTAAGTGAGTTTTGCCCCATTTTACAACCATTTTGCCAGAGTTGTTAAATGAATCACTGGGGTTGTTAAGTTAGTAACATAGTTGTTAAGTGAATCTAGCTTCCCCATTGGCTATGCTTGTTCAGAAGGCCGCAAAAGGTGATCACATGACCCTGGAACACTGCAATCATCATGAATATGAGTCAGTTGCCAAGCGTCTGAATTTTTATCATGTGACCACGGGAATGTTGCAAAGGTCACAAGTATGAAAAATGAGTCATAAATCACTTTTTTTCAGTTCCATTGTAATTTTGAACAGTCACTAAATGAACTGTTGTAAGATGAGGATTACCTGTACACAAAAGGAAGTCTATTTTAAAAGTGCTTGAATACACTTGCAAGATACAAACCCAGCTGAGAAAGGGGAGGAACATAACCCATAAATTCGCCTCTTGAATAATGTTATGTAGAATCAATGTTTTCAATAGTTCAAGTGCCACATGTAATCAATGCCTTTTATTGTTTGATCACTTGCTCTTTGAAGTACCCAATATACTGAGTGTATGCATCATTTGTTTCTGTATACTATAAAAGGATTTGACAACCCACCTCCACATCCACACCACATATACTGTACATACTTAATAAAAGCTTTTTGGTTGTGCCTGAACTCCTGAGTTGTTTGTATTTTCAGGTGAGCCAAGAAGCACCTTTGCAAAGATAAATGTGTCTCTCTCAAATCCAGGGATGAATATCTTATCAGCTCCCCGCCAAAACTCGGGGTGCCTGAGTTTCTAGGCAACAGATGGAGGGGGATTAGGATATAAAAAACATATCCTTGCCAGAAATAATTGAAATGTTACACTGGAAATGGGGAAGTATTCAAAGGGAAATTGCAATATAGTATATGAAATAGGTATCATATAGTGTAGCTGTCTTTTCAGTAGCTTATTGTAACATAAGCATATGTTAACCCAATTCAGATCAGAGCATTGCCTGTAAGAAAGCAGCCCCTTAATCCCCAGAAGTCCCTCTTCATTTTAAGTAAATTATTGCATTAATGAGGTGAAAGATTGCCAGTGGATTTTTAAAAGTAAAAAATACTACTCCGCTCTGTGTTACAGAGGAGAGTGAATCACTTTTAAAACAAGGAAGTTGGATGATATATTAGATGGGAATGGTGTGCTTATAATCACAAGTAAACTGAAATTGGAAGGATGGTCCATGCTTTATATATGTAGCAATTTTCCCTATTGCTATACAAATGAATGGTCCCTGTCTGGCTGCTAGCTCTTGGTGACATGTAAGCTAATTGGTTACATTATTCTTGCATTTATAACAGACACTACTTTAAACCAAAAAATTGGTATGCCTGAAGCCTTAAGTGGTTTTCCCCAAGTTTTTTTAAAATAAAGTCTGGCAGGGAATTTGGGTGGGGGGGGGGGCATTAAAGATCATCCTTGACTTACGACCGATCACTTAGCAACATCCAAAATTATGATAGATCCCTCAAACAGTACTTATGACCCATATTCAAAGTTCCAATAGCTGGTCCCCTTCCCCATGAAATGTGGTTTCATTTTGGATACTTAGCAAATACTTATGGCTGTTTGCAGTGTCTGCAATTTTATGATTCCAATTTATGTATCTTTCCGGAAACCGGCATATATTTTTTATTTCTGGCAAAAAAAAAAAAAAAAGGCATTGCAGACCATAGATTTCCTTAAAGACTGGAGTGTTCTCTTTAATGACCACCATAAAGTAGGGTCATTCGTGTGGGTGCCTTGACATACAACAGAAATTCCGGGATCTATTATGTTCATAAATCAAAGATTAGTTGTAATCAATTATTTTTCCTCCCTCCACCCCAGAAAGCCAATCAAAATATATTGTTTGGTGATGAATGACAACAGTTTTCCTACATCAGTAAGAAACAAAAAAATGTACTGCAATACCGAGATATGTGAATAAGTTTAAATAGCCCTCCTCTTTTGCAGTCAGTGAGATGTCCTCTTTTGCCCCACAGGGAAGGTTGCACTGGAAAGTTTCTCCATTGTGTCCTCCAAAGGTGCCTTGAAATGTTTGGAGCAAGCTGAGCAGTTGCCTCACAATCAGGAGGCTGTGAGTTCGCCAATATTTCTCTCTCTGGGCACAATGAGAACATATCTGCTGTGAACTCCGAATTGGCGACAGGAAGGGCATCCAGCCAGTAAATACTCAACTCCATTCAGTTCTTGACTCCACCCCAATGCAAGGGATTATGAGATCTTTAAAAGACAAAAAAAAGTCCAGTTTAAACCAGCTCACCTTCCAATTCTTCTTTATGTTTTTCTTCAGTTCCTGGAGTCACTCACCATGGTTTGGGCCTATTTTGTACTTTTCTCTGGCCCCTATCAATTTGGCCCTATTCTTCCTCCACCAATGGGACATCTGCTTCTTCCCCTGATTTTTGCTAATCAAAGCTTTGCACCCAGGTTATTTCTGCCCAGTTAAGCTACAGAGAGGAGAACCCCTATTGAACTGGCAGGAAAAAAGAGCCATCTTTATTCTTTCTCTCTTCTGTCATTTGGCTTTTCACAGTGCAAGTCACCTTTCTTTTCCTTCTGCTTCAGAGAGACAAAAGACTTTCCAAATTGGTTTCTTACTTCTTCAGGCTTCCTCACTGTCTTTTCTTTTCTCCCCGCAGTGTCTTACTTCACAATTCTTCCCCCTTCCCACCTGCATTTCTCTCTTTTTCACACTCATAGCTCACTAACTTTTATATCTATCCCAACTTCTAACTCTTTGGGAAAAAAGAGCTCCTCCATTTTGATCCCACTGTGTTATGTATTGAATATATATAATTGTGTGAAGCCCCACTAAGTGAAACTAACCTTAGATGATCCTCACTGTTAGCTGCAACTGTTTTGGAGGGAAACTTTGAACATTCATATTTGGGCGGGTTTTTCAAGCATTATGCTTGATTGAGACTCTGCGGGCCCAGAATATAAATTACAGGCATTTGCCTGCAGTTCCTCAGTTCCAGTTTTGAGTCAATAAATACTGTTATAGCTATGCTGGTCTGGTTCTTGCCTACTAAAGCCCACTACACAATACACTGTATATAAGCCACTTACTGTGCTGCTCCTCTCCCCTTACACACACACACACACACACACACACACACACAGACAGCAAGAGTTCTACAGGTATTTATTCAAACCCTCCAAACAGGTCCTCAGAAAGCACCCCTGTTGTACAGGCTCGGATTCCGAACTCAGTATGGCAAGAGTCACTGGGTAAGGAGAACACACAAAGTCCGGAAATCAGGCCACAAGTCAAACAGGTCAGAATACATGGCAAGAGCACACAAGGCATGGAACAGGTACATTGCTCCAGCAATGCTGAAGTCCTCAGGGCAGGATTAAGTAGGTGACACTGGTGCAGCCCTTCATGAGAGGCAAGATTGTCTCCTCGCAAGTAGTCTAGCTGATTGGCATTGTGCCCGTCTCCTCTCTGCTCTTGGATCAGGAAAAGGTGTGGTCTCCAACGCCTTCTCATTGCTAATGGCACTAGCTGCTCTTGGCCCTCACCTGCAACCTCTTGGCCAATTTGCTGCAGCTGTGGCTCACCTCTCTCAGCCCCTGACTGTCACTCCTCTGATCGACCCAGCTGAGGCTTCTCCATCTGGCTAGCACTCTCCAAGCCCTGATCCGGGCCATCACTCGACTCCATACTTTCCTCTGCCTACTCAAACTCCTCCTCCTCCAAACTGGAGGGCAGTCTGGAGAGCAGTTTGGGAGCAGATTCACAACATTTACCTTTTTTTCCTGATCTCTAGATTTCTATTTTTCCTCCTAGAACATTGGCAACTAGTTTTAACTGCATTGCTTATTCCTAGGAAAATCCTACTAGTTTGCATTTCTTTCTTAAAATTCTAATTTATCCTGAAGCTTTTGGGATGAGAAGCAAAACATCTTCAAAGAAAAAACAGAAAGTCCAGTTGTCTCTTGAAAAAACACCTTTAAGATAATTTATCCTGCCTTCTTCCTTTCCAATAGCATTGCTATTTTTCGTACTTCACAACAGGTCAAATTGAGATTTTCATATTAGAGGAACATTGACCAAGACAGCTGTGCCCCCAATGTTGCCTCTTGACCATTCCTAGTAACAATAAAGTTTTTCTAACTCAATTGCCAACAAACCATCTAATTAGTTGTTACGTCCTGGCGTAGTTGCTGGCAAGCTAAGAAGATCCCTATTGGCTGAGGCGCGCCTGCCAGCTGATTGGCTGCCTATTTGACAGTTAACAGTATAAATAGCTGTCAGACAGGGAACGTTTGTTCTTGTTGTGTGGTTAACTAGTTCTGTTAATAAAGCCTTGATCGTTACACAAGCCTCCTCTCATTCCTCAGTAGCTTCGAATAAAACACTGGCGACGAGGGTGGGATCGGGTTTCTAAAACACCCACGCACAGAAAGCTTAGATATACTGAGGAGATTAACAAGGAAAAGGAAAAGAAAAAAAATTCCTCACAACGCTGTCATGTCAGCGATTCCCCCTTTTGCCGCTTTTATGCTGGACAAGGAATCTTGGGAAGCATTTCTTGAGAGATTTGAATGCTTTCTCAAGGCAAACGATTTTACTGACATTTCCTCCGACAGGAAACAAGGCTATTTTTTAAGTTTGTGTGGCCCGGAGATGTTCTCCACAGCTAGGGCTCTCGCAGCGTCTGTTCCCATGCACATGCTACCATGGGAAGTCTTGATTAAGAAGTTAAGAGCCCATTATGCTCCAGCCCCGTCTCGCATAGCCCGGAGACATTCTTTCCAAAAGTATTTCCAGAGTGAAGGTGAGACTGTGAGTCAGTTCATGGCTACTTTGTGGAATTCAGCCATACATTGCGAATTCCAGAATCTTGATAAGGCTCTATTAGAGCAATTAGTATGTGGAGTAAAGGACTTGCATCTCCAAAGACTTTTATTAGCCCGTTCTGAGCTTACTTTACAAATCGCTATGGATGAGGCTAGTCTGACAGATCTGCTACTGAAATTCAGAGGTACCAGGCTGCCTGCAACCAAGCATTTTCTTTGGCAGCAGTCAATCACCAGCGTGATGGGGACGGAAGCACGATTGGAGACAACGATGATATCAGTTGCCTCAGAGCAATCCAAGGGGATAAGTGGAAGGCGAAGCCGAGAGGTTCCCGGTCTGGCTGCCTAAGCTGGGGTAATCACTTGTGTTCCAATTGCAAGTTCAAGACGGCCACCTGCAGACGCTGTGGGAAGACAGGTCACCTATCATAAGTGTGCGGTGCCACTACCCTCCCCTGAGATGGCATCACCACGATCTGGCAATCAACAGAATGGCAGATGACCCAGCAATCCCAGTGTGAAGTGTCATGTTATCAACCATGCTGCTGACTCCGAGAAGCAATCGAGACTTTAAAAAATGTACCTCACAGTACTGCTTGAAGGCACCACATGTAAAATGGAAATTGATACCGGGTCTGCTCAGTCCATTATATCATGGGGTAGCCTCAAGCAGTTAATGCCTTCTTTTAGCAGTCAGAATTTGAACACTTGTCCCTGCAAATTAAGAGACTATCAGGGCAATTACATTTAAATATTGGGTTGTGGGTTTTTTGAAATTGAATATGGATCTTTTAAAGGGCGCCCGCCACTTATTGTAGTGGCTGACCCCCTGGCTACCTTATTGGGGCTTGACTGGTTTGATTCTTTAGGTCTTTCTATTGCAGGGGTCCATGCCACGAATTCTGAGGATGACTACACCACCCTGACCAGGGTTATACCGGGTTACCAATCTCCTTTAACTTAGAACCTACTATGGCCCCGATCTGATTAAAAGCTCGTCACGTTCCTTTTACCTTGAAAGCTAAGGTGGACCATGAAATCAATAAATTGTTAGCCCAAGGGATATTAGAGCCTGTAGATTATGCCTGTTGGGAAACCCGCATTATGATTCCTCTTAAGTCAGATGGATCCATTAGGATCTGCGCCGACTATAAGACGACCATAAATAGTCCTTCAGGCTAACCCCTACCCTGTTCCAGTAGTGCAGCATTTGCTGCATTCCTTGGGACAGGGTAAGCTGTTTGCCAAACTTGACCTGGCCAAGGCATATCAACAACTGACTTTTGATGATGCGACGGCTGATGCCCAAACTATAGTAATTCACCATGGGGCTTTCCGCTGCAGACGCCTTCAGTTTTGATTGTGCATGGCTCCGGGCATTTTTAAGAGTATAATGGAGCAAGTGCTCCAAGGTCTGCCGGGGGTAACACCCTATTTTGATGATGTTTTAATTGCGGCAGATAATCGTCAGGAATTATTATCTAAATTACGGAGTGTCCTTCAGCGTTTTCGCAGCACTGGCCTAAAATTGAAAAAAAAAACAAAAACAAATGTTTCATTGGGGTAGAATCCGTTGAATTCCTAGGGTTTCTGATAGATGCCCGAGGAATTCACCCAATTCCATCCAAAATTGAGGCCATAAAAAATGCCCCTGCCCCTATGAATAAGGCTGAACTGCAAGCCTTTTTAGGGCTCTTAAATTTTTATGCAATGTTTCTGCTACATAAGGCTACAGTTGCAGAGCCATTACACAGGCTGCTTGACTTTTCAGCTGCCTGGAAATGGGACAGCCGCAAAGCGCATGCATTCACAGCTGTCAAATCACTGCTTATGTCATCCGCTGTCTTTATTTAGTATTTTTAGTATTTTATTGTCACTTATAGGCCGCCCTTTTCCCTGAGGGGACTCAGGGCGGCTTACAACTCATGGGAAGGGGGTGCAAGACAAAACGTAAAATAATATGTGAGTACAAATAAAAATAGCAATAAAACACAACATTCATTCAACATTCGGGTGGGGTGTATGAAGATCTTATCCCCAGGCCTGGCGGGATAGCCAGATCTTAAGGGCTGTGCGGAAGCTCTGGACTGTGGTGAGGGTGCGAATCTCTACGGGGAGATCGTTCCAAAGGGTCGGAGCTGCTACTGAGAAGGCTCTCCTCCGCATAGTCGCCAGTCGGCACTGACTGGCGGATGGAACTCGGAGGAGGCCCACTCTGTGCGATCTGATGGGACGAAGGGAGGTAATCGGCAGAAGGCGGTCTCTCAAGTACTCAGATCCACTACCATGAAGGGCTTTATGGGTGGTAAGTAGCACCTTGAAGCGCACCCGGAGATCAACAGGTAGCCAGCGCAGCTCGCGGAGGATGGGTGTTATGTGGGTGTACCGAGGTGCGCCCACTATCACTCGCGCGGCCGCATTCTGGACTAGCTGAAGTCGCCAGATGCTCTTCAAGGGCAGCCCCATGTAGAGCACATTGCAGTATTCCAGCCTAGAGATCACAAGGGCTCGAGTGACTGTTGTGAGAGCCTCCCGGTTCAGGTAGGGTCGCAACTGGCGTACCAGGCGAACCTGGGCAAATACTCCCTGGTCACAGCCGACAGATGGTGGTCAAAAGTCAGCTGTGGGTCCAGGAGGACTCCCAAGTTGTGAACCCTATCTGAGGGGTGTAGAATTTGACCCCCCCAGCCTGAGCGATGGAACACTGGCCAAATTATTGGGAGGGAAACACAACAGCCATTCGGTCTTGTCCGGGTTGAGTACCAGTTTGTTAGCTCTCATCCAGTTCTTAACGGCCTCAAGACCCTGGCTCATCACGTCCACCGCTTCATTGAGTTGGCACGGGGCGGACAGATACAACTGCGTATCGTACACGTATTGATGGTATTTTATCCCGTGCCTCCGAATGATCTCGCCCAGCAGTTTCATGTATATGTTAAATAGTAGGGGGGATAAGACCGAACCCTGCAGCACCCCACAAGTTAGGGGCCTCAGGGACGATCTCTGCCCCCCAACCAACACCGACTGCGACCTGTCCGAGAGGTAGGAGGAGAACCACTGCAGAACAGTGCCTCCCACCCCCACCTCCCGCAGTCGTCGCAGAAGGATACCATGGTTGATGGTATCGAAAGCCGCCGAGAGGTCAAGGAGAACCAGGATGGACGCATGGCCTCCATCCCTGGCTCTCCAGAGATCATCGGTCAATGCGACCAAAGCGGTTTCTGTGCTGTAACCAGGTCTGAAGCCGGACTGGAAGGGGTCAAGGTAACTAGCTTCCTCCAAGGACCGTTGAAGCTGGAAGGCCACCACCTCTCAACAACCTTCCCAAGAAAGGGGAGGTTGGAGACTGGACGGTAGTTGTTAAGAATGGCTGGATCCAAAGATGGTTTCTTCAGGAGGGGTCTCACCACCGCCGCTTTAAGTGTGGCGGGGAAGTGCCCCTCCAGAAGGGAGGCGGTTACAACCGCCTGGATCCAGCCTCGTGTCACCTCACTGCTGTTGGCAACCAGCCAGGAGGGACACGGGGGCAATATATAGGTGGAGGTACTCACAGCTCGTATGGCCTTGTCCACATCCCCAGAGGCAACATCCTGAAACTCAACCCAGAGATGGTCTGCCAAGATCTCCCCCTGTGTCTCGGCTGGATCTGCAGAGATGGAGTCCAAGTCTGACCGAAACCGAGTAATTTTGTCCGCCAAGAATTGGACACATTCCTCAGCCTTACCCTGTAGGGGTTCGCCCGCGTCCCTCCTATTTAGGAGGGAGCGGGTTATCCTAAACAGGGCGGCTGGGCGTGACTCGGCGGACGCAACCAAGGTGGCAATATGTGATCTTTTAGCTGTCCTTAATGCCCTGATATATTCCTTGGTGCATGTTGTCAGGAGTGCTCGGTTCGATTCGGACTTATCGGACCTCCATAGGTGCTCTAGGCGTCTCCTCCGGCGCTTCTTCTCCCGGAGCTCCTCGGTGAACCAAGGAGGTCTCCGGGATCCGCTGACCCGGAGGGGCCGTTGTGGCGCAATTCAGTCAAGGGACTCCGATGCCGCCGAGTGCCAGGCAGCAACCAGAGTCTCCGCCGAACTGTGGGTGAGAGTATCAGGAATAACCCCAAGCTCTGTCTGGAACCTTAAGGGGTCCATGAGACGCCTGGGGCGGAACCACCTGGTCGGTTCCTCCTCCCTACAGTGGGGGTTTGGCCTCCGGAAGTCTAGCCTCAGTAGGCAGTGGTCTGACCACTTATGCAGTACAGCGATAAATTGCCCCTCATTCTGGCTTGCAATGCGTCCCCTTATGGTATCAGGTCTGTTTTGCACCACCAATGTCTTAATGGGACAGAGGCACCAATTGCTTATTTCTCTTGAACCTTGTCCAAGGCTGAGAGAAATTATAGTCACTTAGATAAAGAGGCTTTGGCAACCGTATCTGGAATCAAGTGATTCCATAACTACCTCTACAACCACCACTTTTTGCTCCTTACTGACCACAAACCCTTGTTAGGGATTCTAGCTGGTGACTGCCCTACTCCGGCCATCCTTTCCCCATGCATGTCACGGTGGACTGTTTTTTTTTTGCGGCTTATTCTTACCAACTTGAATAACATCCTGGTAAGAACATGGGGCATGCGGATGCCCTCAGCCACTGTCCCTTGCCATCCTTAGACCCTGATCCAGTTCCAGCCGTGGCAGTCCTCTTAATAGAGGATTTACAGTTGCCTCTAATAGCCACTGATATAGCCATTCACTCTAAGCAAGACCCAGTTCTTTCCAAGGTGCTGGATTGAACACGCAGGGGGTGGCCTAGGGACAAGGTGTCCGATGAGTTCTTTCCGTATTTTAGACAGCATCTGGAACTTTTGGAACTAAAAGATTGCTTGTTATGGGGCAGCAGAGTGGTCGTTCCGCCTTTACACCGCAATACGGTGTTAGACTACCCTCACGAGGGCCATCCAGGCATAGTGCAGATGAAATCCATAACCTGAAGTAGCCCAATCTTGGTAAGGAAATTGCTGGGTGGGTCGGCAGCTGTCAGCCATGTCAGCTATCCCAACTGGCTCCTCCAATTGCATCGCCAAGGGAATGGGAATTGCCTTGTGGACCGTGGTCCCACATCCATGTGGACTTCGCAGGCCCAATCCAAGGGCAAACCATCTTAGTTGTAGTGGACACATTTTCCCGTTGGATAGAATTGGTGCCTATGAAATCAACTACTTCAGAGAACATAGTAAGGGCCCTGCAGCGCCTGTTCACTACTCATGGATCGCCGGACACGTTGGTGTCCAACAACGGGCCCCAACTAATGTCAGCAATTTTCCAAGCCTTCTTGGCAAGATTGGGTATTAGGCATATCCTGGTGACCCCTTACCATCCGGCCAGCAATGGCAGGACCGAGCGGGCAGTTCGGTCAGCCAAGAAGTCGCTGTTGAGAATGGTCCCTAGTAAATTATCAGAGAAAATAACTAACTACCTAGCAATCCACATTCTACTCCCTGTCCAGTGTCTGACAAAAGTCCTGCTGAATTATTAATGGGATGGCGATTACGGACATTGCTAGATTGATTGCACCCCACATATGAAACGGATGCCCCACATGTTGAAATAGGTCACACTAGAAGTTTCATTCCTGGGGATAGAGTTTATGCCAGTAACTGTCAGGGGGATCCCAGATGGGTGCCTGGAGTTATCACGCATGTAACCAGGCCCTGTTCTTAAAGGGTCCGACTAGATGATGGATGCCAGTGGTGCCGCTACGTAGATCAATTGTGGCGCCAGGTCCTGCAACACCAATCTGCAGATGCGTTACTTCCAAATAGCGTTCAACAACAACCCAAACAAACCTTGGTTGTCACCTACCAGCAAGACCAGTTCTTCAACCCTGGCCATGTTCCAATGTGTTCTCATCAGGTGGCTTAACTGTTAGTTCCAGCACTCCACCAAGGGCAGAGTCTCCGGTCGCTGATGACATCCATCGCCCAGAAATGGAGGAATCCAATCGACAACCTGATCTTCTGGCTCCTGCCCAGGAACTGAGACGCTCAGGGTGAAGCCAAAGTTGACCCACCTATTTAAAGGACTATGTTTGCGCAATCTGGGGGGAAGGAGTGTTACGTCCTGGCATAGTTGCTGGCAAGCTAAGAAGATCCCTATTGGCTGAGGCGCGCCTGCCAGCTGGCAGGAAAATAACAAGCAACTGATTGGCTGCCTGTCTGACAGCTAACAGTATAAATAGCTGTCAGACAGGGAGCGTTTGTTCTTGTTGTGTGGTTAACTAGTTCTGTTAATAAAGCCTTAATTGTTACACAAGCCTCCTCTCGTTCCTCAGTAGCTTCGAATAAAGCACTAGTCATCCCTACAAATGATGCCATCTTTTTCTGCAAGGAAATACACCAATATGTACCAGTGTTTCTCAACCTCAGCAACTTTAAGGATGTGTGGAATAGTATGCATTTAGCACTATAATTTATACAAAAATAATACAGGTAGTCCTCCCCTCGCAACCATTCATTTAGTGACCATTCAAAGTTACTATGGCACTGAAAAAGTGAGTAATGACCATTTTTCACACTTATGACCATTGCAATATGCCCATGACCATGTAATCAAAATTTGGATGCTTGGCAACTGGTTCAGATTTATGACCATTGCAGTGTCCCGGGGTTATGTGATCCCCTTTTGCAAAGTCAATGGGGAATCCAGATTCACTTAACAACCATGTTACTAACTTAACCACTACAGTGATTCACAGCACAGAATAATGCAATAACAACCCAAAGTTCCAAAAATCCGAGATAATTCTAAAATTCAGAAGAAAGGCAGTTGTTTGCTAGAAGGAATAATGAAATGAGAGGCATCCGTTAGTTAGAAAACAAATTGCATAAGAAAGTCGTTAACCTGACTATATCTTTCTAACTATTTTATTATGGCTATCAAATTTTCATCTCACAGCTTGCACAGCTGATAGAAGCCATTATATATCATCACTTCAAGATACCTTTTATTAGCATGGCACCAAACACGAACAGCGGGGCTTGTTAGAAACAAACAAAATCAGCGGCTACACTAACAGCCCCAATGCTAAAGTTATTCTTTCTGATTTACCATTAGCTGCCCCCAAATGCTCAGTGAACCCAACTTCCATTCCAGTTCTCAGCTTGAATATAGCTCCCAGAATCAAATTAATCATTCATTCATTCATTCATTCATTCATTCATTCATTCATTCATTCATTCATATATATATATATATATATATATATATATATATATGTGTGTGTGTGTGTGTGTGTGTGTGTGTGTGTGTGTGTGTGTGTGTGTGTTTATTTGTGCTGATAAATAAATAAAGGGAGACTAGTATAGATCTATTTCAAGCTATTTAGCTCTCATCAGCTAGCCATACCCTTACTGGGATTTGAACCTGGGCTATCTTCCATACTAGGCAGACTTCTTAGCCATTAGGCCACAGGCTCTTATCCATTATCAGCGAAGCCAGGGTGTCTGCCTAGTATGCAAGATAGCCCAGGTTCAAATCCCAGTAAGGGTATGGCTAGCTGATGAGAGCTAAATAGCTTGAAATAGATCTATACTAGTCTCCCTTTATTTATTTATCAGCACAAATAAAAAAACACAAATATAACAAAGGCAACAGTAAAAATATTGGGTTTCTGTCGTGATGGACTCTTGTGACGAGCCGATTGACAGATTATGGAAGCAGTTAGCTTCCTCCCATAATTGGGGCTTACCAGGGGTTGTAAAAATTATATATATATACACACACACACACACACACAGACAGACAGACAGACAGACAGACAGACAGACAATTGCCTGTATGCCACTGTTGGTTTTGAGCCTTCTTTTTCTGGTAATTGTCTCTTTGTTTAATTGGGTAATTTCTTCAAACAGAGAGAAATAAAATTGTGCCTATTAAAAATTAAAGAAATAACTATTATGCATGTTCAGGTTGACACTAAACACTAAGATACAATCATAGGGTCTTTGGGTGGGTGCCTAAGGAGCCGTAAAATATGTATTTATCATTGAAGCCCAGCTGGTTGCAGACAGCTAGAAATGCACAGCTGTACAAGGAAAAGGTTAAAGTGTTAATCTAAACCACTTCACTGGTTTCTGGCATCTAGGGGTACATTTAAGTAGACCCTAAAAGTTAAATGGTGGAAGGTGGACAGAATGAGGTGGGAGAAAGCTGACTTGGAAAAAGACAGCAAGTTAGCAATAGCACTTAAATTTCACATTGCTTTACAGCCCCCTCTAAGCAGTTTACAGAGTCAGCCTATTGCCCCCAACAATCTGGGTCCTCAGTTTACCGACCTCGGAAGGATTTTTTTTTAGATTTAGATTTTATTTGTGATTTATAGGCCGCCCTTTTCCCTGAGGGGACTCAGGGCGGCTTACAATTCATGGGAGGGGGAGTGCAAGACAAAACATAAGACAATACGTGAATGAGAAAAAAAAATAAAGCAATAAAACACAACTTTCATTCAACATTCGGGTGGGGGCGAATTAGAATCTTATCCCCAGGCCTGACGGGATAGCCAGATCTTAAGGGCTGTGCGGAAGGTCTGGACGGTGGTGAGGGTGCGAATCTCCACGGGGAGATCGTTCCAAAGGGTCGGAGCTGCTACTGAGAAGGCTCTCCTCCGCGTAGTCGCCAGTCGGCCTAATCTGTGCGATCTAATAGGTCGAAGGGAGGTAATCGGCAGGAGGCGGTCTCTCAAGTACTCAGATCCACTACCATGGAGGGCTTTATGGATGGTAAGTAGCACCTTGAAGCGCACCCGGAGATCAACAGGTAGCCAGCGCAGCTCGCGGAGGATAGGTGTTATGTGGGCAAACCGCGGTGTGCCCATGATCACTCGCACGGCCGCATTCTGGACTAGCTGAAGTCGCCGGATGCTCTTCAAGGGCAGCCCCATGTAGAGCACATTGCAGTATTCCAGCCTAGAGATCACAAGGGCTTGAGTGACTGTTGTGAGGGCCTCCCGGTTCAGGTAGGGTCGCAACTGGTGCACCAGGCGAACCTGGGCAAATGCCCCCCTGGTCACAGCCGATAAATGATGGTCAAGAGTCAGCTGTGGGTCCAGGAGGACTCCCAAGTTGCGAACCCTATCTGAGGGGTGTAAAATTTGACCCCCCAGCCTGAGCGATGGAACACTGGCCAAATTATTGGGAGGGAAACACAACAGCCACTCGGTCTTGTCTGGGTTGAGTACCAGTTTGTTAGCTCTCATCCAGTTCTTAACGGCCTCAAGACCCTGGTTCATCACGTCCACCGCTTCATTGAGTTGGCACGGGGCAGACAAGTACAACTGAGTATCGTCCGCGTATTGGTGGTATTTTATCCCGTGCCTCTGAATGATCTCGCCCAGTGGTTTCATGTAGATGTTAAATAGTAGGGGGGATAAGACCGAACCCTGCAGCACCCCATATGTTAGGGGCCTCAGGGACGATCACTGCCCCCCAACCAACACCGACTGCGACCTGTCCGAGAGGTAGGAGGAGAACCACTGCAAAACAGTGCCTCCCACCCCCACCTCCCGCAGTCGTCGCAGAAGGATACCATGGTCGATGGTATCGAAAGCCGCCGAGAGGTCAAGGAGAACCAGGATGGACGCATGGCCTCCATCCCTGGCTCTCCAGAGATCATCGGTCAATGCGACCAAAGCGGTTTCTGTGCTGTAACCAGGTCTGAAGCCGGACTGGAAGGGGTCAAGGTAACTAGCTTCCTCCAAGGACCGTTGAAGCTGGAAGGCCACCACCTTCTCAACAACCTTCCCAACAAAGGGGAGGTTGGAGAATGGACGGTAATTGTTGAAAACGGCTGGATCCAAGGATGGTTTCTTCAGGAGGGGTCTCACCACCGCCGCTTTAAGTGTGGCGGGGAAGTGCCCCTCCCGAAGGGAGGTGGTAACGACCGCCTGGATCCAGCCTCGTGTCACCTCACTGCTGTTGGCAACCAGCCAGGAGGGACACGGGTCCAGTATACAGGTGGAGGCACTCACAGCTCGTATGGCCTTGTCCACATCCCCAGAGGCAACATCCTGGAACTCAACCAAGAGATGGTCTGCCAAGTTATCCCCTTGTGTCTCGGCTGGATCTGCAAAGGTGGAGTCCAAGTCCGACCGAAACCGAGCAACTTTGTCCGCTAAGAACTGGACATAATCCTCAGCCTTACCCTGCAGGGGGTCCCCCGTATCCCTCCTATTTAGGAGGGAGCGGGTTATCCTAAACAGGGTGGCTGGGCGGGACTCAGCGGACGCAACCAAGGTGGCAATATATGTTCTTTTTGCTGTCCTCAATGCCCTGATATATTCCTTGGTGCATGTTGTCAAAAGTGCTCGGTTCGATTCGGACTTATCGGACCTCCACAGGTGCTCTAGGCGTCTCCTCCGGCGCTTCTTCTCCCGGAGCTCCTCAGTGAACCAAGGAGGCCTCTGGGATCCACCGACCCGGAGGGGCCGTAGTGGTGCAATGCGGTCGAGGGACTCCGATGCCGCCGAGTGCCAGGCAGCAACCAGAGTCTCCGCCGAACTGTGGGCGAGAGTATCAGGAATAACCCCAAGCTCCGTCTGGAACCTTAGAGGGTCCATAAGTCGCCTGGGGCAGAACCACCTGGTCGGTTCCTCCTCCCTACAGTGGGGGTTTGGCCTCCGGAAGTCAAGCCTCAGTAGGCAGTGGTCTCACCACGACAGGGGTATGATCTCATTACCCCTCAGACCAAGATCACAAGTCCACTGCTCCGAGAGGAATAAGAGGTCGAGCATGTGACCCGCTGAATGGGTTGGGCCCCGAATTACCTGGGTCAAGCCCATGGCTGTCATGGAGGCCATGAACTCCTGCGCTCCGTCAGAGTGTTCACCGAGCGAAGGCAAATTGAAGTCCCCCAGAACCATAAGCCTGGGGAACTCAATTGCTAGCTCGGCTACTGACTCGAGGAGCGAGGGGAGGGCTGCTGCAACGCTGTTGGGAGGCAGGTACGTTAGCAGCAGACCCACCTGACCCTTGAGGTCCAACTTCACCAGCAGGGACTCACACCCGACAAGCTCCGGAGCAGGGATCCTACGAGGTGCTAAAGACTCCCGGATAACGATAGCCACACCGCCACCCCTTCTCTGTGCTCTCGGCTGATGAAGCACCTGAAATCCGTCTGGGAACATCTCTACGAGGGGGACTCCTCCCTCCGTTCCCAGCCAGGTTTCAGTAATACATGCCAGATCTGCCCTCTCGTCTAAAATTAAGTCCCGGACGAGGGGAGCCTTGTGAACAACAGACCTGGCATTTAGCGACAACAGCCTGAGACCAGGGTCCTGATTACTCGCGCCATCTGGCCTCGGAGTGGGACTCATAGGGCCGGAAGGAGGGATCTCTGTGATGTAGCGAGCCCTCCTTCCCCGGTAATGGCCAGCCCTAAAGTCCCAGCCATATCTGCCCCTCCCTGTTACGACCGCAATGCTCCGACCCACTCCCGTGGTCCCTCCAACCACCCTGGTGACCCCCGCGTTCCCCGGCAGGTCCTCTGAATCAAACATACTCAGGCACTCACACAAACAATCCCCACATTATAATTAAAAACACAGAAAATACAGCGATAATAACAATAAAAGTGGGAACATTCACACTATCACATACAATCCCATACACTCAGCATACCACATTAAAAAATTGTGCAGGCACACGATTTAAATTATAAGTTCCGGGAGAGCCAAACTCCCTTCCTCCAAGTCCCAGGAAGACCCAAGGCCAAGGTCCAAAGTCCGTATTGTGCAAGGTGGTTATAGATGGAGGGAGGCAAAGCGTAAATGCCAGATGTTAACAAGCAGCAACTTTGCAGCCTCGCACCCTCCAAATCAAGATGTAGCTTAGGGTAATCACCAATAACGGTCCATAGGGGATATGAAGATAATGTGCAGGGGAGTGTCTTGTCTTCCCCCTCTCCTAAGGTTCTGAGAGGTCCAAAGTCTGGGTGTCCAAAGTCTGGGGGTGGCTGGAACAAGTCGGGAGGGGGAAAGGGGGAGCGCCAGCTTGGTAACCAGTTTTTAAAACGCCAAGTCCCTACCCCTGAGACTGCCATCCTCTATCACTCCTTTCCACAGGCCGAATGCACCATAAATACGCAGACCATAAGGTGCCAAGCGTTGTGTCAGATGGTCGCTGCCCAAAATAGATGTTCCAGGGCAGCAATGGTGGCAAGCGGTCGGGGAGGGCGGCTGTTTCAAGGCCAATGCAGATGGTCGCAGGCCAGGCAGTAGAGAATCCGTGCTGGATAGGGAAACAGGCAGGCAAGGCTCCACAGCAGCAAGGGCAGACAGAAAAAGAAAATGCCCAGCACACAAAGAGATGAAAAGAGAGGCTGCAACGGCGAGAAAGGCAAGCAAAAATGGAGGGGGGGCGTTCAGGCGAGCTACAGTGGTGGCGGCCAGCCCGCCGCTCGATCCGCTCGACCAAGCCACGATAATCCCCCCACCTCTTTGGGGCGATGGAAGATGGTAGTAGCCAGTTATAGGGTCCCCAAGGCTCACCGTTCCTTCTTTCCAAGCCGCATGTGCAAATCCGGGCTGCCGAGAGTTTCACCCCTGCTTCCCTTCGTCCGTGCGAAGAGGGGGAGGAAAGACGCCCAACAAGCCGAGATCAGTATAATTCGCTGAAAAACCAGAGCGCCGAAGTCCGTTCCAGAGCCCCTAACCAAGCCTCCGGGTGATGCTTGTTAAATTCAATTGCCACCCCAGACTCAGCTCAAGCTCCTCTCCAAGCCCCTCACTGTTTAAATCTGGTAAACAGTGGGGGAGTTTCATTCGGGACAGTTTGAAGCTCTTCTCAGCCGGAGTGAAAAGCTCAGGCAGCCATCTTCCTAGCGCATGCGTCTTAAGGATGGAAGGCTGAGTCAAGCTTGAGCCGGTGAGAATCGAACTCCTGACCATCGGCAGAATTAGCCTGCAATACTGCCTTCTAACCAATGCGCCACCACAGCTCTTCTTGAGTTACCACTAGAAATATGTAAATATGTAAAACTATCATTGCAAGATAGAAGAAACAAAGAAGTAAAGGGAGTTGGGGATCCCAAAGGACAGAGTCCTCCACTTGACTGATAAAAGACTAATAGTATTGTAAAACACAACAAAGTTAAAATAAAATACAGAACAATACTTTTATTTATCAACAGGCACATATTTTCATAACCACAACTCATGGGTGGGATTCAGCCAGTTCATAATGGTTCAGGCAAACTGGTAGTTCTGCTGAGCAGTTGGCCCTGCCCACTCCACCCCTATCCTTTCCTGTCCTATATTTTCCTGTTTTTTTAGCTCAGCTGATTAATGCAGCACAGCAGACTGCCATGTTTCAGCTGTTTTATTCACCAGTGCTGACATACAAGGTAAGTTTTTAAGCTTCAAATGCATGGTTTTTGAATGCTGTGTGCATGCCAAAGTACACATTAAATTCACACACATGCAAAGCGCACATTAAGTGTGTGGGTGTGCAAAATGCATGTTAAGTGCACACGCATGCAAAGTGCATGTGCGTACGCTCTCCGAACCGGTTGTTAAACCAGTTGCATTCCACTACAGGCATAACTAAATAATCTTCGATGGTTACCAAGGAAGCAAACATGAAATAACTGACAATTAAGAAGATGTTATAGATTTTATAAGCGTGCCAGTGTGCTGATTCGTATCTGAGAGCAGATGTTTTATTTTTTCTCAAAAAAATAAGAAAAACAGAGGAGAGATTTACAGGATCATAAGATTAAATCAATTAAGTACAAAGTCTCAGACAAACATTAATTTAATTCTCTATATTTGGAAACCATATGTCATTGTAAAACTACCAATCATTATTTAAATCAATATAATTTATGAGTATCAGCCAGAGTAATCAGCACACAGTATGAAACATAAGTTAAAGTGAAAAATTAGTTTGATATAGTCTATTTAGTAGAACCATAGTCCAAAAATTATTTTGTATTGCTTTAAATTCTATATCAGGTTTATTTTTCAAATATGAGGTTAAATTAGACATCAAGATATACACCCACAACTTAATTTGTTGTTCTTCTACTGAAGAAATTGTATGTTTTTCCAATGAGAACTGTAGAGTATCCTAGAAGCTATTAACAAGTACAGATAGCCCACAACCTATGACACAATTGAGCCCAAAATTTATGTTGCTAAGTGAGACATTTGTTAAGTGAGTTTTGCCCCATTTTATGATCTTTCTTGCCACAGCTGTTAAGTGAATCACTGCAGTTGATAAGCTAGTTGAGATTTCCATTGTTCCATATCAAACGTTCTGTTGAACTTCTGCATCCACAAATTTAATCACACAAATTTTAACTTATTTAGTTTTTGTGCCCTATTTATCAGTAATGTCTAAAGGATTAAGTCAAGCTTCTGGTTATAGTATTTCTAAAGAGCAACACTGCCCATGTGAAGTGATGGGAACTAGTCAGGCAGTTTAGACTATTCCAAACCACAGTGTCTCAAAATATTACTGTCAACTTGTGAAGCATTCTTGACCTGCTCTTGAGTGGCCATAGGCAGGAGAGATGGGGAACCAAGCCTCACAGCTGCAGCGATGGAATTGCACTTCAGTTAAAACAAAAGCAGCTTCCAGCCATCTCTATGCCAAGGCCATCTCCACAAATACCCACAGTGGCTGGAGGTAGGGACTCCACAACCTGCAAAATTGCTTGGTTGAGGAATGTGACTGATGACACACCTGGGGGGGGGGGGGAAAACATGATCAGGGCCAAGGCACGAATTAAGGGAGATCAGGGTTAGCTTCACTTGGTCCATGCTGACATGAAGCTCCTATTAAATAACTGGATTTCCTTTGAAGTTTGGCTCGAGGCTCATGATTTAATTAGGGTATCATCCGGAACCCTGACAATTACCATATTTTTCAGAGTATAAGACACACCTTTTTCCCCTCAAAAAAATAGGCTGAAAATCTGGGTGAGTCTTATACACTGAATACAGCATTTTTGGCCTCCTGAAACCCCTCCCCTTCACCAAAATGGCCATGCAGAGCTTATAGGAGGCTTTCAGAGAGCTCCTGGGGGCTGGGGAGGGCAGAAATTAGCAACAAATGGGCCGTTTTTTGCTCAATTTTGCCCCCTAGTCCCTAGGAACACTCTATAAGCTTCCTAATGCTCTTTTTTTTGACAAAAAGTGGGCCCATTTTTGTGAAAAATGGGCTGTTTTTTGCTCATTTGTGGGGGCACCCCTTCAGGAACATTCTACAAACCCCCTAAGAGCTATTCATGCCCCTTTTTTGAAAAAAAAACCTGGCCTGTTTTGGGGAGGTTTGCAGAGTGCAAAAACTTTTTTTATTTTTTTTTTAATTTTGCCTCTTCAAAACCTTGGCGCGACTAATTCTCCAAAAAATATGGTACATCTTTGTCTAGTTAACAATTAAATATTAATTTTAATATGTTGCTTATTATTGAATGATTGCTTACCATTTATTTATTTATTTATTTATATTCCATCTTTACTATTTTTACAAATAACTCAAGATGGTGAACATATCTAACATAACATCTTTCTTCTACTTTCCTCACAATAACTCTGTGAGGTGGGTTGAGAGAGAGGGACTGGCCCAAAGTCACCTAGCCAGCTTTCATGCCCAAGATGGAACTTACAGTCGCCCACTTTCTAGCCTGGTGCCTTAGCTAACAAATTTGCTCTTCAGACAGGCTCAATATATGTTTATATCAAGCTAACGTTAATATTAAAGTTAATATTTATATATATTAATATTTATAAAATATATAAAATTTATAAATATTGATAACCTTAACATTAAATATAAGCCATCTGGGGATCCTTTTCCCTTAACAGAGATAACCCAGCCATAAGGTGAGGTAATGTAATTTGTTATCTAAATTATAAAATTCACTTAGTATAGCTTGCATAATATATATAATACTATATAATATTATAAAAGTTTTTACTGAAACAATTTCAAAAATAAAGTTAAGCCTTGGTTGTCTATTTGTTTTTGCATCTGCCATTCTTGCTAGTGAGGACAATTTTAGCTTCTTCCATCTTAGGGCACCAACTATTATATCTTTCCAAATTAGTGAATAGTTATTTCAAATAATTTTTTATTGGTGTGTGTGTGTGGGGTGTAATAAATTCCCATGTATCTAATCTTTTTAACACTAATATTAAATATTAATGTTTGTTACAGTTATTATTTTTCTTCTTCATATAATGTCATTCTGTTCTTATTAAATCAATATCCTGATTCTGAACTTTAACCTTACACTGTATATACTCCTTTATGCATTCCCAAAAGTCATTTGGATACATAACTGTAAGTACAATATTGTCAGCAAATAATTTCAATTTTAATGAATAGGCGACTATGGAAGTTGCTTGTTGGATGCAAAGTCTGAGGGAAGTTGGGTGCATTTTTATGGTTTCTTATTGATTTTAAGTTCAGTGGGGGCTGTGTTTTTTTGGTTGTTGGTTTTTGGTTTTTTTGCAAACTACCAGAAAAGCTTTTAGCAAAACAAAAAACAAAAAAAACTAGAATCCAGTTTATAGAAATGCCACAAATAAATAAGTAAAAACCTGTTCTTTGTCACATCAGAAGATAAATACAGAATAATAGTATTAAATTGCAAGTCAACGGATTCTGGTTGAATATTAGCCTGAAAACTTTCCTAATGGCAGAAGGATTTTGACAATAAAACCAATTACCAAGAGAGGCAATTAGTGCCTTTGCTTTCAGCCCTTTTGCTTTCTTCCACAAATAACACAAGTAGAGAGATGCTTGAAATTGGACTCCTCCATTGACAGGTGGTTGAACTTGATGGCCTAAAGAGCCCCCTTCCATCTTGGTGATATGAGGGAATTAGAGCCATTCACATTATGGCTTTGTGTTGGCTATTTGTGCTGAATTGGATCCTTTATTACAAGCACTCCACAAATGTGTCTAATGTTTGCAAAACAAATGAGCAGAAAAGCAGTCTCCAATGGCCCTGCACTTCACAGTGTTTGACAGAAAGAGTGCATGTACCAGAGGTGGGTTTCTGCCAGTTCACTTGGGATTGGGCGAATCAGTAGTGGCAGCAGCGGGAGGCTCCGCCCACCCACCTGGATGCTTCTACGCATGTGCAGAAGCGTTGCATGAGTGTGCACAAATGAACCAGTAATAAAATAAATTGAAACCGAACACTGTTATGTATGTGTCTGCACACCTGTATGTTCCATCCAGTGATTGCAGGGAAATTAATGGAAGGCAGGAAAGATTAAAGTTGTTAGATCAATGGTAAGATGCAGGAAATTGGATCCTCAGAAATACTAACCAGATAGAAGGCTAGATTTAGGGAAGAGATCTCTAGCTTTCTCTAAATCTGCTGGCTCTAAATTATTGGTTAACTTGCCCTAACCCTTAAAGGTCATTTAGAGTGTTTAGAGTGTTTATTATAATTTATAGGCCGCCCTTTTCCCTGAGGGGACTCAGGGCGGCTTACAAAACACGGGGAGGGGGGTACAAAGACAAAAGACATAAGACAATACATAATATTAAAAATAAAGCACAACATTCATTCATCATTCGGGAGGGGACAAACTAAGATTTTTATCCCCAGGCCTGACGGGATAGCCAGATCTTAAGGGCCGTGCGGAAGGCCTGGGCGGTGGTGAGGGT